>NC_092824.1:49460543-49773401 GCF_023375885.2 Dermacentor andersoni
TGGTTACGGCGTAGCGGGTCGCGTAGTCAGCCGCAACTGCAACCCACTTGTTTCCTGATGTAGATTCCGGAAATGGGCCGAGAAGGTCTAAGCCAACACGATGGAAGGGCTCGGCAGAGATGTCGAGCGGCTGCAGGTAACCAGCGGGGGGTTGGGAAGGCTTCTTGCGTCGTTGGCAAAGTTCACAAGCGGCGACGTAACGTCGTACGGAACGGGCAAGGCCCGGCCAGAAAAAACGGCGACGTACACGGTCATAGGTTCGAGATACGCCGAGGTGTCCTGCCGTTGGTGCGTCGTGGAGCTCTTGTAGAACGGTTGAGCGGAGGTGTTTAGGTATGACAAGTAGGAACTCAGAGCCGTCCGGATGAAGGTTACGACGGTACAGAGTACCGTCGCGGAGGACGAAGAGGCGTAGAGTGGCGTCGGCCGGAGAGTGTTCAAAACGGTCGATGAGTCCTCTGATGTGGGCGTCACGGCGTTGCTCGTCGGCGAAATGAAGCAGCTGCGACACAGAGAATACACAAGCAGCACTGTTAATATTGGAGGAGTCAGGGTCGTCAACAGGGTAACGCGACAGGCTGTCAGCGTCTTGGTGCAGGCGGCCAGACTTGTAGACCACAGAATACGAAAACTCTTGTAGTCTCAAAGCCCATCGACCAAGCCGGCCTGCAGGATCTTTTAGGGATGAGAGCCAGCAGAGAGCATGATGGTCAGTGACTACGGAAAAAGGGCGACCGTAGAGGTAAGGACGGAACTTCGCAACCGCCCAGACTACAGCAAGGCATTCTCGTTCCGTAATAGTATAGTTGCGCTCCGATGGTGTGAGGCGGCGGCTTGCATAAGCAATAACGCGATCCTGGCCACGCTGACGCTGGGCTAAGACGGCACCTACGCCATGACCGCTAGCATCTGTACGCAATTCTGTAGGGGCATCAGGGTCGAAGTGGGAGAGAATGGGTGGTGAGGAGAAAAGAGTGACGAGACGAGAGAAGACGGCGGCTTCTGCAGTACCCCACGAGAATTGTACGCTTTTCTTCAAAAGATTAGTGAGGGGTCTGTCAATTGCTGCAAAATCTTGAACAAAACGACGGAAGTACGAGCATAGCCCGACAAAACTTCGAACGTCTGCGGCTGTCTTCGGAACCGGAAAGTCTCGGACAGCGCGAGTTTTGTCGAGATCAGGATGTACTCCGGAAGCATCAACGAGGTGGCCCAAAACAGTAATTTGGCGGTGGCCGGAACGACATTTCGACGAGTTAAGTTGCAGCTTCGCCTTTCGAAATACATCAAGTATAGCTGTTAGACGCTCAAGGTGAGTGTCGAACGAGGGCGAGAAGACGATGACGTCGTCGAGGTAGCAGAGACAAGTGGACCATTTGAAACCACGGAGCAAGGAGTCCATCATACGCTCAAAGGTGGCAGGGGCGGTGCATAATCCAAACGACTTTACTTTAAATTGGTATAGGCCATCAGGTGCGATGAACGCGGTTTTTTCTCTGTCCATATCGTCAACAGCAATCTGCCAGTATCCAGAACGAAGATCAATAGAAGAGAAATAGCTGGAACCGTGGAGGCAGTCAAGGGCGTCGTCTATACGTGGGAGCGGGTAGACGTCCTTCATAGTAATGCTGTTCAGATGGCGGTAGTCTACACAGAAGCGCCAAGTGCCATCCTTCTTCTTAACCAACACTACAGGTGACGCCCAGCGACTCGAAGAAGGCTCAATGACGTTTTTGTCTAGCATTTTGTTGACTTCGCTTTGAATTACTCGGCGTTCCGACGCAGAAACTCGATACGGTCGTCGGTGAATAGGAGTAGCATCGCCAGTAAGAATCCGATGCTTGACCGCGAGCGTCTGGCCTAAAGGGCGATCGTCGAAGTCGAAAATATCTCTGTAGGACGATAATACTTGGTAAAGGTCTTCAGCCTGCGCAGAAGACAGGTCCGTCGCAACCATTTTCTGTATCTTGGGATCGGCGGCCGAGGCTGGCCCGATGGGCCTGCTAAGCTCGCAAGAAGCATCGGTTGATAACGCTGCCACGTGATTGATAGTCGCCGAGACAATCAACGTTGGCAAGGCAAATACCTTGAGGTAGAATTTGCTTTGCCAATCCAAAGTTAAAGATAGGTATGCGAGTGCGGTTTGCAGTAATGGTAAATATACTGTGAGGCACGGTAACGTCATACTGTAGTGGAATGTCGGGCAGAGGAGTGACGAGGTACTCGCCATCAGGGACTGGTGGGGAAGACAAGTTCAATATAGGCGATTGATTTTGGCGGCAGGCGAATAAAGCCGGTGGGGCGTAGGCGGCACTGGGGTGTGTCAGAAGGTTCTGCGAGAATCGGCAACTCAAGGCGAAGGGTACTGGAAGAGCAGTCAATAAGAGCAGAATGCGCGGAGAGAAAATCGAGGCCGAGAATGAGGTCGTGGGGGCAATGAGCAATCACGGTGAAGAGGACAGGAGTGTGGCGGCCGGCGATGCTAACACGTGCCGTACACATGCCGATGATAGGCACAGTACCGCCATCCGCAACGCGGACGACGCGTGCCGACGCTGGTGTGAGGAGCTTGTTCAGTCGTCGTCGGAAGGCAGCACTCATAATAGAAAGATGTGCACCTGTATCGATGAGTGCCGTGACAGGATAGCCATCAACGTCAACGTCAAGAAGGTTTTGGTTCGTGTTTAACGTGAGCAGAGGATTTGAGGGCAGTGTCGACAACGCAGCTTCGCCTCCAGAAGCTGAAGTGCCTAGTTTTCCGGCTGGGCCCGGGAGGCGATAGGCGGCGAAGAGAAGCGGCGGGGTTGGGGCGAACGAGACTGACGGTGTCGAGGTGAGGGCGAGCGGCTGTAGCGGAGGTTCGGAGCAGGGGCATCAGCGGCAGTGGGTTCATGGCGGGTGGCATAGGGAACAGAAGGTCCAAAGGTGCGGAATAAGTGGCGGCGTATGTCCAAGGAGGCGGTGGCCATCGGTTGCGGCAGTGACGAGCGACGTGGTCGATGCGACAGCAGTGAAAGTAGATCGGCCTGTCATCAGGGGTACGCCATTCGGCCGGGTTGCGGCGAGATGTGGCAGAAAAGGACTGCCGCTAGAGAACTGGGGAACCGTGGGTGTAGACGATGAACACACGGAGTTGAGACCCATGTTCTCAAATTCCTGTCTGACGACTGCCTGAATCAGCGCAATAGTGGTTGCTGGCGGATCGGGAGGCGTCGTGGAGAAAGTTGGCGAACAGGCGGCCTCGAGCTCGCGGCGAGCAATACGGGTGACGTCGTCACAGGTGGTGGCCTGACGCGGTCGACCCTCATATGTCGACGTAGCAGCGGTGTTGGGTAGATGTGGTGCGTGATACGGCGGCTCTTAGCCTGTTCAAGGCGACGGCATTCTTTAATGATGGCGTCGATTGTCGAGACGTTGCCGAAAACAAGCAAATTGAAAGCGTCGTCGGCGATGCCTTTTAGAACATGGGACACTTTATCTGATTCAGACATAGCATCGTCAGCTTTGCGACATAGAGCCAAGACGTCGAAGATGTATGAAACGTACGGCTCTGTAGATGTCTGAACACGAGACGCAAGAGCCTTTCTCGCGGCAACCTTGCGGCCAATGGGGTCGCCGAACAGTTCCCTGAGCTCTTCTTTGAAAGTGTCCCAACTGCTTATCTCGTCGTCATGCGTCTGGTACCACACGCGTGGGGTGCCGCCAAGATAAAAGATGACATTGGCGAGCATAATTGTTGGGTCCCACCTGTTATTAGCGCTGGCATGTTCATATAGCTTGATCCATTCGTCAACGTCCTGTCTCTCGAGGCCAGAGAACACACCAGGGACGCGATGTTGGGCAACCGTGACGATTTGAGCAGTCGAACCAGCCGAAGCCGTTGCAGAGGCGGGCTCGTCAGCGGGAGGCATGGTGACAAGCTCGATGTACCGACCACTCCGGAGTTCCGTGGCGAGGACGGGGATCGCTGACCTCCACCAGAATGTTACGTGTAGAAAGACACAGACGAATGAGGCTATTTACGGGCTATTTACACTGGACTGGAGCCAGAGCGCCAAGCCGACATTCACTCGCGCCAAGGGCACAGGCCCACTTTGTCGTCGTTCTCGCGGCGGCTCGTCTCTCGGGCATCTACCGATAATATCGTAATAATATCAATACTCGAAACAGCAGACCAGGAAGGAAGCGTTTTATGATAACTCAAGAGGCAGAGCCCTACTCTTTGAAGCTAGGTCATGATGTCTTAGAACGCGCAGCTATAAAAAGAAATTTAACGAAGAAGACATGTACTGTGTGTGGTAAATCTGCAGAAACAATAGAACACCTCATACTAAAACGTGATGGTATCCATCTTGATGTCGATGCGGGCGCAGTCACGCTTCCTGAGGCCCTAGGGTTTAGAGATAACAATAGTCACGTAAATAAATATGCGGTGGAAATTAGCAAGAAGCGATTGGAGGATTGGTGGCTCAAAAGCAGAGAGGTGACATAAGGTTAAAAGTGTAGGATAACATATTTTAAAAAAATGGCGAATTTTAATAACTTATAACACAGTCAAACAAAAATAAAAAGCTGAGCATGGTGGCAACTGTCATCACCCTGTTTCAAAGGGGACGCTCCTACCTTCCATCCATCCATCCGTTAGCCACCGAGCTTTGCTACCGAGTAGAAATTGTATGGGAAGGTCGAAAATGCAATGAAGTGGGGGAAATTCACCTGAAGCAAGGGTGTCCTCTCCCTCCATTGTTGTTCACACTTTATGCTAAGGACATAGGAAGACAGCTGGAAAAGAGTGAATTAGAGTTTGGTTTATCATACATGCGTAATGGACAAATGGTGCAACAGAAGGTCCCCGGATTGATGTATGCAGACGACATAGTGCTACTAGTGGACAATGCAAGACATCTACAGACATAATGCAAAAAAGAGGTGAGGCGTGCAGACAGGACACAAGAGTAGAGAAGTGGACTACACGAACGCCATAATGAATTTTTGCATAATGAATCCTTACCAACTAGCTCAGCTTTCTGTCGTTCTAAACATCTACAGACACTTGCGAATATGTGCGGCAACACAATGACAAATCAAGACCTTAATTTTAGCACGGAGAAATCGAGAATTATGATCTTTAATGAAGATACGAGTAACTATGTGGTGTAGATTCAACAGCAAGTCATAACCATAGTCAAGCAATATAGATACCTACGCATATACATAAACAAAGGACAGACATTCAAGCACCCACGAAAATAATCAGTAAATAAAGGGAAAGCAAAAGGCAGCAATAAAGAAACATAGAGCACATTGGGGCCACAATAAATATAAGCTGGTGCGAGGAATCTGGAAAGGAGCAGTGGTGCAAGCGCTAATGCTTGCAAATGCCATTCTGTGCTTAACGTGGCACATCTTGTCGGGGCTGGAAGTTACCCAGGCTCGATAGGCCAATTAGCGCTGGGAGTCATGGCAAAACCGCAAATGAGGCAATGCAGGGTGACATGGGTTGGGTCTCGTTTGAAGTCAGAGAAGCTCGCAGTATAACTAGTTTTGAAGGAAGACTCACAACATGGACAAAAATAAATGGGCGGCTAACGTGCACAAGTACCTGTACAAAGCGTGGACACAGAATGGAGGAAGTGGTGGTCAAGAAAGTTGGCAACCAAGTACAGGGTAATTGAAAGTGTAAATAGACAACCAGGAGTCATCAGAAAGAAAGTGAAGGAAACAGAGACAGTGAATTGGATACAAAGAATGGAAACAAAAAGTACCATGGAGATTTACAAGAGCGAGGAGAAAGAAATCAAAACGGAAAATCTGTACGATAACACAAAGGGAAGTGCCTTCCTCTTTAAGGCTTCAGCTGGTTGCCCAAGGACAAAAACATGCCGGAGCAAATATTCGTAACTAGATGAGGAACGTGTATGCTGCAGCAAAAATCTGCAGATCCCCCAGCACATATTAAGGGAATGCGAAGGGTGTCATCCAGTGAGACCCGCAGATAATGTGCACCTTCCGGAAGTGCTTGGATTTAAAGTGGACGGAAGCATCAACCGGTCAGCAGTCGAGATAAGCAAGAGAGCTTTAGAATATAGCTGGAAAAAAAGCAGGGAAGAGATTGATACGATCGGATCTATTACAGGCATAGGTAACAGTACAAGGTAGATAGAGAAGCTTTGAAGAAGAGAAAAAAAAAATTGAGAGTTGTATAGAAAAATGCCAGAATGAAAAGCCCGTATAGCATAACTGATTGACTCAAGCAGGCTAGGTGACTATTTGTTACCACACCATTTCAATCGGGATGCCAATAGATCATCATCATCATCTGTTTTTAACAGATGAATGATGATACGATATGCGCAAACATGAAAAAGTTTACAAATTTAAACTTTCTAATATCTACAGTGAGACGCGCATCTGTAAGCATGCAAATGCATTAAAATAGATGAGAGCTTTTCTTTAAAGAAAAGAAAAAAAGAACAGCAAGCACAGTGCACGAGAGCTGACCTGTATGCACCAATTTGTGATCATGGAAGGCGGCTCCAACGTTAGTACAAAACTTCTCTGTAGAGCCTCGCGGCATGCAGCTTTAAGTGACTTTAGTACTGATTTGAATTTATAATAAACTGCTAACATCCGGTTCAATTCTATCAACATACCGCACATTTATCATGCGTTTAGGCCAACCGTTGGCCCCTCTAACTCAAAACTCAATGTCACGTTTTAATTATATATTAAAAGAAAGATATTGACAAAATTTGATGAGTTCATAGTGCTGTTGCGCGCGTCATGAGCAGGAAGAAAATAAAACGGGCCATTACTTACTCGAGATATGCCATGCTTCACTTATCACAGCCTTGGCGACATAGTGAAGGCAACAGCAAATTCAAAAAGACAACTGCCTGAAGTAATCCCACTAAGAGTTTTGAAGTAATCACACTATGGGCTTTGAAATCTCACATAATAAGTGTATTGCACAGAAGCTTTCAAATGAACTAAGCATTTACCATGAGAAGTGACAAATGACTCCAAACAAGAATGCAGTAGTCTGTATCATACCATGCTATGATGAGTGCAACTTCGCGAACCAGAAGCAGACTGCAGAAACCTAATAAGCTTAAGTGTTGTCTGTCTGGGACAATGAATCGCAAGCAAAAGTAATGAAGATTTAGAAGTACAAAGCTTAGAAATGCACACAAAGCAGACAAATACTTTTTATTATTCCAAAATAGCACTTTTTAGAGAACCTATAGATCTTCGTTTTAGCTGAAACTTGGGCCCTAGATGCAGAGTGGATAATTTTTCGTTCTTTTTTGTACTCCTTCCTGAGACTGCCTTCACTCTCACCTAGGGAAGGGGGGAGGGTTGGCCCATTAAAAACGGCTCGACACTGAAAAAAGGGGAAAAAGGTAGAACTGAGAATGTGAGACGACCACCACCATCAATAACTGCGCATGCTGTGAGTACAGATTTGGCAGGAACAGAAAGTTGGGAGCACGCTGGTTGGGACTGAATGTGGTGTTATGTTGTGCAACATACATGACACACGGTGAAGGTAAAATGCAAAGTGCTTCATCTTTAGGAAGCTACGCAAGCTTTTTCTTTATACGAGAGTTGTTCAACAAAGACAGATTGATGCTCTGAAATCTTTATTTCTGAAAGTTATTCATCGGCAGTTTTCTACCTATCTATATGGTCACCAGTAAGTGAAATGCATGCATTCAACCATTTCTACCAAGTCTAGGTAACGTGAGTAGAGCCGTCTTTTTGCACCTACTTAAAAATTGCTTCCAATGGCTTGACTAGCACCTTGTTCCATGTCAAAGAAATGTCCCTTTTTTACCGTGAGGTACATAATAAGTCATAGTGCCAAGTCTGGACTATAAAATGAATAAAGGGATTGTTGAGATGGTTTGAAAAACGGTAAAAAAGGCACATTGCTTTGACTTGCAACAAGATAAGAAACAAGGCATAGCTAACACATTGGAGATGATTTTTAGGAAGGTGGCAAAAGATTTAGGCTTGGTAGAAACAGTGGGATGTGTGCATTTCATTAACTGGGGAGCGTATAATTAAAGTGCTGATGAATCATTTTCGGAAATAATTATTTGAGAACATCAATCTCAGTTTTTATGAGACAAGCCATATATAATGTGGGAGTGATGACAACTTCATCTAAGTGATGATACCGCTTCAAAAAATATTCACAGGATGGTTTTAATGATTACCATACTAAGTGTGTGTGCTCAAAGGTTTGACCATTTTTGTGGATCTGAATGATGGCTGTCGTTTTGAGGAAGAACAAAAGAAAGCTTTTAGCAACAAACTGGCGGCAGTACTGTCGTGCCTTCTACTTCAGTGCTTTGGCAGCCCTATGAAAAAGACACAGACAGAAACAATAATTTAAAAAAGTAAATAACATCTACTTTTTTTCGTATCGGAAGAATGCTTAGAGCTGGCTTAAAGCTAAAATTTTGGCAGTCTGAAGCAGTTCAAGCGGATCCTGTCAGGTGACTGAACACAATAGTGAACACACCTGTTCAATGTGCTTTCATAATGTGATATCCACATATTCACTTTGGATTTTTCTTTATGGGCAACATGCTAGGTTTGTTTTTATGCCGTCTCTGCTTGAAGCAATCAACAGTTTTCAAGCAAGGAAAGCCTCAGCCTGGAACAAACTATTCACCAAATGAAAAAAAAAAAACACAAGACACAGCTATTACTAGTTGTTGTGACCGTTGAGCTACAGTACATCAACTACCAAAGCAGTTGTGATCATGCTTATGAGATTTCACAAAGTTATCGCTGATATGGTGCCAGGCGTGCAAATGCCATGGCAACGTATCGACTTCTGCTAGTTGTGTCCACCATGCTACAGTACATTAACTGCTAGAGCAGTTGTGATCTTGCTTATGAGATTCCACAAAATGATTGATCATACGGTGCCATGTGTGTGCATGCATCAGTCGTCATCACGATAGCTAATGCTCGTCTTTGTCAGGACAACCTTGAGAAAGGTTGGCTGCTAAAGCAGCAGTGTTGAAACTGCTAAAGCAATATCAGGGCAGCAACTGCACAAAAGCTGCTAAAGCAGAAATATTGCAGCAGCAGTTGCAATGGTACCTCATTGAACTGCAAAAACATTTGTTGTCCTGACTTGTCTTCTTGCCGAAATGTTGGCTAAAGCCTGTGGTGTCCCTTATTTATCCACTGCTGATATGTCATGTTCCTGTGAACCCTTTGTGTAGTTCAGGCTCATGCTCAGCCTCACACTGGGCAAGTTCTTTGCCACTATCAATGCAAAACAGCACTAAGTCTTTTTAAACCAAGATTCTAGCCGGGAGTGGTATTCCTGCCAAGGCTGTACTGTGAGAATGCTGACAAAATTCTTCAAATCCGCAAACCCCCCATGACAACACAGAAGCACCAAACCCTTTTCTGAACCATTGGTATTGCACTGGGATGCACAGTGGTGCTAAATTTAACATCAGGAATGCGTACAACGCTGCATTTAAGGTATAAGCTATGGTACATGTGTGTAAAAATTTTTAACCTCTTTAGTTCAGAAAATAGGATAACTCGGACATGTCATCCAGTCTCAGCAAAAAAATATATGCAATATTAAATAGAATCAAATGTCCATTCATCTGGAGGCACTTGGCAGCCGCAGAGCTCTGTGGCCCATCCACAGAACTCTGCGAAATATAATCATACTGATGTAACAAAGAAGATTGCATGTATTATTGATCATGGTGTCTTTGCTTGTGAGTCTAAGCTTTTCCTAAATGTGTGATTATTTTTGTGTTCAGTACTCTCTCCCATATGTATTGTAAACAATTATGTCGCAAGAGCTTATTAATGTTTTTGATTTGTGAATTTATTGTTGTAACCAGGGTGTCTACCAAGTTGACATTTCCAAATTCCCTGAGTTTTCCAGGTTTTCCCTGAGTGCCTTTGCAAAATTCCCTGAGTGATGCAGAACTATGCTTTATGTCATGACAGGCTGAAACCATATTGCCCGATGCTGTCACTCTCTAGTAAGCATATGAAAAAAATTTTAAAAGATGACTTAATCCAATTTGAATACTAAGGACTAGTGTTTATGTTATTCAAGAAGAGAACAGAAGGAAGGGATTAGTAAAATGCACAGCAAATAAAATGTCTTCGAAAAAAATTGCAAATGGAGTTGGACATTCTCAAATACGAATAAAAAGGAGATGCATACAGAAGTAAATATTTTCAAATATGAGCTATTTCTATCAACTGATAGCAAGCTCAGTGGTATGAGGCCCTAACTTTGTCACAAGTGAGATTCTCTCTCAACAGCTCGTAAGTCAACGTCAACTGTCCTGACATACTCTCAGCCCGCGCACGACGCCTCTGTGTTGTGTTTCACTGCCTTAAAGAGTTTGTTTTGGTTTGGATGAAGGACACCTGCACCTCGGCATCAGCCAACACATTGTTTTTTGAGCTCAAGCTCCTTCAAAACGGCGGCAGAACGCTTGCTCTCCCGTTCATTCCTCAATGTGTAGGTCCTTTCTGTTCTTGTCCTCCTTCCGCGACTCGTTCGCCCCACCGACCATTTGAAGCATCTTCTTGGTCAGTTGCGCAGTCCACGTCAGATTTTTCGAACTCCCTAGGGGCCGCGAAAACGTCCGAAAAATTGGCCAGTTGAGAAAAATTAATGCATGTCATTTACTGCCCTTAAGGACTCAAACCGCCACAGGCACATTCGAAAACGCTCTGAAAGCCTGTCGGTACCCGTATTAAACATATCGGTGCTCGTACTGTGACAGGAAATACCGGGTGCACGCGTGTATAATTAAGGAATACATACTGTGTCCCATGGCAATAGCCCCTTCCCAGGCTTATGCTTCACTGCAATACTTTTGCATATGCTTCACCAAGTAACATTTCTGTACCGAGGCGAAGCTGACTTTCGGGAACCGGCATTATGCAACGCACCGTGCTTTCCAAGCTTCTAAGCCAATCGCGATGACCATATAAGCGGAGTCCGTGCCATTGCTGACAGCAGCGAATTCTTTCAATAAAAAACACGGCACCCAACGGCAAGAAGCTTCATAGCGAAGGTTGAAGCAGCTTGGCCTAGCGTTGCTGCAGTGGTGGTTACTGCTGCCAGGGGTCTGCGTGCGAGAGCGCCGGTTCGAGGAGGCGAGGTAATCAAAATGGCAGCGGTGGTGGCTTTGACTAATGCCGTTTCGGACCTGTGGTCACGGCATTGTCCGGAAAATCGGACGGCGAAGAGTTCTTGCGTCGGAAATTTCAGACATTCTGGTACATTGGCTCTATGGGATACGTGGTGGTGCCGCGAAGCCGGCCAAATTATCGGCAATCCGGAAAGTTGGTCGTTGACTGTACACTGGACTCTTCCAGCCGACGACAGGACGTCAAAGATGATTAATTAAAATTCCTGTCTGCTACTCGAGCCAGCATTACCGCGACTTTCGACCCTTTCAATAAAATTACAGCTAATTTTCCCTAATAGAGGCACAAATTCCCTGAGTTTTCCCTGAGTTTTTCCAGACTACTCAAAATCCCTGAGAATTCTTAGTTTTTCACTTTGGTAGACACCCTGGTAACTCACTTCCCTTTGTAATGCCCAAATGGGCCTTTAGGGATGTAAATAAATATAAAATAAATAAATAAATAAACAAATAAATATGGTGCTGCAAAGTTAAAACCCACACAACACAATGTGTGCACATGAACCAACCGTCATCACAACCAGTCAACACTAGGCTGCCACATTAGTACTGTTCTAAACAGTACACTGTTGAACAGTAGTACTGTTTAGAACAAGTGAACTAGTGAACAGTAGTACTGTTTAGAACAAGCTGCTGCATACTGACAAGGCATGCGGGGAAGTGGTGTGTCATGTCCTTTGTTTGACAGTCTGTTTTTTTTTTTTTTTTTTTTGCTGCTTGCTGGCAACATTTGCATCCAAAAGAAGGTGTGCACACGAAAGATTTACTGTCAAGCATTATTTGTCAGCCTTTGTGCTCGTGACAGGCACTCCAGGTGCATGCACGCAAAGTGTGTAGACTTCGTTAAACCATAATGGCAGAACAAGATTACCATATAAACCGAAATATAAGACGAGATATGTTGTTTTTTAAAGAGTCCGCTAAAGTTACCCCTTGTCTTATACAGTGGTGTTTAGCAGAATGCAACTCATCATCTGGCAACCTACAGCATGCATGTTGGCTAATGCATAGCCAGCATATAGTAAGTATAGTATCCATATGCAAATGTGATTGCTGGTATTTCTTTACTTCTTTTGTAGCTGTGACTTCCTGCGCACGCTTGCCTTATCAACTGCACGTGTGATTTGTCCTTTTTTGTTTTCTGTCTGATCAGTGATGAGTAGCGGCACGCGGAGACAGTTTTCAGCGGCGTTCACAATAATATCGGCAGGCTTCGCCAAAGCAAACTGCAACAAGGCTACTGAGCATTTCTGAAGGAAGTGTGCGATATTGGCAGGCATAAAAAGTAAAACTATTCGCATGCAACCGACATAAAACGCCATTTCGTGGGCATCGTGCAGTGTAACCATAGCTTGTGGACATACTTGCACACTTTCTGTGGGAGCATCGTGCATGCTCTTTGGTAGCGACAGCGCAGTTAATTCGCTGCAAAGCTACAGCACCATCATGACAATGCACTTTACCAAATTTTTGTTGGTTTTCTTTTTTTTTTTTCATTTTAAGGTAAGTGGTCAACGTATATTCTGGTTTATACAGTACTTTCATCAAGGTACAACTGCATTTCAGCATAGATAATATTGCTACGGAACAGCCGCCACAGTGTGGCTGCACTGAGGAGAAAGAAGACGACGTGTGTGCCGGCTTGATATAGCGTCGCCATTTTGGCCTCTGTTAGCTTCCTTGTAAACAAATTGTAAATAGCATTCAGCTTCAGCTACACGTAACATTAATTTGGTGGAGGTGGACGTTCCCCGTACCCGTCATGCAGCTTCGCAGCGGTCGCAATGGCGACAATGCAACTTCGGCTCCTGCTGGCGGCACTTGATCTACGCAAGCGTCTCCGCCTGCAACCTCGACCTACGTCGCCGTTTCCCCACCTCGGGATCTTAGTGTTTTCAACGGAGTCGGCAGTCCTGAGGTTGACGACTGGCTCCGCTTATACGAAGGTGTCAGCACCAGTCACAGGTGGCATCCGACTATTATGCTTGCCAACGTGTTTTTCTACCTCGAAGGAGCTCCACTGGCATGGTTCCGGCTCACGAAGAGGAGATCTCGAGCTGGGATCTCTTCAAAGACAAGCTCCGCGACCTTTTTGGCAATCCATTTGGTCGACAAGTCAATGCCAAGAAAGCCCTTGCCACACGTGTACAGACGTCGACCAAGTCCTACGTGTCATACATTCTCGACGTCTTGGCCCTTTGTGCCAAGGCTAACCCGAACAGGCCTGAGGACGATAATGTTAACCCCATCCTCAAAAGCAGTGCTGACGACGCCTTCAATTTACTGGTGTTTACGAACGTCACCAGCATCGATACCATCCTCAAGGAGTGCCGCCGTTTTGAGCATGCGAAAAGCCGCCGGGTAACCCAGCACATCACGCGACTTCCCAACACAGCCGCTACGTCATCCTGTGACGACCTCTTCCACCAGCCGTCGCGATGTGACAACTTGACCCACATCATTCATCATGAGGTCGAAGCGGCACAACCGGCGGCCCCTTCATTCCCGTTATCTGATCATTCTCCGGTGACAATCTCCTTGATCCAGGCCGTCGTCCGTCAAGAGTTGTCCAACGTCGGCCTGCAATCCATTCGTTCCGTACGCTCAGAACCTCTTTCTCCACACCCGTTCCCACCCCGCTCTTCTTACTCCTTTCATGGACAGCGCAACACCTCCAAATGCCGAACCGTGGACAACAAGGCGATCTGTTTTAACTGCCGACGCATTGGATATGTCGCTCGCCACTGCCGCAGCCGCTGGACTTCTCCAACACGCTATTCTCCTGATTACCACCCTCACCCCTCTAGCACATCCTTTTCCTTCGCTCCTGCTATGCCCGCCCCATCATCTGACCAGGCGACGTCTTTGACACGACCCCGCTACTCCCGCTCGCCTTCTCTCTCCCGCCGCCAATCTCGCTCGCCCCCGTCACGCCGTGCTCCTTCTCCGACCTACTCGCTGCACCCCCCACCGGAAAACTAGACAGTGCAGCTTCTGGAGGTGAAGCTGCAATGACGACATTGGCACGAAATCTTTGCTTCACCTTACCCACAAACAAGAATCTTTTGGACGTTCTCGTCGACAATGTTCCTGTGTGCGCGTTGATTGATACCGGGGCGCATGTGTCAATTATGAGTGCTGCTCTTTGCCGCCGGCTCAAGTCCTGACGCCTGCCCCGAACCGAGTTGTACAAGTCGCCGACGGAGGGACTGTCGCTATTGTTGGCATGTGTTCTGCCCGACTCACCACTACCGAGAGACAAACCGTCGTTCTCTTCACGGTCATCGAGCATTGCCCTCACGAACTCATTCTCGGTCTGGATTTCCTTGCAAATCATTCGGCCCTCATTGACTGTTAGGCCGGCTTACTTTGCCTTGACTTGCCTCTTCTTGCCGACCCTGTGGGCCCGCCTCCAAGCCGTCTGAGCTGCATGGATTATATTCGCCTACCGCCTCACTCTGTGACACACGTCAACTTGTCCTCACCAGCTGTACCTGACGGTAATTACGTGGTCGCACCATTTCCGGCAGTTATACTTACACATGGTGTTACCGTGCCGCACACTGTGCTAACAATTACTGGCAACCGCACCTTCCTTCCCCTTGTCAATTTCGCGCTAACCACGCAAGTTCTGCCTCAGGGAATTTCATTGGCTATAATTAGCGCTTTACAGGATGATGAGATCGAGCCATTCACAGTGGAAGATCGTCACAGTTCAGCCCATATCGTGACGTCATCGCACGGTACTGACGTCGACATTGAGAAGATGGTCTCCTCTGACCTTACACCTGTTCAAGCTGAAGCCCTTTGCTGCGTTCTTGACGGCTATCGCGACATGTTTGACTTTGACAATCGACCCTTAGGTCAAACGTCCGTCGTAACCCATCGCATAAACACTGGCGATGCGAACCCTATTCACCGACGTCCATATCGTGTTTCTGCGTCGGAAAGAGCTGTTATCCAACAGGAAGTCAAAAAGATGCTTGCAAAGGACATTATCGAGCCTTCATGTAGTCACTGGGCATCTCCCGTCGTACTTGTCAAAAAGAAAGATGGAACATGGCGCTTTTGCGTAGATTATCGCCACCTGAACAAAATCACAACAAAGGACGTGTACCCTTTGCCATGTATTGATGACGCTCTAGACTGCCTGTATGGTGCCACCTATTTTTCCTCTATCGACTTATGGTCCGGCTACTGGCAGATATCCGTCGACGACATGGACCGAGAGAAGACTTCATTTGTTACCCCTGACGGCCTTTATCAGTTCAAGGTGATGCCTTTCGGTCTCTGTAACGCGCCCACTACCTTCGAACGAATTATGGACTCTTTGCTTCAGGGGTTCAAGTGGTCCACCTGTTCGTGCTATCTGGACGACGTCATCGTTTATTCGCCCACATTCGACACGCATCTAGACCGTCTTTCAGCGATTCTTGACGTGTTCCGCCGCGCCGGTCTCCAGTTGAACTCATCAAAATGTCACTTGGCTCGCCGCCAAATCGCCGTCCTTGGACACGTCATGGACGCTAGAGGCATGCGACCCGATCTGGACAAAATTTGCGCCTTTCCGAATTTTCCTGTTCCGAAGTCTACCAAGGGCGTTCGTAGTTTCGTAGGGCTGTGCTCTTATTTCCGGCGCTTTGTGAAGGATTTTGCGACCCATCTCACGTCCCCTTACTGACCTCTTGAAGAAAGACGCCCCTTTTTCTTGGGGTGCTGACCATGCCGCATCTTTTTCGCAGCTGACTACTATCCTTACCATGCCTCCAATTTTGGCCCTCTTTGACCCGCCTTCCTCAATGGAAGTTTGAACTGATGCCAGTGGTCACGACATAGGAGCAGTGTTAGCACAATGCCAGTGTAGACATGATCACGTTATAGCCTATGCCAGCCGACTTCTATCACCCGCCGAACGCAATTATTCAATCACAGAGCGCGAGTGCCTCGCTCTTGTGTGGGCTGTTGCGAAGTTTCGTCCATACTTGTACAGACGCCCCTTCTGTGTCATCACTGATCACCACGCTCTCTGCTGGCTATCCTCGCTCAAGGACCCCACGGGACGACTCGCTCGCTGGGTGTTACGCCTGCAAGAATATACCTTCTCTGTGGTATATAAGACGGGACGCTTGCACCAGGATGCCGATTGTTTGTCCCGCTACCCCGTCGACGAACCGGCTGATGCGGATGCCATCGCTTGCGTTTTCTCTGTGTCCCAGTTGCTTCAAATCGGCAACGAGCAACGCCGCGATCCTTCATTACGAGCCCTCATCGACCGTCTAGAGTCAACTCCTGGCGACACCTCTCTCCGGATGTTTCTCCTACACGTAACACTACACACTACACGTAACAATATTTTGAAAACAAAGCACTACGTGTAATAAGAAACGGCTGCTTTAATTTTAAATATTTATGGAGTTGAAAAGAAAAATGACAGTTAGGCAGTCAAAGAGACACTGAAAGTCGGGCCACCAGCAAAAATAAACACGAGGGACCATACCACCCACCATAATATCACGATTAGATTTGCCCCTTTATACATCCAAACAATCTTATTTTATAACTTTTATGTTTTTAGCGCATGAAAAGGGACGAAAGACAGAAGTTCGACGCAGGCACAGTGCGTCGAACTTCCATCTCTCATCCCTTTTCGTGTGCTAAAAACGTAAAAGTTATGGAATGCCAACATGCCCAAACTTACACTCTTTTAAATCTTATTTTTCTATCTAAAGACAATTTTGTTCAAACTGGAATCAGTTAATTGCAAGTACATCATGAACTTGTGTATGAGTTCAAAAGTATGGGAACTCATGCCTGAATTGCAACATTCTGCTGCACGTGAACTTTGACATCTTTGTTGTAGTGTTTGCAGAACTTGAATATCCCAGTAAAGAATAAACCTCCTCTAAGTGATCTATCACACAATGTCGACAAGCGATGTGATGGGGATGACTGCCGCATCGACTCGTCGCCTACAAGTCGAACCCCATGCAAGTGATGATATTGAACTACGTGTCTTGAATATGAGGGCAGCAAATATGCGCCGAAACTGGCTTGACACATGTTTAGTAACCTATGTTGATTTCTTAAGCTGTAAAGACCAGCATAAAATATTTCTGAAGGGCTTGCAGTAGGTTTTTTATTCTTGCACATATAAAAATTAAGTTGTTCGCTTGTTCTGTGCGACAACTAGTAGTACTTGACTGATCTACATCCTGTTCCAGCTTCGCGCTATTGGCTGGTTGCTCATAGCACTTCTGTGTGACGAGCGACGAATTCTAGATTTCCAGAAATGAGTGACTGAGCGGCAAGGACAACCAATCTGTTTACGCGATGGCCCATTTCGATGCTCGAAGTCGTCACTTGTTGCTGTCGTGCACAAAATCGCTCTCATGAGTTTTGGGCTTAAAGTTTTCATTGTGACACCTTAGCTTATGGTCCTGAAACATTTACTAGTGAACATCTAGTACTGTGGAAAGATATACAATAAAAGAATAAAAATAAAAAACAAACGAAAGAAACAATTCAAAACCAACTTTATGATCAGTAACCAACTCCAAATGAAAGCTAAAAACAAGGTGGACAGAAAATACACAAACAGCATATGGAGCACTCCGCAGTAGTGGAGAGGTGTTGGACATAATGCAGCTTCCGTAATCTCCGTAATTGATAAACACCAGAGGGCACAAAGAATGGATTAATAAACACACATCCGAAAGCCTAACAGTGTGTTCATTTCTTAAGCTCAATCCTGTTCAAGTTTCAACCATGCAGAATGCCCCACTATTGGCCCCACATGCTTTTCTTCCACGCTTGTGCAGATCCCAAAAATGGCGCAGATCCCATGCACTGTGGGAATCGCTGTAAGCGAAGCTTTCCGTGCTGGATGCTTTGATAGATGATAATTAGTGGTGACGTTGACGGCTAAAGCTTAATTTCTTCAACATTTAGTCTAATACGAGAGTGGTAAGTACATGTTAAACGCTACCTTGCGTGCTCCACTGCTGTTCATCTGTGTAGTACACAGAACACACAGGGAGAGGTGTTTGCTCAAGGCGTACTTGTGCGCCATGTTTCATAACCTCTGAGAGCGTTGAGCATCGTCATTGCCTCACATGGCACGTCACATTGTGGCAGAAGTATTAAACTTGAATTGTATTATGGGACTGTATATGTCAAAACCGCAATCGGATTACAAGGCACGCCATAGTGGTAGATTCTGGATTAATTTTGACACAGTGGTGTTCCCTAACATGTTCCAAAATCTAAGTGCCTGTGACTTTCTATTTTGCCCCCGTCGAAATGCGGCTGCTGCTGTCAGGATCAAGTCCGCAACCTCGATCAATGCCATAGCCGTAAAGCTACCACGGTGGGCACAGAAGTGTTGATTTGACATGCGACCGCTTCCGTAGTGTTGCCTGGACCATGCGGTGCACTTTAATTAATGCGGCTCTGCTTCTGCAGGCCCTGCATAAGTTGTCCGCTTGGCATATTTGCATGGTTTCTATTTTTCAGAAATAGCAGAAACGTACTGTACTGTACCTTGAACTTAAGTTTATCCAGTTTCCGCGCAACCGCTGTCATGTCTATGGTAGTAGCGTTTCCTTGCCTTCCCACGTCACCTGTTCCCTCTCCCGCTCCCCCTGTTATGGGAACTGCCTCTTCTCCTTCCTCCTCTCTACAATTCTATCTACGCCCCCTCTGGCCACGCACGTTAGTAGAAAGGGAAGTGCTGCAGTTTCTGCAATACTTTTGAGGGGGGTCACGGATAATTACAGCTGTCAAGAGGCTAATGTGGCAACGCCCAGGGAGCTCCACAGGGCATTTTGCACACTGGACGTCGTGGGGTCCAAACAAGATTTTTTTCGTGACCTTGCTCCTGTCTTATATGCGGTACGCCAGACAACGGCAGCAGAATCAGTGGGAAAGTTGAAGAAAGAGGCAAAGAAAGCTTCGCTTTAAAAAAAAAGATAGAAAAGCAGGGTGCAGAGCTGTGGATAAACACCTTTTTATGATACATTATTGTCAGCAAAACAAATTGACCCAAATTTATGCCGTACAGGGCAGTGCCATGGCACCTGGTCATCTCAAAGTCGGCAGGCATGACTACTCATCAGTTTAGTTGGCTGCAAAAGAAAAGGAGGCTTCACAGGGTGTTTGTGGCCTGCGCAGTTCATATGTTTCGAGATGCCTGATTTATATAGCATAGTATGGGAGTGGGCCATTCAGAATTCCATTGTTTGGCGTAGACAGACCATTGCATAGATATCAGACGAGGACCAACCAAAAACAAACTCAGGTTCATGTGTAGCCTGAATTATGTGAATTCCATTGGTTTCTAATGGCAAAGATGACGTGAGGTAAAGAAAAGCGCAAAAGAAAACTAGCAGACAAGGCCAACGTTTCCTGCATGCTGTGCAACCGTGCCCTGCCATCCCGACTGCTATGCGACTGCTAAACAGCTGGCTGATAGCACTTAGCAACGCAAAACATTGCGCACGGTTGCACTGTTGGGCGCTTCCAGCTGCAGAAAACCTATTCAATCCAGTGACTGGGCAAAAGCCATCAAGGCACAGCCGGCAGAGACAAGGACTTACCTTGGCAGCACAGATGTTGAAGTGTGGGCACCGACTTAACAATGACTTTTCGGTGCTTGCACATTCTAACAAAGTTGTAATGAGCAAAGTGGCACATTGTGATATCTGACGTCCAGTAGCTCCTGTTTATAATTGAGCTTGGCTACCACTTAATGCACAATCTCACTGAGCATGACAGCTTTCCAACCGTCAATCCAGCTCTCGGTACATATGTGTGGCAAAGTAGCGTGCGGGAAAGTGTGTGTGTAAGCTCATTTACATTTGAAGCCTTACGTTTCTATGGTTCCACATTCCCACCATCACGCATTCCATACTGATCAAGAAATATCAGCTCTGACATGAGCTTTCCTAGGCAAAAGAGAAGCCACTGGCTGACGCCAAAAAAGTCAAAATCTAACATCCAGTGTACTCCACAGGACGTGTTCTGTTAGGCCCCATCATGTATGTCTCTATTGAAAACAGCACTGGAACACTGAGTAATATGTAGTATGATTTATAACCCCATCAGATAGGCAAATTTGTGACACTTTGAGCAAGTGAACTTTGCTGCAGCATATGTCACTTTGGTGGTGTGCTACAATGCAGGAAAGGAAAGCATCATTTGAAATTGATGGGAAATGCTGATCGGTTAGCTATTTCAGGCAGTGTATATATCTGCAAAATAACACTAAGCTGGTTAATCATCAGGGACGAAGACGTAACGTCGCTGCATCCAACACCCGAGCGATGTGTTGTGCATTTGGAAATGGGGAGAATGGCGGAGCTTTAGCGCCTAACGAACGAGACGGTTTTCATTGGCAGAGGAAAAATGGCAGTTTCCATAAACGTGGGTGCTTATAAAATTTCAAATCGCACACGCACCAAAAGAAATGCTTTCAGAATTAGTGGTGACCCAACATTGAGTATTCCCTTGTTATTTTTGAAGCACTGATATCGAGGCTGCGTGCTTCAACGCAGTGAAGTGAGCTTCACAAGCGCAGTGGCAGGCGACTGGTTACATCCCGAGTATCACTAAACCTTTCAGTGTGGCAGCTTGCGATAAACGCTAATGCAAAAGTCGTTGACACTAAAGTTTCTGCCCATCTGAGAGGGATATTAATCACAAAGGTGTAACCCAGCGGTGAGAGGCAGACAGCCATTCGTGCCTGGTTATCTATTGTAAGTGCATCAACAGGCATGCAGTGCTGCCTATTTAATTACCGTATTTATTCGATTATAAGGCGGGAGTACACCCCTCCCTCATCCAGCTAAGGAATTCTAGAAAAAGAACTTAACTAGGCAAACCAATATAAGGTGATATATAGTGGCCGACAAATTATTCATATTCGGTGGGAATTGCCCGAAATACCAAATAATCGAAAGTCCCCCCTCACCCCTTTTAGGAAACAATAAAACTGGATTGGTAAAAACACTTTCTTAAGGTGTGGCTTTACTGCAGTGTGTGCCGTGCTGTGTGAAGTCACAGCTCAAGGTGAAATTCCCACATAACCAGCACCCCTGCCTTTACTGTCAAAGTCCTTGAATTCTCGGTGCAGGTTATACGATCAAAAATACGGTACTGCCTCACCTGGCAATGTTTATCAGCAGCTACAATTTGCGCTGCTGTCTAAAATCCGGATAGCCAAAAGTGTGATACAGCTGCCACCATATTGAAACAGTAAGTGAACCTATAAGCCTCACATGTAAAACCAAGCGATGGGGGGGGGATGACATTGAGGCTGAAGATTTTGGGAAGATACCTCCCCTTATATTTGAATAAATACGGTATATACCACGCCTGTTACATTTGTGACCGCAAATATCCCACTCCTGAATCGCAGAGCCAATGAGACCTCGCCCAAGCATGCTGGTCAAACGTGCGGCCACTCACTCATGGTGTAGCCGTAGACGTCTTCCTCCTCTCCCTCGCCGTCTGAGAGCTCCTCACGCTTTATGCTGCCTGCACTGTTCATGTCGATCTGCGCAGAGAAGGCAGCAATGAGTGGCTGGCTCCCTACAAATAACTAGACAGTGCAATACCACGCAGAAAACAAAGAATGAGGCGAGAAAAATAAAAGCTATTTACTTGCATGCTGTAGCCATACGACGTAAGGAACATAAACGTGTTGCCCAAGACAGTCAGGGTTCGTACAGAACATTCGACAACAATTTACGAACAATTACAGGATTTCAAGAATACTGAATGCTGTTTGAATGACGCAGATCTGTTGCTCGGATGGCATGGTTGCCCCAAAACAGTGACTGACTAGGATCAGTTGCTCCCAAACTTACTAAATAACCATGAGAGCTTTCTTAATTTGCCGTCATGATTTTCTTGACATGAAAATGCATCTGTTCATGTGATTGTCAAATGTGATTTCAAGGTTATGCCTGTTTAGCCATTATAGTGTGCTAAATATTCTTTTTTAATTTACTTCATCATGTTTCACCCCTCCTGCCTTGGCATGCCAGAGATCTGTAGTAATAAACAATAATTAATTAAGCTAACTATGAAATAAGTAGTTATTAAAAATTATTTAATGAGAAATGAAAAAATCTTACATCAATCCTGACATGGCAGATCGGTGCAAGAAGCTCACACAGTTTTTAGTGATGTCTGAATTCAAGAACTGGCAAACTCTGATTTTCAGGAACTCTTCCATAAAATTAACCACATTAAATTTTTTCTTGTTGATATATTACCCTAATTATAGTTTGTGAACTAGTATATTCCTTCGTTTTCATTTGACTACTATAGGCAAGAAATTTTGTTAAATGCTCAGCAACAAATAGCCAATGATACAATTTGCATTTGAAGTCAGGATACTTCAACAAAAAGGTAAATTATATTCATCTTCAAAAATACCTCTGGTGTACAGCAGGCAGGAATGCCAGAAATGCATGGCAGTCAAAGGGCTATCAGCTGCTGCTGTCGTACTAAATGATTTCAGGGCCAGAAATATATCTCTAAAGTCTGCCAGCTTTTTTTTTTTCTTTTAATATATCAATTTTTGATGATGCTCTATCGATAAGTGCTATTGAAGAATCAAAGCCTTTGCTGGAGAACAGAGAGAGAGAGAGAGAGACAGAATACAGAGGAAGGCAGGGAGGTTAACCAGAGGTAATTCCGGTTGGCTACCCTGCACGGGGGGAAGGGTGAAGGGGGATAAAAAGAGAAAGAGAGTAGAAGGGGGGATAGAGAGAAAGTGAGACGAGCACTAACAAAGCGCGTACACTATAGAGCGGTAGTGGGCGGCGTTCTTAAAGTCTATCGTTAAGTGCCGTAGACCTCAGGAATCTTAATAACATGAGTAAGGCCTTCAACGCAGATGTTCTTTCAGAGCACTGACCTAAAGCTTTCAGTTCTGATAGTGGACGATTGTTTAACTGGTCCAGTACTCTGCACATCACTTGTCTCTGAGCACTATATCGCGGGCAGACACAAATAATGTGTGCGAGCGTCTTGTCGCTGTTGCATGCGTTGCATGTGGGGCTCTGGGCCATTCCAATAAGGAAAGCATATGAGTTCGTAAAGGCAAAGCCTAGCCACAGACGGTACAGCTGGAGGCCAGAGTTCCAAGAAAGCTTAAAGGGCATTGAAGATGAACACTAACTCAGTTTAAACAAGTAAAGTATTTTTTATACGCCCTATTTTTATTTATTTGCAAGAAAGAGGCTGTTTATAACAAGGACAAAAAAAAAATGAAGGGCAATTTATATTCCACTTTTGATTTTCTGGCTTAAACCTCAGCACTGGAATGTCAATAACTATAGATTCCAAAACATTTTCTCGTATTCAGGCCATCCCAGTTTTATGAAAACATCTCGAAACTTGATAGGCTGAGTCTCTTGTTTCTTTAGAGTACAATGTAGTCGTTCCTTACCGATAAACAACTAACTACACTAAAAACCTCATAACAAATTTCCGTGCAACATGAAAATACCTTCGTTATACAAAACATTTATTATAAGCATACATGCTCATATTGACAAAAAGTTCATTTTAAGTTGAATCCGTTACATTTAGTAATTCTTTATATTTGTGCTTATTATATCGAGCTTTGATGTAAATTCTGTAGATGCTGTCAGAACCCACAATGTGACATTGCCCCGACACACTCACTTCAGGTTGAAGCTGCCATTTGTGTTCTATTCTCGCTCCTCTCTTTATTACCAAGTCACCTCTCACGGTAAGAATGGCTATTTTGCTATTGCAAACTTACTGCAAAACAGCTAAACTTAATATGTGTCCTTAGTGTGTAATATGTGTCCTTACCTCGCATAGCTATAATAACCTGAATGCTTCCAGTTAAGTCGCATTCGAGCCAAATCAATCTTCACACATCTAGGCATTCCTTGCAATGACCATGTCGGTTTCAGAAAATCCCACGGACCCCAAGCATTCGAAGCTCCTCCTAGCAGCACACCTGACGTGGTCACTCCATAAACATTGTTCTGCTAAGATCTTCACTAGACTGTTACAAATTCTCCATTTTCCGCCACGCAATTGACACCTGGAATGGTAAGGTGAAAAAAATTTAGGCTAGTTGGTGGGTCATCCTAAATGTGCTTTAATTGCAAGCCTAAATGTAGACAGAGACAAGAAAACAAGAAACAATAGCACTGTCCATGTTGTTCCTTCTGTGTCTACATTTAGTCTTGTTCTGTAAGCATAATTGGAATGGTCTTGATGGTACATTGCGTGAACTGCCAATGGACGAATTTCTCACCAAATTATCTCTGTTTTCCCTTATTTTAGACTCTTCGAGCTGTGACACTGATTCTTGCTATCATCTGTGATCTAGAGATTAAATTTCTTTATAGTGTTTTGCGCTTGTTTCTGTTGATGTCTTTACCGAAGCTTCGCTCTCCGATTCCATTTTTTGTCCGGTCTGAAGCACTTTATATAGCCCCGTGGTCACAAGTGTGCGGACCAGGGGTTTTACGGAAAAAAAAGTGAATTCCTTGGTGACTCATACTGACAACATGAGAATGGCAAATGCACAGTGATGGTTGGAATGCCAAGTCTCAGTTTCATTCTTCAGTTTGAGGTTACATGCCAAGGCATCGAACCCCTGGTTAACGTACTTTTGATCACAGGTGTATTCACTCCTGCAATGCATTGCTGCATATGATGCAGTATTTGTAAATAAATGAAAAGAGATAAATAAAACTACAGTCAGTTGCCATTAATTCGACATCAAGTAATTAGACTTTTCCCTTATTTCGAAGGCACTCCAACGTCCCTGCGTGAAACCATACATTGGCTATGGAGGAGATACATTTTCAGTTCTAAAGCAAAAGCATGCTGCTTTAGTTGATTCAACACCCACTGGCACCTCCTCATGCACGAAGTGGTTACTAAAAGCTGAAGAATACAAGAAATTCAGCAGACAGTGCTACCGATTCCCTAGGCGACAACAGTGAAGGGAGCAACCTGTCCTCCACTGATGATGACGATTTGTCTCATGTCCTAGTTGATGTCTCTTCTGAGGATGTTGTCAGCATTGAGGATAGTGTTTAGGTCTGTGGGACACTGACCAACAATGACATATGTAGTACTTGTATTACTGTAACGGAGTGATATGACAATGACAACAGACTACTTCAAGCAATAAAAAAGATTCGCATCCATTCATTTTGAGGCCATTTGTTAATTAGCACTTCAGGATAACTTGACAAGAGCTTCCAGACCCGCAGGGGTCAAATGAACGGGATTCAACTGTACATGTGAAAAGCTGAAAAAGAAGGAGAGACAAGAAAAGTAGTCACCTCCACACCGTGTACGGTGAGAACTTTCTTGGTGGGTTCTGGCGGTGGCTCCAGGCCTTCCTGGCTACCCTGGCTGGCACTTCGGCTCAGCTGAGATGTCACACTCAGGCGAGACTCGCGTGACACCGACTTGGTCACCGCCAGAGGACTGCGCTGGGGGCTCACAGCTTCCAGCGAAGGCTGCACGCACAAAAAGAAGGCAGACATGCAATGGCTGTCGGAAGGACTGCATGATTGTTTGTAATGACTCTATTACTCCATTTCATACATAGTGGCCAACACCACAAGAAATGAGCGGAGGATTTCGGCGACGAATGCATCTCTCAATGGCCATCAGCCAAAGTGGCATACCTTGCAGAGCAAAGTTAAGCTTTAATCAAGGGCAATCATTTTCAAAGACCACTTTTGCTGAGACTATCACATTCACGAGAACACATGTGTCCTGCCACCGGACGCATCAAAGTGCACAGCCAAGAGCATCTCTGGCACTGTGCGAAGATAGCACAGCATCAGAAATTCTGTCAGCTTTATGTGTCAACACATCCAGTGCCGAGTCACCCAAAGCTTTGGGAAAGTGATCACCCCGATAAGGAAACAGCTTATAGACAACAAGACAGCCAATAATGATGACGATGGCCACGAGGATCCCCAGCACAACAATGACAACATGCCAATTTACGGGGGTGGTAAGCAAATAGAGCTTCGCTTTAAAAAAGGGCAGTTATACGTAGACTAACGAGGATACTTATTCTGTCAAGATGTACAAAACGAGTACCTCACCTGAGGTGAGAGTAACCGTGGTGAGGGCTCCTGGCTTGCATCATCAATGCTGTCTTTGGGCTGCACATAGTTATTGGCGCATTGGCAAGGTGATGACAGCACTACTGGCATTGCACACAATGTGACAGCTCAAATACAACAGCCATGCGCTTGTGTTCTTATATATATATATATATACCCTTCAATTGTTCATTATCAAGTCACGTCACTTCCCCACTCAACACCGGCATGTATTGTAGGTACTACGGTACATGAGCAAAAACAATGCCCCTCCAACGACGGTACTTCGACGCACGGAAACATTATCTTCATCTTGTTACCGGCTGTAACGCAAAAAAAAAGATAACAAGACCAGTCCAACATAGAACTCAACAATGCATGAAAAATTTATTCCCTAATGTGTAGGGGGTGCACTAAAACATGAGCACTCAGTGAGGCATGCAAGGACACATACGGGAGGGAGCACATGTGCTTTTGTGTGCCTTGCCAAATATTTTTCAGTTAGCGCACCTCCTGTACAGTATGAATTACCAACTTGTCCAAGAAGCAGCACTCGTAAAGTTTATTTCCTAATTTTGGTCTCCATTTTGAAAGAAACCACATAATAATGAAAGTAAAAGTCCGAATACACTTTCTCTCAATGAATCGTCTAACGTTCATTTGACACGGGCAGCACAGAAAATGACGTTAAAAGCCAACTACATCAAAGTTTTGGACCGTGTAAAAGGCTAGTTTAAAAAAAGCACTGGCCCAGCAATTTTGATTTGTCTTTTCTGTTGCAACAAGTAGCCAATGATCCAGCTGTTACGGCATGACACCTTGTTTGCTTCAGTGTGCAACGGTTTATTATATAGAGCCTTGTTTATAGTGAATCGCCCAAGTTTGAATTTCAGTGAGCAACCAGAAAGACAGTACATCTGTAAACGCAGGTGGTCACGTGATCGTACAAAACTGTGATGCAAATGCCGGTGCGCGAAATTCGTTGTTGCTAGTTGTTTTTCTCTATCTACGTACACACATGCTGCACAATGTTCTCGCCATCCTTGTCATCGTCCTTATTTCGTCATCCAGCGGCAACAGTTTTCTGCAAGCGGGGGTTACCGCCACACTAGAGATCGTCAGTAACTTTTAGGCCTAGGCATTTTCAAACCAACAGCCCTTCTCACATGGCAACCCTGCTGAAACGATTGCTTGCCCTTTAGCAGCTGCCGATAGGTGGTGACACAGGTACATGCTAGCGAGTCTTTCCAACAGCTGGCTTCCCCGCATATGAAGCCAAACTCAAATTTTTTTCTTAAAAACCAGGCAAGTAAGAGTGCTGTGTGTTACAAGCTGTTCTCAACATAAAGTTTCTCACTATATTACCTAGAGGGAAATCTGGCACTACTGAACTGTGGTATGCTTGGGAATGCCGGTATATTGTGACTTCGGATCGGCATCGTTCTCGGATAGCCAGGACACCTTGAAGACGCACCTGGCAAGCACCGTTCCGTCTCTCACAGCGATTCATTCTTTACTAAAACAGCGCGTAATAAGCTGTTTTAGCTTTATTATTACACAAAAACATGTTTTGTTTAATTATGAGAACTTGTTATTGCATGTACAATTACATGAAACGTAAAAAGTATCAGCGGGCTGCTAAAGTTGGAGGACAGACGACAAGATTCTCGCTTGCTTTGGAACAGTTTGTCGTCTGTTCTTGTTTTTCTTCACTTGGTTATACAGTGTAGGTGAGTAAACTTCATTAGAAGATGTAATATGGGGGAATGAAAACCTTTTATGAAGATTTTACTTTAGGAACGCATTATTTGTGCAGCCATATCCACGTTTTAGATGAAGCCTCTTAAAACACCAGCCAACACAAGCCTCGCAGACACACATACCGTCATTCCCATGACGGCATAGCACCCCTTAGGAAACTCCCATAGACGGTGGCGCCAGATTTCCCTCTAGGTGTTACAGTGAGAAACTCTGGTTCTCAGTGACAGCACTGGCATCCGGCTGCGCATTTTCACTGACGCACTGGTCATACGGTCTCCTCAGTGATCCAACACAGGCTGTGTTGCCAGCTGTTCTTTGATTGTGATTTGATACTGAAGCCACCGTAGCACGAAAACCGTTGCGGAACTTCTCTTAACACCTTCGTGGTAAAAGGACACGCCAAAATTTTACTGCAACTCTCACCGTGGGTAGGAGAGATTGTAGCCTGAACTTGACATGGGCCCCAGTGTTCCGAATCACCTCTACAGCTCGGTCGTGTGTCGCATCTCGGAGATCAATGCCGTCCACCTGCGTTGAAAGCATTTGACTCGTGAGCATAGGTACTCACCCACATGCATTCTCACGTCCCCTCACACTCACTGGCACTCACTGCCATTCATAGTCGCATCTACTCACTATGATCTAGACATGAGTATTCACTTACACTCATACCATGTCTGTTTACACTCACTACCACTCACTTACGCTCATAGTCACACTTACACTCATTGGCAATCACTTCCATTCATACTCACGTCTATTCACTCGCACTCGTGCAGATCTCATTTACGTGCTCTGAAGAAACCTCGCAAAATATGAAAGAAGTTATGTCACTGCACACTTGCACATTTAGTGTACAGTGTTCTCAACCTTGTTTCCAAAGAATGAAGCCCACATACCCGTCATAACATCCTTTTAACACAATGTGCAGTGCTGTGCTCACACTTCTGTCCTTAATGAACACAACACTTTATGTGCATCTAGTGAAATTCTGTTTCATTGCTTTATTAAAGCGAAAGCTTTACTGGCCGCGAACTGGCGATTTCGCCGTGGCCGTGCTCCGAGGAGGCACATGACGTCGTTGCGTTCGCCTCCGCTCGCTTCGCCTGCTGCGTCGCATGCCTCATAACATGTCGGAGGATTGAAAAGGAGAGCTCGTGTGTGCCGCAACCACAGTTGAGGCGGCAGTATGGACAGCGACAATTCTGATAAGCAGGAGGAGACCTGGAACCGACATCGGAAGAGATGAAGAGGACATGAATCGCCCAGGAAACAGATGAACAGCGCGCCGAACGACTGGCTAAACGCCGCAACATAGCTAGACAACCAGACTAACCTGAACTTGCAATCAAGATTACCCAAGGCTAACCATGCTATGCCTTAGCTTTCGCTACGTATATCCCGGCATTGCCGAACTAAGCCACTGCCAATTTTTTACAGTTAGTGTCAAAGGGTGCCTAAAAACTGAAACTAGTTCTTTTTTATTTACAAGATCCTCAGTTGGCCAAACATCCATTTCTTCACCACATTACTTCGGAGAGCACACAATACTACCAACTCTTCTCATCTCTGCCATCAGATGTGGCTCAAGAGTTGGCCGATGTTGATGCCGAGCCACAAGGTGACATGCCCTGCTACCAACGGCTCAAGCAGAAGATTTTGGCACGCACAACGACGACCAAGCGTGTGCGCCTCTAGCAGCTCTTGCCTGGTGAACAGCTCGCTGACCAGCAGCATGCGGATGCTTTTGGGCGAGCGTAGAACTAGCATGAACAGCACCCTGCTCAAAGAGTTGTCCCTGCAGCATATAACCCAGTCCATCCGCCTCGTTCTGGCTGCTGCGGGGGCACTGTCCCACAATCGCCTTGCTGCATTGGCTGGCAATGTATATGAGGTCGTCTCTCCAACTGTAACAGCTGTCTCCAAGATCCCAGACCTTTCTGCTGTTTCAAGGTTAGAGGAGCATATCAACCACCTCGCTGCTTCCACAGCTGCTCTTTAGACGACGTCATGTTACCAAGACTCTCTGCGCCCAAGGCATTGTTCTTTATGCAATGACTTGTGATGCCTATCGAGTGCCTCTTCCATCTGCTAGTGCGACAGGATGTTCAAGCACAATGCCAGGAAATTCACTTCGCCTTGCAGCTAGTCCGTAAACGGCAAACGAGGTCACTGCCTGTGACCTCACTCCTCAACCTGGCTGCCTCTTCATAATTACTGTCCGAATCTCCAGGACGAGGTTCCTCATGGACACAGGAGCAGAAGTAAGCATGCTGTAAGCATCAACGTGGATTTCCGGTTAAGGTCTACAGGACAAACGCTACGTGCCACTAACACTTCATTGATAGCCATGTACAGCCTCTGTTTATTAACTATTGAGCAGGGCCTACGTCGCACGTTTCAGTTGGTGTTCATAATAATAATAATAATAATAATAATCTTTATTCAGTATAGTTAAAACAGTACACAAAACGGAAGCGCCGAAGCCACAAGAGGGCTTGTGCGGCGACAACCGGCTGCCGCGGCAATCTACGCGCCACACCAGAACTCCATCAAAGCTGGTTGTGCATTTGCACAACCATCACACATTATCAAAGATGCACTGATAACATCAGTACATATTACAGGTTCTCTAACGCTTGAACAGCAACTCTCAGTGTTTTGCGGGTGGACAAAGAAAATACATCGTCCGGTAGTTCATTGAAGATAGCAGGAACATAATAGCGTCTTGTTGCTTTACCGTAGTGAGTGCGCACTCTCGGTTTAAGATAACGAGGAACATGTCTCAACGGTACCGGTTTCGTATTTATGTGCCTGTATGCACTGCTCCAAAAATATTTAAGTACTACAATTTGTTTAAAAAGATTCTCAAAAGAAGGCAAACCGGCTGTTCTAAAGACACTGCTGGGCAAATTCTCCTGTGGCATGTAGAGGACACTTGTAGCGATGTTTTTCAAAATCCTATTAACTCGACATTTCCATGTGAAAGAGCAGTTAAAAAAACAACACATACCGTATCTTAAAACACTATACCCCAGAGCCTGGGCGATTAGTTTTCTGGTAGAAAAAGGCATCATGGTTTTTAAATTAAACAACAAACATGCAACACTTCTAAGTTTCTTACAAATGTGGGTCAAATGAGTATTCCACGTCAGATCACTGTCTATGTGCACACCAAGATACTTAACCGACTGGACGCTAGCTATAGGTTGACAAGAGCACAAAGAGCAATATGAAGGGTGTAAATATATGGAAGCGACGCTTGGTACATCTTTGTGCGGGTTACGAAAACAGACAAGTCTGGATTTGGTGCTATTTATTTGTATTAAGTTTGAGGCAAACCAATCACTAACTTTAATAGCGTCCTCTTGAAGGTTAGCCAGGGCACATGAAAACTCAGGGTTGCTTGACCCTAGTAAAGTGTCATCGGCATAAAGGAATACGGTGGATGCTTTCACGTGGTCACATATATCATTCACATACAAGTTGAACAACAAAGGAGATAAGATAGACCCTTGCGGGACACCGCACACCAGACTTACCGCGTCACTGCAGATAGGCCCAAACATGACTACTTGTGAGCGATTGTGAAGATAGTTTTTAATTAGTGACAAAAAAGGACCCCTAAATCCATATGAATACAGTTTAGAGATTAAAATTTGATGATGTACTGTGTTGAAAGCTTTTTTCACGTCCAAAAAAAACCCAAATGCCACCTCATTGTTTTCCAGGCTTTGGTGCAGTAAATCAGAGAGATTTTCTAATAGCACCTGTGTTCCAGACCCACTAACAAATCCGTACTGACTCACACTCATTAGGTCATGTTTAGCAACAAATGCATTCATCACAGAAAGTACGTGTTTTTCTAAAATCTGGGATATGCAAGAAAGAACAGAAATAGGGCGGTAGTTGGCAATATCATTCTTTTTCCCACCTTTGTACAGAGGAACAACGCGAGCACTCTTCAGTGAATCTGGCCATGTACCAGTTGCAATTATGCCATTTAAAACAAATAGCAGAACATGTTTCAGAGCTGTAATGTTTCTTATCATATCAGCTATGAAAATGTTGTCATGTCCGGCGGATTTATTACGTTTCAGACTAGACAAAATGCTGAAAAGATCAGATTCTGTCATAAGAGGAAGGAAGGCTGATGGCGATACACTGTTTTTAATCTTTGTCAAGCTCAAAGTTTGGACTGCGACCCGTTGCTCAGCCGAAAATACGTTATTGAACTCATTAGCCAAAATAGGCGTCACTACACCGAAATTATGCTCCACTGCTTCTTGGACGGACAAGCGTATGTTACCACGTAACTGGTTTATCAGAGACCAAGTGTTCCTTACGTCGCGACGAGTGTTGTGAAACTGCTGAGCAAAGAACTTCCTCTTTGATAAGCGGATAAGCGCAGTTACCTTATTTCTGATGCAACGATGTTCTGCTCGAAGTTTGTCATTTTTTGGCGCCCTGCGGCATCAAGACCAGAAAGTGTCCTTTTCTTTGATAGCAGCCAGGATTTCCGCAGTCAGCCACTGGCAGTCAATTTTACGTTTCTTCACAACCAAAGTTTTTTTGCACGCTTTCTTTATTTCGCCTAATATCCTGACCAAGCTATTGTACGCAATGTCGTTAGTGTTATGATGAGGAAATGAATCCCAATCATATTCAGTGACATGATTATCGAACTTTTTTTGGTCTAGAATGGTCACAACACACCTGGAAGAGTTAGCGTGCTGCATAGAGTCTGTTTTCATAAGGCAACACGCAATGTAATAGTGATCTGCCAGTTTCTGTCTGATTACAGCTCCGGACACAGAAGAAATGTCCGACGCATGGACGTTAGCATGGTCAATGCAGGTAGTTGTAATGCGATCTGCCCACGTAGTCCACCCCTTCATTGGAACCGACTCCGTTTGGCCTGCTTGAGTATGTGCGGATGCGTTATGGACTCCGCAACAGAGCGCAAACTTCCCAACAGTTATCACTGAGGTGATACGCAGGCTCCCAACTGTACTTGGACACGTCACCCCAGTCACAACACTACCTTTGTGCTTCCAGGATTGTGTGAAGGTTCTACGCACTGCACCTCCTTGCATATTAGGCCGCAACATCTTTGTGCATCCTGACCTCATTTCTGCGACTCAAGTCTTTCTCCGGCGTGATGCGTTCAAGGCACGTTTGACACATGCCTACGATGGGCTGTTTTGGATCCTTCGACGAACAGCCAAATCGGCAAAGATTCTTCAGAATGGTCGCGAGGAAGTCGTCAGTGTGGACAGCGCGAAACTGGCCTATCAAGAGATGCCTCATCACACCTCATCAGTGGGTATTGATGTCACCACAGTCACTTCCCCGTGCACAGCAGAGTTGGCATCGCCTCACAGTCGTGTATGTATTGATGTCCCATCCAGGCAGAGGGCCCTGTAGTGGCTGCTTCCGACAGCTTAAGGAGACTTGCAGAATTAGCAAGCATAACAGGCAAAAGAGAATAAAGATGCGCGTTTTGTGGCTTGCGCACAAGCCCAAACCGAAACGGGTGGCAGTTAGGCGTCGAGGTTAGATGTCTTGTCGTGGTGCGCTGTTCCTGCAAACATTACGGAAAACTAGGTAGACTACTTCATCACCACGCAATAGAAAAAAACACAACATAGTTTATCAGTGGATACCAGGCCATTGCGGCATCTACAGAAATGACCGTGCAAATGAGGCCGCCTGATCTGCTCATGATGGCCTCCACTATGTAGCTATACCGTTATCTAGAACAGACGCAACTACAGGTTTTTGTTTGCCCGCATGTGAACTTACACTTTCACAGTGTAACTTGATTAAGTTTACTAACGCCTGTCTCAACAACTTGAATCCGAATCTACAGCTACGTCTTTCATCAGGACTACCTAGAGCTGAGGAGACGCTTCTGAGCTGCTTGTAGCTTGGCATGGCCTTCACGTATGCATATTTATTTTGGATCGGAATAGCCAACAGCCCTACATGCGATAATTGTAGCTGGTAGGAAACAATCACCCATCTTCTCTGTGAGTGTCCCCGTTTCGGTGTGCCCAGGAAAGAATCTTGACTAATACCCTTTGTCGAAAGAAAGGGTCCTGGGACTCTGGTCGAGACTTTCCTCAGCACAGAAGACTGTGAAAGCGTTGTTGCGCTTCTTGCGGAGAACTGGTCTTAGAGACAGACTTTTTTTTCCTGCATATTTTTTGCTCTTCTTTACTTCTTTTGTAACATCTCTTTTCTATTATCTTTTACTCCCCTTACACCCTTTCCCTACCATATGGTAGCCAGCCATTCTGAGAACTGGTTAGCCTGCTTCCTTCCTAGGGAGAGTTGGCAGGTATGTAAACGGCTTATGAAATACGGGTTCCACTGACCTCAAGGATACGATCGCCACGGCCAAAGGCGCCTAGCCTTCCTGCTGGACTGTCTGGCAGCACATTCTTGACAAAGATACCGGATACACCGCTGCGGCTGTCGACGTGCCCGCCGTCCTGCGAATGCCGGAACAGGTCGACGTGTCCGCCCACGATGCTGATGCCCAGGTTCCGCTGCTGAGGCAGCTCGCGCACCAGCTCAACCTCGCGCTCGGGTCCCCACTGCTGGTGCAGGGGAGAGGACGGCTGCAGAGTGGGGCCGCCAACGGACGGCGACAGCAGTGGTGATGGCGTCCGTGCCGGCCACGGGGGCTGCGGGGAGGCACTCGGGCTGGGTGTCGAGGTCAGGCTCCGGCTGGATGGGACCAGCAGCTCTGCACAAAAAATCCCATGGACTTCTTACTTAGTACCTCAGACAGTAGTGTGGAGAGATCGCATCTATATATATAGCAACATACGAGCACATATGAATGGCTGGAGAAGATGGAATAACAGTCGACTTAATCAAAAATGGAGGAGACCTACTGCTTGAAAAACTGGTGGCTCTATATACGAAGTGCCTATCGACTGCAGGGGTCCAAGAAAACTGGAAGAATGCCAACATTATACTAATCCACAAAAAGTGAGACGTTAAAGAATTGAAAAATTATAGGCCCATTAGCTTACTTTCCGCATTGTATAAAATATTCACCAAGGTAATTTCCAATAGAATAGGGGCAACACCCGACTTCTGTCAACCAAGAGAACAGGCTGGCTTCAGGAAGGGATACTCTACAATGGATCACATTCATGTCATTGATCAGGTGATCAAGAAATCTGCAGAGTAGAATGAGCCTCTCTATATGGCTTTCATAGATTATGAAAAGGCTTTTGATTCAGTAGAGATACCAGCAGTCATAGAGGCATTAGGTAATCAAGGAGTACAGAAGGCATACGTGAATAACTTGGAAAATATCTACAAAGATTCCACAGCTACCCTGATTCTCTATGAGAAAAGTAGAAAATTACCTATAAAGAAAAGGGTCAGGCAAGGAGACACAATCTCTTCAATGCTATTCACTGCATGCTTGGAAGAAGTATTCAAGCTATTAAACTGGGAAGGCATAGGAGTGAGGATCAACGGCTAATATCTCAGCAACCTTTGGTTTGCAGATTACATCGTCCTGTTCAGAAACTCTGGTGACGAGTTACAACAAATGATTAAGGACCTTAACACAGAAAGTGTAAGAGTGGGGTTGAAGATTAATATGCAGAAGACAAAGATGATGCTCAGTAGCCTGGCAAGGGAACATGAGAGTTCAGGATCACCAGTCAGCCTCTAGAGCCTATGAAGGAGTATGTTTACCTAGGTCAATTACTCACAGCTCATGAGAAACAAATTTACAGAAGAATAAAAATGGGTTGGAGTGCATACGGCAGACATTGCCAGATCCTGACTGGAAACTTATCACTGTCATTGAAAAGAAAGGTGCACAATCAATGCATTCTACCAGTGCTGACATATGGGGCAGAAATTTCGAGATTGACAAAGAAGCTCGAGAACAAGTTAGAGACCATGCAAAGAGTGATCGAACGAAGAATGTTAGGTGTAATGTTAAGAGACATGAAGAGAGCGATGTGGATCAGAGAGCAAACGGCTTTAGCCGATATTCTAATTGACATTAGGAGAAAAAAATGGAGCTGGGCAGGCCATGTAATGCATAGGATAGATAACCGGTGGACCATTAGAGTTAGAGAATGAGTGCCAAGAGAAGGGAAGTGCAGTCATGGTTGGCAGAAAACTAGGTGGGGTGATGAAATTAGGTATTTCGCAGGCGCAAGTTGGAATCCGTTGGCGCAGGACAGGGAGAATTGGAGATCGCAGAAAGAGGCCTTCGTCCTGCAGTTGACATAAAATAGGCTCATTATTATTATTATTATTATTATTATTATTATTATTATTATTATTATTATTATTATTATTACAAAGCTGATGGTACCACGAACACTGACTGCGTACAACTATAGTAGACTTCAGTTAATCGGACCACGGTAATTTAGCTTTTCAGTTTATTCAATCATAACTGAAGCTCCCAACTGGCACATATGTCTATTGGCCATTATATTAGTTTTATTGATTCTGAAATTAGCCCTCGCCAGATAATTAGAGCTTGAGTGGTGAGCACACGCACACCTGACTTCATTGGTGACCACAATGGCAGCAGGGTCTATCTTAGTGGCGCCAGGAAACAGTGAATGCATCGAAGACATGTTTACGCTTTGACGAAGACATACATATTTTTCAACTGCCTTCAGCAGATTTCTAAATGAATATGGCAGCTTGCAATTAATGACTGCGTGTTTATGTGATTCTAACACACACTTCCTTTCCCGATAAAATTGGTCTGAAGATTGGCTGCGCATTACAATCAGATACTGAACTGAAACCCTGTTCGCAATGTTAGCAACGGCCTACTGTCAGAGCAGTTGTTGCATCAGATGGCAACAATGACGTGCCACTGCCGGACTTTAGTTACAAGGGCTAATTCAGAAGATAAGTTCTTTTACGTTCTAAGTTGGCAGCAGAATAGTTGCATTATGTGCATTATGTGCTTATGTGCATTATGTGCAGAGACTTGCATGCACTGCAGGACAAATTGGGAAAGTGGCTAGTTTCTTGCCTTGGGCCACCAAACTGTTTGTGATTCTAGCAGAATTGTTAGAAAAATGCAGGATATCAAATTCAGTCAACCCATCATTCAATCAGCGTTAGTAGTTGAACATACAAAGATTTGTACATATTAACTGTACTGATAGCCATGAGACTAGTTGCCAGTACAAGGCAAACTGCACCTACAGGCATGCTAGATTTTCTCTTTTTTTTTTTTAATTATGTCCCTGTAAATTCAATGACTGTAAGATGGATAGTCGGTTGTGGTCAATAGACAGCGATAAAAAGTAGTAGAATATTGATAACAACGGGCATTAGGCATAAATAAAATTCCATTCTGTGTAAGTAAACTCTACATGTAACTCGACATGTTTACTCTTACTTCTGATTGCAAGAATAGGAGGCATGCTACATTTTTCTCGTTATATAACAGGTTGCCCATGTGCAGGTGCACCACTGTTTTCTACAACAAACTCCAAAAAACTGGGTGCGTGTTTATTTACATATATACTAATGTCTAAAACTTTAGACATTGCAAGGGTGGACACAGTGAAAAAGAAATAAGAAAACTACATCAAAACCTACAAATAACATGATGAACCAATTCCTTCGCAAACTGTGGAAATGATAGCTTTCGCAACAAAGCATTGAGATTGTTCTATACAGTGGAATCCCGATTATACAACTTTCTTGGTTGGAACCGCGAGAAAGCGTCTTAAAATGCGGGCGTCGTAAAATCCGAACATAAATTATACCTATAAAATACTACTTATTTCGCACAACGGATTGCCGAGAAACTTCAATGTAAACTACTAACATACTCTGCAGGGCTTGGAAACCCAAATTACCGAAAAAGCAAATGCGATAAGAATTAATGCTGCAGTACAGGTACCAATCATGCTTCATTCAAACGAACCTTTACGGCACTCCACTGCCCACTGCTACGATTCCCACCAGCTGGCGCGAACTTTAAAAAAAGTTGGTAAGTTTCTTTTGGACCTTGTTTCATCCGTGAACCAAGAGCTTTCGCTCGAGCTGGACAACGTCTAAAAGGAGGTCCTCTGCGGCGTCGCGTGAACAGATGAAGTTCCGGATGCAGTCTATGTGCCGTAGCACCTCGGCGAACGTGGTAGGCACACGCACAGCATCCGAGGCGACATTGTTGTCCTCATCCGATGTCGCAGAGGTGTCGGCACTAGGCAAAGCCTCTTTGATGGCGTCATCCAGCGACACTTCACCGCAGATTGCAACGTTGCCATTGGCCTCCACATACTCGGCGAAGGTCGTGGTGAGGTTTAAACCCTCGAAATCGTCGTTGGCGAAGCCTGCATCAACCTGGAGCAGCATTGAGGTTGTTCCGTCACCAGCAGAGGAGGCAGTCTCTCGCTTAAAGCCACAGTGCTTGAACAAGTTAGCGACTGTGCTTTGCAACATTGTGTTCCATGAAATGGCAATAAAATGCATGGCGTCGAGCACAGTGATCTTTTTTTCCGACTCGCTGCGCTCCATAGCCGCCAGCCGACGCTGCACTAATTGCTTCTGGTACCCTTGCTTGACGCACTTAATGATGCCGGCATCCAGCGGCTGCAGCCGGCTTGTGCAGTTGGGCAGAAAAAAAAAAACAACCTTTATGTTCCTCAGGCTGGACGTATCGGGTGGGCGGCACGGTGCGTTGTCCACGAAAAGCAATATTTTCCTCGCCTTAGCACCCATTTTGTTATCCAGCTGCTGCGAAAAATTGTTGAAGAGCAAAGACATCATCCACGCCTTTTTGTTGAAGTTGTAGCTGCACGGCAGCGTCTTAAAGTTCTTACAGCACCGTGGCGTTGCAAACTTTCCAACAACGAGCACGGGCAGCCTCTCGGAACCATCCTCGTTAGCACAGAATAGTGCCGTCACACGCTCTTTACTACGCTTGCCACCGTGACAGCTGTCACCTTTAAACGCAAGGGTTTGCTCGGGCTGCATAAGGTAAAAAATACCGCTCTCGTCGGCGTTGAAAACGCCGCAGGGCTTGTATGCAGCGATCATCTCCGACAGCGACTCCATCCACTCATTCACTGTCGAAACGTCCACATAGGTGCTTTCTCCGCAGGAGCGGCTGTACACAATCCTGTTTCGTTTTTTTAAAGCGATCCAGCCACCCGTTCGATGCCTGAAAGTTGTCGATGCCCAGGTGCAATGCCACAAGGTCCGCCTTTTTTTTTTAGAGTAGCGCCGTCAATGTTGATCGCAGAGCTCCGTGCTTGACGCAGCCACTTGACGAGAACTTTTTCTAACTTCTCATGCTGTCTTTCTTTTGCCGCTTTTCGCTTGAGCCCGAACTTGTTGGCATTCTGCAATATCACCGCTCTGTTTGCCAGGATTGTCTTAAGCGAAGATTCGGGTATCTTAAGGTCCCGGGCAATGCTGGCTTTCGTGGCTCCATACCGCTTTTCCGCTTCCTCGATAATATTCAGCTTATCGCTGAGCGACAGAACTGTCTGCTTTCGGGACATCGTGAGTCGCATTGCTCCACACAACTCAAAACCTCCGCTGAATGCTAGTCACTAGGATTATGACGAAGAACATGTGCGATAAACCTAGGCCTCTCCGCGCTACCTTGTCGGCGATCTGCTGCTGGGAAACTGGAAGGAGAGAAACGCTTCTGCAACGCGACGAGAGGCAACACTGCCGAGAAGAGAGGGAGAAAGTGATTGTGGAGGAGGAAAGGCACTATTTCAGCACAGCGGGTGTCGCGGGCAACTGCTGGTGGGGGGGGGGGTAGAGAAACGCTTCCCCAACGCGACGAGAAGCATTGAGATGAGACCCCGTGTCCCAAAAATGCAGTCAAGACGCTGGCTTTGGGGTGATCGAGGAGAGCCCTTTTATTCAGTGAACGACCATCATATAGGCTCCGCGCATCAAGTGATCCACCGTGCAGACACAGATGCTGTTGGCGTTGCCTCTCTCCTGTGGCGTCGCGCGTACATAGCAGAACACATAACTAATTCCAACACAGACGGCACCGAGAAGAGAGGAAGAAAGTGATTCTGGAGAAGAAAAGGCGCTATTTCAGCACAATGAGCGTTGCGGGCTGCTGGGGGGGCAGAAAGAAACGAACGATGAGACGAGGCAGGGAAGAAAGCTGCACTGTAGCGAACCATTCGAGGGGTGTCAAGCGCTCCGCATGCAGAGACGGAGCGAGGAAAGAGACCCACGGCACTTCTCTTTTGCCCGCCGTTCTGTCCCGCACTTCGCGAGGGTTGTCGTATAATGCGGGTCAGGCGTAAAATTGCGTCGGATAACTGGGGTTTTTAATGCATTGCTTCTATGGGGGCTTCACCGGGACTGCGCTAATCCATCGTAAAACCCGGGTCATCGCAAAACCGGGGGACGTATAACCGGGGTTGCACTGTATTTCAATTGTTAATGCAGAGAACAAAAACCTGAAGCAATTCAAACACGACTTAAAAAGAAGGAATGTTAAGCATGTTTCTTATATGGGTAAACTGTGCAGAGGGGCTCCCAAATGCAAAAGGTCAATGCAAATACTACAACCAAGCACAAGCTCATGCAGCACGATAACCCAGTCACAGATGCATCTGTGAGCACAGGATTCAAATGATAACATATCGGTATGCAATGAAAGTGAGAAGGTGAAGGTAAAATAAAGGTAATATTTACCAAGAATGCCTCCTCTTGGACAAATTCAGACTTAGACACGTCAGATACACGATGCAGTGAGCAAACAACAAACTGACGTACACTCGAGAATGCTCAGGTTCCACGGCACATTAGAGGCAGGTAAATACTGCCAAATGAAGCACAGCTGTGTTTGAGTTTTATTTGTTTAATTTTATTTTCTTGCTGCATCTTTGCATTCAAATAATCTAATAATTCTATCAGTTTTGTAGGTCCTGCCACGGCTGAATTACTGGTAGTGAGGTGCACCAGTGTTATTGGCAAAGGTACAAATGACACACTGTGAAAACCAAGCACTCATGTCTTAACAGTGTTCATCCTTTAAATTATTACTGTGATAGTCTTTCATTACGACCAATCACTTTAGGCCTGAGTATCAAAGAGGGCTAACAATGCCCTGTTGACATGTACTGTAGTCTGGATAAATAAATTTTGGTATAAAAGAATAAATAAATTAGGTGCTTGCTTAGAAGATAGAGAAACACATCTGCTGCTACTGTTCTTTAAAACAAGAAAAACCCATTAATTTCGTCCAGCACCACACAGAAAAGACTAATTTCAGAGATTTACTCACATGTGTTTCTTTTTAAATAATGCATCAGCATTAGTAGTGTCCATGCACAGTTATTTACTCTTAAATAACAAAGAAGTTGTGCAGGATACGACTGCATTTGACAATGGAACCTTTTCATAGCTGTAAAGCTAGCTTTCTGGCAAGACAGTTTTGCATGCTTATGGCAGTATAGTCTTTTCTGCAATTATTTTGTTTTCTCCTTTACCATTCCCCCGGAGTAGGGTAGCCAACCGGACGCTATTCTGGTTAACCTCCCTGCCTTCTGCTTTTCTCTTTCCTTCCTCCTTTTCTGCAATTATCATGTACGTGCGCAGTATGCTATCTTATGACATGAAAAATGTAGACTTTATTCTCGTGATGAAACCAGGCGCAAAAAGACAAACCTCAGCCTGTGAACCCTAACCAATGCTGTCATTACTTGGCCAATGTGCAATGCCGAGAACCCCACTTGAAAATTAGAAAAAGGGTCATTTGAACAAGTAGACCAGAGAGATAATTTGGGCTAGCCTTCAATATCTTTGTGGAAACTGCATCTGCTCTACCCTCAGCACGTCCCAAACGTCAAACTGTCGCCAACTATGCAAACGTGCCGCGCTCACCTTTCGATGATGACATGGAATCCCTAAGTGAAGGCACGTACGAAGAGGCAATGTTGTGCACTGCAGCCACCATCGTCTCCATGTCGGGAGCCGTTGAGTGTCGCCGCGGAAGCGATAGGCTCAGCAGACCGGTCGATGGCACAAGTAGGGATGTCCGCCGAGGTCCCGGCTCCGACGTACCCCTGTATGCCCCCCCCAGCCCACGCACATACCACCCCGGGGAGAACAAGATGAGCACAAACACAGATCCTTCAGCTTCGCTGGTGGATTAGCCAACTGCCAGGCAAGCATCTAACAAGATTAAGAGGAGAGGCCCTTCGTGGCTTCTCGCATGCCAGCTCAACAAAACACATGCACACAAATAAAAAAACACACAAATAACAGCCACCGTAAGTCCTAAATAAAGCACAGAAGAATGCCACAGGTAGAGTACAGCGGTGTCCTTGCAGTGAAGACTGCTGAAAGCAAAAACGAAGATATGTAAAAAAAAAAAAAAAAAAGAAGACAGGAAAGAAAAGGAAAAAAAGCTCAAGCTGTGTACAGCTGCCCTACATGCAGGAACACTGACTTACTGCAAATTCTGTTCTTGATGAGTGCAGACACTGCAGAACAAAACTTATGTTTGCTAATAGTTTGGTTTATTTAATTTCTTTAAACTGCACTCAGCTGAGCTTTCAACCCAGCTGCCATCTAGCTGACATATGGCATGTTTGCTCAGTTGATTGATTGATTGATTGGTACTCTGTAGTTTTAGAAGCTCTGACCTCATAGTTTCCAGTTCCACACTCTTCTTGCTGGAATGAAAAAAAAAATAGAAATCTGAAACTATTGGTAAATTTTTACCAGTTGTGGCTCAAGGCCTTAAAGGGCCCCTCACCAGGTCTGGCCATATTGAACTGACAAGCGCAGTGCATACAATGAGCATTAACGATCATGCCTGCCAAGTAATACATCCCTACATGCCACAGAAAGAGCTTAAATTTCAATCCAAATGCCGTTTAGCCTTCTTGTGGGCGCCACAATCCCAGTCAGAGAACCGACGTCAATCGCACAAGTGCGCCTATGTACATGGCAGTGCTGTGATGTCACTCACAGTGACACGTAACTTTGAAAATTATTCTTGGCAACATCAGTTATTTGTTTAATCTGTTGCTTCAAGAGACGAATTAAAGTTTACAGAAGTAATAAAACGGAAACCGAATGTCTGCCTGTTTTTATTTCAGTTCGCACTGGAGCAAGAGATATGTACTTCTGTTTTGTTTGCTTGTTCCCATGTCGTGCAGTCACGTGCACAGAGAACGAAACTATGTCATTTTCTACCGCCTTCCAGCACCGCGATGACGCTCTTTCATCCAATCACGTATGCCTCAGTGCTCATGCTTGCGGCTCTGACTTATACCGCTAATCAAGCGTTCTCACCCAAATGCATGATAAACCGTCACCGGAAGTGTACCGCTGAGCAAAAACGCGAGAGAGGGAAAGTAAACAAGAAAAGAAGACGGAGCTCGTGACGTATGCGTCACGCACTCCTCCAGCTCCAGTATGGGAGAATGCAGGGAAGGAATTTCACTTGCAGAGGCTAGATGAGGGAAAGTGGAGAGAGTCTATGTTGGCGATGACGCTCGCCTCCTGAAATCATGGGTTCACGGGACTCCAAATATTTCTATCTCTGCTATTAATGAACCAATTTGAAAACTTCTTGCGGTAGGACACTCCATAGAGGGCACATAACTTCCAGCACATAGCCAAAGTTTGTTATGTGGCGTGGTGAGAGCCCTTTAACTCTTTCCGTACTGTACTATAGTACTATACAAGCATGTACTATATACAATACTACAGTACTATATACAAGCATGTCTTTACAAACTTTGTTCAATCTTATCCCACAATTTTCATTTTGGCAATTTGTATCTCTTTTATGACATGCATCTCGTTAATAAACTTTTATGTGTGAAAAGTGCATTCATCCTGCTTTTTGTTTATGTATTACATAAAATATTGAGTGCAGTAGTTCCCTGTGACAAAAATATCTGGCGTGACCTGAAAAAAGACACCTATTTTCCCCATGGTACGGAAAGAGTTAAACAGTACACTAATTAGCTGTAAATTTAATCCAAACAGTGGAGGAAGAAAGAAAAATAAAAGACACCCTCTGACGCAAACATGCCCAACATAAAGCTACATCCCATAATACACATGCTAACCAAAATATAGTTCAGAAGGCATAACGACAAGGCTGCTCATACTATATAAACATGTTTCACAAAGATAGCATAACTGTACCAAAAAGTCATGCAAAAACATTAACTCTGTAATTACACAGTATAAAATTGATATCATGTTTTCCTGCTCAAGGTTGAATTATTCAACAACTTAAGGAGTCAAATGTTGATACCATGAATCCTAAGCAAGTTCATCAGAAATCCACAAGTTGAAGTTTCGCCCTGCTACTTTCCACTAAGCTTCTCAGATTGGTGGCCTCACACAGGCTGGCTCACGCTGGCTTCCTATAACCTCATACATTAGAGCAACTGAACACGGCAGAGCGACCAGACGGTAGTTTCAGTTTGATGAGACAATCCTCTCTTATCTTTTGCAAGCTGCAAGGTTTGCTATTTGAGGCAAATGCAAAGGCTAACTTTGCAACATTCCCAGACCTGCCAACCTTACCAGTTGTAAGATACTATGGTCAAAGCGTAAAATACCAAAAAAAATACGTGAAAGAAATACTAAAATTGTTTTTGTTACTCAAGATGGTAAATGTTTATCTTTTTTTTAATTTGGATGAGTTTGTTCTGTATAAACACTGTGAGCACACACTCTGTTCTCTTGTAACAGTAACAATGATCTGCACCAACACAGACAAATATTTGTAAAGGGCAATTGTGAAATATTCATGCAATGGTGGCTGAAAATTCAGTTGTTCTTATACACTGTTTAAAGAGTGGCTGGCCCTGCTGCGGGCAATAAATCCAACAGATATGAAAAGTCTGGCTGAGAAATCAGTCGGAGACTGTTTTGAAATTGATTTCGGCCTAAACTGGATGCGAATAAAAATCTCAAATTTATTGGTGCAAGCTCTAAAAAGTGGACATATTAAATTAAAGTGTAGGCATACTGCTGAAGTTAGGTGGATGGACATTCACACTGTCACGTTTTCATCACTGAATAAATGGAGATACAATACAGATTTATATCGTCACAATATTTTTTCATAACACGCTCACTATGTTTATGTCAAATGATCTAGTCTATAGTCTAATGACCTCTTCTATGTAGGAGTTAAGGGGTCCTGCCTTTATAATATGCCCAATGTAAAACTATCCATGCAATAAAAGAACTTGTGAAATTACATCAATATTTCCCAGTTTCCAACGTTCCATTTTTCGAACTGTTAGGTGACTCGGCCTCAAGATGCCATCTGTCAAAAATGTGGTTCAAGCAATGTAGTGACTCCATTAGACAGGCAGGTGTTGACACCAGAAAAATTCTTCAGCTGTGAAGGCTGCTACATGAGGAGAATGAAATTGCCTACTCTACAGCATTATATTGCAGTTAAGCCACTTTTTTTTTAATGCATGAAACTTTCTTTCCATAGCAAATTCCTGATAAACAGTTGCATATAGGCTAATTGGTTCTTGGTCATGTATGTGAAGTTGAGCTGCACGGTACTAACATGACAAACACAATTAAGACACCACCTTATGCTGTGTGATTGTGTTTTAATAGTATGCACCTTGTTAGCACCATGCAGCGCAACTTCTCATCAATAACAGATTTCTCTAATAGCCATAATAGACAGTGCACAACTGGGAGCAGACAGAGGGAGAATAAGAAAGACGTAAGACACAGTGCTTTGTTTCACTGTGTTTCGTGTCTTGCCCCATTGTTCGTCCATCTGTCTTCAATGGCTAAGTATACCCAACTTGCCTAAACCACTACTATGTTAAGAGTTCTTCAGAACTTATTTGACTGATTTATACATCTCTTGTTTGCAAAAATCATGATGTGTGACGACAGGCATAACGAGAACTCACGCTTTGACGACCTCCTCCTTGAAGCCATTCACCTTGCGCAGCTTGACCTTCTCCACCAATGGACTTGGTGGCGCATCAACCGCCTCCCCTTCCACCTCCCTGAGGTAGTTGATGCTACAAAGAGGATTGTGTAATCAGAGAGCCTGTGATGACACTTTTCCAGCATATGAGACATAACACGATATTGGATTTCTTGTTGCTGTTCTATTTTTTGTCCGTGATCAATTTTCACTGCCTAATCGCCTCCGTCACATCACTGGATGGCTGCTGCGGTAGCTGAATTAGTAATGCACTGCATGCGTAATGCAAAAGATGTGGGTTCGGCTACCACCTGCGACAAGTCGTTTTTCATACACCTTCATTTCCAATCTCCTTATTACTGTTAGTTGACTTCAATTAAAACATAACACTTAATTGTCTTTTTCGGCTTCATTGCCTGTTTCGTTCACACAATTGTAACTAGTAGATACACTCATACAGGGTCCATTATGAAAGTAATGCGCGTGATTTTATTGTGATGCGACTATCCATGGCAGCGCGGTAAAACCGGTCGGTGGCGAGGGTTCTGCCCTGCCAACGCAGCCGGTCGCCAGTTTACTCCGACCAGTGTGAGCGGATAACACGGTGCGATGGAGCATTTAATTGAACAGCGATACGCTACAAAGTTTTGCGTGAAGCTCGGAAAGAATGCAACCGAAACATTCTAGATGCCTCAAGAGACCTTCAAGGACGACTGCATTTCAAAGTCACAGTCCGGGAGGTGGCACAAAGTGTTGAAGGAGGGCCGAGAGGAGGTCGCCGACGAACCCTGTTGTGGACAACGACCAGAACCGATGAAAACGTGGATCGTGTGCGCAAAGTTTTGCATTCCAACAGTCAATTGAGCATCCAGCAAATTGCTGACACCCACACATGTGCACATTTGCGGTACATGGGATAGTGACCGAGGATCTGCAAATGCACAAAGTCTGCATGAAGCTTGCACCGATAGTGTTGACGGAAGATTAGAAAGAACTTTGAGTTTTGAGCTGTCAAGAATTGTTGGATTTGATTCAAAATGAGCCGGACTTTTTTAACTCTGTCATAACTGGAGACGAATCCTAGATGTTTGAGTATGACCCAGAATCGAAAAGGCAGAGCAGCGAATGGCACTCAAAATCATTCCCCCGCCCCGAGAAAGTGCGAATGAGCAAGTCTCACATCAAAACGATGCTCCTTGTGTTCTTTGACGCCCGAGAAATAGTCCATTTTGAGTTTGTAATGCAGGGAGAAACTGCCCACTCAGTCTTTTACCTGGAGGTGCTCAAAAGATTGAAACGCCGGGTCGGGCGCGAGGGCTGACATCAAAGACACAGTCAAGCTCCACCATGACAATGTTGCCAGCCACACGTCCTTCATCATTACCAACTTCCTGGCCTGGAGCAACACCCCGGTGGTCCCCCATCCCCCTTACGGTCCCAACTTGGCTCCATGCGACTTTTTTTTGTTTCCCCGACTGAAGAATGAGCTGAAAGGAAAGCATTGGGAGACCGTAGAAAACATAGAAAAGCATGTTACAGCGTGCCTGAGACATTCCCGTCGAGGACTCTCACAGTGCCTTCCAGGCATGGCAGACACGTCTCCGCAAGTGTAATGATGCAGGGGAGAGTATTTTGAAGAATTTTAACCACTTGTACAGGTCCGGTCAATAAATCTATTTTTCCCAGAAAATGCGCATTGCTTTCATAATGGACCCTGTAGAACATTAGGCAACTCACAAGACCACACTGAGATCCTGTGTCAGGGCAAGGATGGCAGCCACTTCGCCTTGTGTCTTCTCTGAGAGCATCTGGTCGTTGATAGAGAGCACGATGTCCCCGACGCGCAGTTCTCCGTGCCTGGCTGCCGCTGAGCCGGGCTCTACATCCGAGATGGTCCAAATGCCATGCTGCCAGCGCAGCTTCAGACCTGCTCGCCCCCATCACAATAAAAACAACAAAATATGCATATCTAAACAACTCCTAAAGGCTTACATCATTTCAAGGCACACAAGCATCAATCACAGCATCAATCAGTCATCAACAAGAGAGCGCACAGCAAACCCAACAAGGGAGGCAGGGTGAAAGCATCTGCTGGCCAAACAGATGTGCTGGACAGGAAAAAAAAGACACAGTGCATGTTGTGTCTTGATTCTCGCCACCAATAAGATATTGTAGTGCATCATCCAAGTAACGTGCATAAGATGCATAAGAGTTGCCCTTTGAATGCAGCCAATGGTCAGTTATGCTTGTACATGTCTAATAATTCGCGCAGTGCAATAAATATGTGCTAGTCGAGAACTCATTAGCTTGATTTTGTCAGTTGCTGTCAGTTGCTGTCAGTTGCGGTTAGTTGCCGAATGCCAAAGGTGCTGTTATATGAAGCCAAGAGTTTATTAATTAATTAATTTATTTATTTATTTATTTATTTAAATACTCTCAAGGCCACCAGGGCATTATAAAGAGGAGTGGTTAGCGCTTAAATAACAACGCAGAAATGGCAGTCTTGAATGAAGACTCGTTGGGATTGCTGGCGATGGAGGCAGGGATGTGGTTCCAGTCAGAGGCAGTCTTTGGCGTGGAGGAATTTGCACAATAGAGTGTGTGGCGGCTGGGCACATGGACTTTCAGATTGTGATCAATGCAGGAGGAAATGTGTCAAGGGGTAGTGACAAGTTCACATTTTAGCTCTGGAATAGAATAAAATATTTTTATGAAAGAGGCAGAGCCAAGCACCTTTCCGCCTAATTGCTAAGCCAGGTAGTTGGGGAGAATGCTTGGTTGCTGACATGTTTATGTTGCAGGCATAGCCGGCACAATAAAATATCGATTTTGAATTGATCGAAGGGAAGAAGATAGAGCAGAACAAGGATCCCACATACATTAGCCACATTTGAGTTTGGACCTGACGAGAGTTTTGCACAAGTTTTACTCCTTAGTTGTTCGACAAATCACTTGCATGGCAGTTTACAGCCACTGACACAAAGTGTTTTAATCACTTGCAAGTTTGTCAAGAGGTAAGCTCATGCAACAAAGGACCTGCCGAGTAAAGCAAGAAATTTGGCTAGTTGATGTTCATTCATGTTGTAATACACTAAATAAAACTGAGTACAACTAGTAACACGAAAAGACACGCCAGACAAGGACGACAAGGTGTGAACTACCACCTGGTTTATTGCCGGTTAAATATTGCCCACATATGGGTGAGCGTGCACATGTGCCTAGGTTAGAAATATGACAAAAAAAAAGAAGGGAGAGACAGGCTTCTCCACATGCTCACATGACCACCACCGGTACATGGGCAATGTCTCATGACCATAAACCAGTTGGCAGCTCGTGCCTTGTCATTCTTGCCTAAGGTGTCCTTCCATGTTATTAGTAGCACTCAGTATCACGTATCACTCAGTGCTCCACAGAACAAAGAGCATCAGCTACGTGGCACCAAATTGAAGTGAAGTACAGTCGACGACTGATTTTTCGGACCCTCAAGGGACCGCGAAAATGTCCGAAAAATCAGGCAGTCCGAAAAAACAAATGTGCCCCCAAAAAGCTCAATTTATTGCTTACTATTGAGTTAGAGGCTGGAAAAAGTGATTAATGGTCTTCTGAACCATGCTTCGCTTGCGTGCAAGCAGGTCCGCCTGAATTTCGGCGAGAGTCGTCGTGTCACCGTAAGCCACCGAAAGAGCTGCTTGCATCAGCGCTTGCATCAGCGCTTGCATCAGCGCTTGCATCAGCTCAGCTTGTGACGACTGCGCTTCTGCAGGCGAGTCGCCGTCGTCATCGTTCTCGGACTCTGCAAGCACTTGGCCAATGATTTCTTCATCCGACAGAATGTGGTTTTCGCGTCTCCGCAGCACGACCACGACTTGGCCTGCTCGCTAAGCTCGTCAATACACGGCAAACACAAACAGGCAATCGAAGGGAGAAAGGGAAATAAAAAGCATTGCGTTACGGTTGTGACGCAGTTGCGGAAGCAGAAGCTGCTAGCATATAGCCTCAATCCAGCGCCCGAGTAGTGAGGAACTGCCATGCAAGACCTGCACCGGTTTCGAGGCTACGGGAGGAAAATGTAAACAAACAAGATGGCGGCGACACAGCTCAAAATGCACGGCAGTTGACCCGGCTGACGCTTGGAAAGTCCAAAATATCGAACAGCCCTCCCTAGAGTGTCCGAAATTTTGACCCACGTAATACATTGACCTTATGAGGTAAGTCCTGGGGCCGGGAAAAAGTCCGAAAAATCAAGCATGCCCGAAAACATAGGCGTCCGAAAAATCAAGTCGTCGACTGCACCCAATGGCCGCAGGAGGCCTTCGATATTTTGGTGCACAGAATACATTTAGAGATCCTGTAAACTGCAGTTCCGACTCACCCAGGGATCCACCCGTGTTGTGCAGAACAACGGTCCCAGAAGACGCCTTCCATAGCTCATCTGGCGGCTGAATGGCACTGATTTCATCCGAGTCGGCTGATATAGAATTCTCGGGTCGCTCGAGCTGCAAGAGAAAAGCATCATGGAAAAGAAGTTAATGCCATAAAGTGACCACTAGCCTTAAATAAACGTCACATTCCTTAAAACTTCTAAGAAGCCTTGTAAAGAATTGCGTACAGTACGATGGACTCTCAAAGAGCACTGCTATTTAAAACTGAATTATGTATAGTTTACAAATTTATTCGAACTCGGAAGGAAAAAATATTGATGACGTGACATGTTATACAAGTAATCCATTGATAAAAAGTTATTTTCCAGGCTTTAATGTGATACATCCATAATCAGTCTTGAGCATGCGTTTTCTTTGATTAAGAGCTTCAAGTGTAGTGACACTGTATATTGCTTGTTTGGCCACTTATACACACATAAGATGTATATTTGTAACGTAGGCACCTATTAGCTTGCTTCTCAATCTTTGCATGACAACTTACACCAGCTTCAGGGCCATCTTTTGTGTTTTCAAGAAAAAAAACAACTTGAGTTATAACAAACCACGATGGCCGATGGCTCGTGGTCTAGCCGAGAAAACTGGGTCACTTTTGCAAATCATTAGGACCCCTTTGCTGACAATAGCATGACAACAAAATTTGGGTACCACAAGAAAATTGCAACAAGGGTGGCGCCATTGTGTACATTTGTACGCATGTGTTATAAAGACTTACCATGGCAGTTGCGCACTTAAATCTTTATGTTTATGTTTATTTTTAGTCCCAAGTCGTTTCATTTTCACAGGATATGTTCCTCCGTTTCCAATAAGAAGTGCTGTCCAAAACAGTTCACGTCCCCGTTTATCACATCTGTCAGAACGTTCCTAATCTCTTCCCACTTTAGACTGCATAGCCTCAACTCATAGTCATACATTTTTTTATATCATACTCAAATAGCTATTTTGCATCTAAGCTGTATTTAAAGTAGTAAGTTCGACTATACTTCTAAATTGTTTCAACTTCAACAATTCTTCTATGCAGGACATTGTTTTTCTTTCTCATAGAGCTAATTTATATCAAAACTTCACGAACAATGCAGCGGCTCCTGTGTAATTATTGTGCAAAAGAAAAGAACAAGCAATACCTGCCTGTTTTAGCAAAGATAAAATATTGTCCCAATGTTACACCACCGAGGTTATGTTAGGCTTGATGGGCTTATGCGTTTAGTATGCTCATCATAATACTTGCTAATAAAACCAGTTTTGAGGACTATAATTGGTACCAAACAAAGCCCCTGCCTCCTTTCCAGTAGACCTATTAGTTGATCTCATAGTTGACCCGCTCCTTGCAGGTCAACCTTGAGACATCAAACCATACGTTCCTTGAAGACAAGAAAGCACCAAGACATATTAAAAAACTTCTATTTTAGCCCCTTCAGATGCCAATGAATTATGTCCATTGAATATTTACTTTCATTGCATTGTTTGCACACAAAGAATCATAAAAAGCGTAGTGCTACGTTTTTTATGGCATACGTCATATGAAGCCAAGAGACAATGACAACGCTTCATTGTCTGTTCGCTTTGTGTGATTGTGACTAAACGAAATTGGGCCCTTCGGTTTCCCTTCTTCTCGTAGTGCTATAATAAAGATTAAGAGTTTTTAATTCTTCAGTGTGTTTTGTCAGGTTCAAAGAATGCAGACTCCTTGCGATAACTCTCTACAGGAATGAAGGATGTAAGAGTGTCAACTATTTTATGTCCAGCATACCCAAAAAACACCCATCCAGCCACTTGAAAATAAATGCTGGATGTAAAACATTGCAAAGAAACAATGAAAGAAGTGAACCCATTACATGACAAACTGACACCAAAAGCAAATACCCAGACGTCTACCCTCCAACTTTTTTTGCCAAAACAACTCACACATATTATTTAATTTTGAAGCCCTAGCCCAGTCAGAAGTGTTTCAAGATCTTTGCGACATATTCTAAATAACATTATTTTTTATCAGTGCCTTTGTGTTTGATGCACTATCTTGGCATGCAGTCTACAGAGCCCCTCAGGGGGCTTAACCCTTTCATGGGTGGCATGCACAGTTGTCATCGTCTCACGCCATCTGTAAAGAGCTTTTATTGGAAGCCAGCAGGAAACTGCTAGGCAGTGTTCTGTATATGCCAGATGTTTCACGTGACCTCAGCCAAACTTCAGATTGATTCATTCATCCCTTTGGTATAATGCACAAAAGCAACATAGCGGCTATGAGAGACTAAGTGGAGGGCTACAAATAATTTTGACCCTCCTGCGGCCTTTTTAACATGCACCTAAATCCAAGTGCAGGCACATTTTTCCATTTCACCCCTTCAAGATGTGCTGTCACTATGACTGAGAAGTGAACCCATAACTTCATGTTCAGCAGCAGGATGGATGCCTTAGCTGCTGAGCAGTCACAAGAAGAATCGCATATTGTAGACGGGTGAAACCAATAAGAAAATTGCTCACAGTTACACCAAGTACTTCAGAATGTTCTTTTGTAATGCACTCAAGCAGCTAATTATGATCACTTAAGCAAGTATTCACGTACTATATTCATATTAGGGTTATGTTCAAATTGTACAGTGTATTCAGAAACTCTGCATGCAATAAGTTTCATGAAGAGACACCTAATGCCAAGCTGCAAGCATGTTACCTAAACTCTGAATTGACAAAGAAATCTGTTTGCTTCAAACACTCTATCAGTTGGTGCTTACAAAATTTGGACATCTGTCCTTGGATCAGAGTAACGAAGTCACAATTTGGTTGCCTCAACTTTCTTTTTTAAACTGAACATGTTTTAGCTAGCCCAGCACAATTTTGCACAATTTGTCCAGTCTGCCGGTGAGTCAGTATCTCACTGGATGTATTTGTGGACATGTACATAAACATTAAATGCACGCTGGATGCGAGTTCCAGCAAATTGTCCTCCAGCATTCTGGTATATGCCACCGGATGCTCGAGCTCATGCAGCATGGAACTTTGACACACAATGAGTGCACTGAGAACACTTCTGTTCTGCGTAATCAAACAGTAAATCAAGAGATAAAACTTGTACATGTGTCAGCTTACGGGTGTCTCTAAATTGAGCATATCTCTTAATAGAAAAGCACATTAAATTCAACAGCTTCCTTGCTTTTATTACATTTAATATTTTGGGCTTTCTCCACTTCTGCGCCACCGGGTACATGCCACAGCGGCACAAGCGTTTCAGAATGCTTATGTTTAGATACATGTACTTCTTTGTGAATATATCTCTCATCACCATCCTTCTTCCTCAACAAACATCTAATATCGCCTTAGCCCTCGTGACACTGCTGCATCTATGTCCCTCACTGAGCATCTACTGGATTTGGTGTTTGCATTTAAGCGCACCATGTGAGCAGTGTGCTGCATGAACACTGTACGAGATTATTGTTGTGACCTGTGCAGCAAAACACCATATCATTCCTGCGCCGGTGTACAACAAATGAGTCATCATGCTTTCACCGTCACACCATTGTTGTCACTGTCGTCATTTTGTCTTGCTCCTGTCGTCACACAGATGCTCGTGTGACACACCCAATCGCTCGCCTTACACAAACATGTTAGTCCATCTCATCATAACACTTTCCTAGTGGCGCCGGATAACCAACTGCTTGCAATATGCTTTGCGTGACATCGATTACCAGAATGCATGGGGTCTGCAACATCTTTTATAAATTGATGCTTTCTCATGTAGAGTAAGAGAAAACTGGAACGAAAATTTTCTGATCTATCATGCTTCAGCAGTAGATGACTCATCTCTTAGCTGTAACTCAACATAATCAAGGGTTCAACGAAAGTTTGTCTGGTCGGGCACGGGTTAAAGTGAATGAGAGTCACTGAACAAGCCTGAAGAAGGATTGGCATTCAGGATCCTTCTTCAGACTTGGTCAGTGACTGCCATTCACTTGTTCCTGAACAAGTGAGAATTAGGTGGTCCCATTTTTTGGCGAATACTGAAATGTTTAACCTTTCACTACCAAGCCCAAGCAGTATTCGTTCTACCTGTTTGTGCCAATATTGTGAAAGGCGAGCCATACTTGTACAAGCCCCAGCTTCCTCTGCCTTGTTTGTCAGAAATGAGCCATGCTTGTCCACTCAGTTCTTGTCGTACATTTCAGTTTCGATGCTTGTACACATTTTTCAATCCTTTCAATTCCTTTTACTACCATCTATCCCGATAATTACATTCGAGTCTTGCGCGTTTGTTGAAGAAAAGCCTCTTTATTTAGAGAAGCTGTCGATCATTGCAATAAAAAAAAAATCATGGAAATTTTTTTACACTTTCTTAGAAAACTGAACCTAGGAAGTTAAATGGTTAAGGTGTGCTTAATTAACTCATTTTGTTTGTGTGTCTTATGTAATACAGTCAAACGTGAAAATCATGAACATAACGAATTCCCGGATAATAAGGGAACAATTTCAAAGTGTGTCTCACTGACAACGGTGTAACCAATTATATGCTAATAATTACATTCGGATATAATAAAGGTACATTCATGCCGGATGCGACGCATTATAATGAGCTTCCACAGTATATGTATTTACTGTTAGCAAAAAATGTTCAAACCTTAATGTGCCCATGCAAGTATCACACTTTTTTAAAGTTTAACAGCAGATACAAAAAGACAGCTAATAGCTTGGTTGTATAAAGTAGCCCTTGGCACCACACTGACACAACATTGGAGCCTCTGCCTACAGAGCCTAAACTAGAGACTGAAATAATTTCACTTAGGGTTGCACTGTGCATTTGAATTGTAATGACAATTCAGATGAAGTCTGTTGCATTTAAAAGGAAATTAAAGCTCTACGGGCTGCCAGAGTGCAGACTTTTTGTTCACGTCAAAACCTTTATGCTAAAATTCATGAAAACGCAAAGGTGTCAAAAGTACTAGAGCATAACTTTTGCGACTTCTGCAAAATTCTTCATGGATACTGATACCCCAATTCCGTATGCAGACTAGCAGAAAATTTATCGCAGACACATTTACTATATTAACTTACGTTTACCCAATTTGCTTCTTTTATTTATGTCAACATAAAACATTGTAGTACAGTGTAATCTTGTTAAACTGAACCTCAAGGTACTGGAGAAATATGTTCTTATCAGCAGGAGTTCCAATTACTGAGAAGTGAAAAGGTCCAGCACTATATGTCATATACTATCTTAATGCTATCAGAAGAAGCCAACAAACACTGACACCAAGGACAACATAGGGGAAATTACTTGTGCTTAATAAATTAAATAAAGAAATGATAAATTAATGCAAAGGTTGTGGGATCACTCCCCACCTGCGGCAAGTTGTTTTTTCCTCCACTTTCATTTCCATTAGTTTATCGTTTCTTTATTTCATTTATTAAGCACAAGTAATTTACCCTATGTTGTCCGTGGTGTCAGTGTTTGCTGGTTTCTTATGATATGACTAATAAAAATCGGGTCCCACAGTTAACCACCTTCTTTCTCGTTTACTATCTTAATGCTGTTAGATATGTTAAGCATAAAGAAGTGAATGCAGCAGCTAATTTCTCCCGTGGCTAGGGTGTGATCTATGGCTATTGGATTCACTAGGATTTGCTAGTTTTGGTTTTGAGGAGGCACCAACGATGTATCAAAACAAAAACATAGCTCATTCGGTGGCCATACAACATGCGGTGGTGCAGGGGGAGTCCAAATCATCGAAAGGCATGCTGCAAGGCATCCGAAATTTGGGTTGTCGCATCTAGGGGGCAAATGGTGGTGCCACTAGGCTTCCTGGACTGTACATGCCATGCATTAAAATCTATCAAACTTTTCCCTGCTTGAATCCTTTACACCACTCCTTAAGGATGGCTTTCTGATCAGATGAGAGCTGTTGCAAAAAAAAATTATTTCATACCCTGCTTCTGAAAATATCCTTCAGGGTTTGCTTCTGTGGTTCCATTTACAGAGAGCTGCGAAAATTTTGGTTATGATTAACACTTTTTTTTTAATTACCGAAGTGTGCAAAACCGACCAATTTAGCGGCTGCTCTTCTATTTAAGTAAGAATTCTGTTTAAACAATTCACCGAATCTGCTTGCTTAGATGCTCTGTAAGTTGCTGCTTAGAGAATAGTACACTGAATGCTTTTAATGTTTTCAAACTGTAACATTTCTGCCAATTCTCACAAAAGATATAAAAAAGAAAAAAGCCAGAAAAAGAAGATGTTGGCCTCCACACACACATGTACCGAAACTTTAGCTTGGAAAATTTGTTAAAAAAAAAAACAGGAGAGGGTGGATGAATAGCACCCACTTTTTAAAAAAATTTCCTCAGTGTAGACGCCTTTTTTTGGAATCACACACACCTTTAAATGTCACAGACAAGCAGAAACAAACTCACAACAGGACATACTGACAAGCAACAAGTTGTCTTCAGATCACAGCGACTTTTCCAGAAATCTAGCTGTCGCTGATTCTGAATACGTAAGCAACTGTTCTGAATAAGCTTGCTTGATGCAAGTACTCTCTGGCTTATATCGTGTAAGTACGACCACAATTTTTTTTCTATGTGAACTTCTTTTTTTTTCTGTAATCTGGCTGTACCCCATCCATCAAGAGCTTTAAAACATTTTCCCGAACAGAATGTATTTTTTTTTTGTCATGGATCTTTACACAACATTTACAAAATCAGACGAGTCCAAATTCGTAAACTTTATGAAAATTTCGAAAGAGTTAGCAAGTATGCCTGTGCTTCTCATGCTTCACGTGTTGGCTGTAGAGCCGTACTGGCAGCATGTGCAGGCACACTAGTACCCTATTTCCCCTATGTTATTCTACACATAAAACTCTACGATCACGACATGTTATAACTTGCTCGGTGCACCTGCAATGTGATGCTGTCATTTGCACCACTGAGAACTGCCACCGAAAGTGGAAGTCACCCAAAATTGAAATGGACAGTAGTCCTTTGTTTAGTTGTATTCTGGGAAGTTTCTGATCAAATAGCTTCAGTTTTTTCGTAATAATTTCGTAGTTGCTTTTGCTTTTCAAGGAATTCATGGGGCTTAAACAACCTGAAGCAGTACTGGGGCGACAGCCCACTGAAGGGGGGGGGGGGGGGGGCGAAGGACTCTGGTCTGGGATACTGTAACAATTCTGTTCCAGTGCCATTCCTTGTTGCACTTCCTCATTAGTCAGAGTGGTGCTCCGCCTGCCTTAGAACGGGGACCAGCTGGCTTGTCGACGGTGTATGATAAGAGTGGAACAGAATCGAGCGGAAGGAATTTTACATTATGCAGGCCCCCGTTGAATTTTGGCCACCACCTGAAATTTTTTTTAATGCGCACCTAGATCTAAGCATGACCAGTATGATATTCTGCTCTCATCAACATGCAGTTGTCGCAGCTGGGAGTCAAACTCGCGCCTTCGTGTTCAGAAGCAGAACACCACAGCCACTGTGCCACTTCAATAAGCATAGCTGCTTTTGTCATTACATCTCTGACATGCCGAGTATGTAGCTGTAGTAGGTAGTAGGAACAAGTAGCTACTTTAGAAAGTTGCTACAGGGTCTTTTAAGGTGACACTTATGAGAAACACTAATAATGCATACATTCAAAATTCTATTTTCATTAATTTCACAGTAATAGGTTGATTATTAAAAGAGGGAATGAAGTTCAGAATTCCATTTGTTGAATTTCACGCCAAAGCCGCAGTGCTGGTAGGTCAGTGTGGCGTTTCGGACTTCAATACTGTTACGTGTGGAAAGACACAGACGAAAGAGGCTATTTGCCGGCTATTTACACTGGAGCCAGGCAGCCAGGCCAACACTTGCTCGCGCCAAAGGCACCCACCAATTTCATTGTCGTTCTCGCGGCGGCTCGTCTCTTGAGCATCGCTCGATGATATCGTAATAATATGTTTTGTCATATTTGGGACGCTTTGCTGCTGCAAAAGTTTTTGAGGCTTGCCAAGTTTAGAGTTTGGCTCTTTCAGAATACAAATTAGTGTATCTTTACCGATAAAACATTAATTATGCACAAGCACATGGCATTAAAATCTATGAAATCATGGTGGGATGGGATGGTGCGGGAACTTCAAGGTGGCATTGCTATCCATTTTTTGCTTTTGTGCTAAGTAACCAGGCCTCCTCTTATGGCAAGTACAGCTTTCTTGGTAAAACAGACTTTTAGTGTGTTTGGTATTCCTGCAAATGCGGGAAGTGCAGGTAGATTGCCAAATGGGTGAGGGTGTAAACAAGAGCAGCCCCAGAGGTGCAGCCACCTAGTGGCACAGAGCTCAACCAGACAAACACAGGGCTAATATTGCAGTACGAAATTGACGTTGATCGCAGGGCAGTTGGGCCATCCCCCTTTCGTTCCTCCCACTTGTGTGCTACAGCCAGCCTCGGGGACAAGCACACCGGGCCTCCAAGGGTGGTATTGCACGGCAACTGGGTCGCACCACAAGGAGACACCACCAGAAGAATTGACGTTTTGCTTGCCTACACTAAGGAGGCAGGCATCCTTCCTTTCACCTGATCCCTTACCCCCGTATTAGGACACAGGCCATCCTCTCTAACAAAAGTTTCAAACAAACAAACAACAATATTGCAGTAACCAAGTGTATTCTACTTTGCTGTTAGTATAAATTTTCAGGAGCGCTGAATCGCGACACGATTATGCTGCTGCAAAAATTTGCACCAGCAATGAAGTGGAATACACTTGGTTACCGCAATATTAGCTCTGTGTTTGTCTGGCTGAGCTCTGTGCCACCAGGTGGCTGCACCGCTTGTGCTGCTCATGTTTACATCTCCGCCAAACTGACAAAACGCCCAATCTACCTGCCTTTACCAGACAAGCTAAAGATCTCTATTGTAGAAAGATAATTTACTAATACAGTTCAAATAACTTTTCTTTTAAAGTCCCTTTAGGGAGCATGATGTACTCAGTCAGCAGTCAGTGCCGGCGGCTTCTGTGCACTGTAGATCTGGTTCAAAACCCACTGCTACCAGAAGCAGACTTGGCTCACTGCTACCAGTGAGCCAAATCTGCTTCTTCTATTCTGTCATTTGGCAAAACAAACTCCTAGAAATTTCTGAATTACTTTTGCTGAATTTCCAGTTTTGTGAACAAAATGTCTATCAAATTCCAAACAATTTTCAGCAGACCCCAATAAGCCGCCAATGTACTGCACATTCCTCTCCTCGCGCACATTTCTCTCCTCGCATCACTCATGGCACAGTGAAGTAGCAGTTGTGTCTAACAAGATGGACTGCTAGATTGCAACAAGATGCATGCAAAACAAGCCATCCTATGGCTACTCAAAGCATTGCTGAAGGTGAGCAGTAGGTGTAGGTGTGTGGGTAGGTGCAATAGGTGTAGGTAACACATTCGTAATTAACACAGTAGTAGAACAAGGGGTGAACGTTTCGACAAGGAGACTTGCCTCTGTCAGGGCTAACGAAGCACAGACAATGATGCACAGTAGTCAACTAATGCTAGGGAAATCTTGTCATCTGCCCGAAAGGAACACAAAGCTACAAATTGTTCTGCAGCCTCTGTGCTATTCTCTGAAGGATGCCAATATTCACGCCTTATGAAACTTGACAGATTTGTGCAAATGTGGTTTGCTATATCCAGCACCCCAGTGCTTAAAGTTATTAATCTGGCCTCGCTCTGCAATCTCGTAGCCTCCTAGTTAGCTCATTTGGTAGAGTGATCTTGGTGGAAAGGGCGTTGGTCCCGAGCTCGGTTCCCTGACCGGGACAAATTTTTCTTAAACTTTGAAGCTTTCTTTCCGAAGCACCTGTTTTGGTTTCCTTCGTAGCTTCGCGCAGCGATCAGGTAGATGAAAATATTTCCCTTTCATGAAATGTAATCCACCTTGCATATATCCACAAAACTGATTGGTCAACTAATGGTTCAGCAGCTACTATTACAGTTAACAGGCACTCAAGCCAGTGAGTGACGTTGGCCAACACTTCCAAGGCTGCAGTGGCACATGTACGTGCGATAGTCCACTCTTCGACGGAACGCCCAGTAAGTGTTCCACCACTGATACTAGTGACATACGACAGGAAGGCATGCAAATTTTATGCATAGATGTACACCTGGCATGCAACACATCCATCATTTCTTTTTCTCCAATCAAGTTGAAGAAATGTTGCAATTACACTGTTTTGTTTACCAGGTAGGAGGCCTTCCCTTCAAGAACAGACTATACAGCACATGACAGGGTAGAGAGCAGAGCCAGTTGGTGCATGATTGGATTGAAGGGAACCAGCAGTGAATGCTATACACAAATAAGCAGAACTACGGTGAGACAAGCTGGTCATACTTCTACTCCTCTGCATACTGTGTTCATTACTGGTTCCTCACAATTTATATTGTATGCAACTGCACAAAATGTGCGAGTGTAGTGGGGGTAGCCACTGCAAAAGCTCAATTTGTAAAGCACTGCAAGCACTGTGTGAAAGCAGGCAGCGTTTGACTGCATCAGTCAAACGCTGCCTTTGCTTCTTATCACATCTTGTTCCCTTTGTTAAAAATGATCAAGAATGAATGTTAAGAATGACACTTAACTAAAATATTTCCATCATTCACATCCCAGATGCATCTTCAGTCCAGACTGCAATTTACCACATTGCTTAAGAGAAAATCTTAAAGATTCCTGCACATTTTTTGCTTTCTCACCACTTTCTGTAGTGCCCCCGGTAGTTCAAAGAATATACGATAAATAAATAAATAAATAAATAAATAAATAAAGATTTAGCATCTCTATGCTTTCCTTAGCTTGAGTATTTGTTGTTTTTATGTGGCAGTTACCCAACTTGAACTTGGCCCCTTCTTGAACAGCGCCCCCGTCTGTTTTATCCAAAGTCAATGTTGTCACGAACCAACCGTGAAGCATCACATTTGAGATGCGGCTCGAGCAACACTCGTTGCTTAGCTTGCCTCTGTTTGCTTGCCTTCTAAAGAACCTCCAGGATGATTTCAACACCAGAGCGTGATTTGGCAAGACTTACCTTGTTCCCGACTTGTTTATGCACTCTACGGTTGGAGAAAGTATGACAAAAGTACTGTCGGCGATGCTGAACAGAAGAAAGGCTGTGCTCATGTCAGACTGGGGGGATCAACCAACAAGGAATGCGTAACATAACTGAAGGTTGGCCGAGTTGCTGATGATTCATTGTTGAACTGCAGCACGTGCAAAAGACGACGGACAGAGGCAGAGTTAATAAACAAGCCCCGAGCTTTGTTAACTCTGCCTGTGTCCTTGGTCTTTTGTGCACGCTACAGTTTAACGATGAAGGAGCGTGTACTATCAGCATAAATTCAAACAAGAACAAGTCGAGAATGGCTAGAATGTTGCCTTTCAAATTCTCCTGGATTTGTAATAGAGAGTTAGCCTGCGTATAAACTGTATTGCAGATGACGTAATAACAGGTTATCGAAGACATTTGTGTGAGTGGTCACATCGGTGGTGCCATCTTGTGCTGCAGTGTTTAACCATAGAGAATACTGCTAATATTGCAATAACCATGTTTTACTTAGGCGCTGGTGTAAAGAGTCGGCAGAAACATTATCATTAACATGTAATCTATTATTCTTACCTTCCTTCAAAAAGAAATGGTCATGTTACTAAGATATTTCTAACACGATTGGACAAAACACAAGATGTTGCTACCATTGTTGCTACTTCCATCAATGGCTCCAGTAGCCCTGTATGGTAATAAGTTTAAAGACAGGCTTTAACCATATAATGGATTAATTGAAGCTCCATAGCACAGAAATAGGAATATGCCAATGAGCTACAGTAAGACGTTTTTTTTTTTTCTGTTCGCATTTAAATTTATGCTGATGGTATACATTGCTTTCAGGCACTTCCAGCTAATTCGTGGACTGTGGGACCCTGTCTGTGTCCACCCTACTGACGAACCTGTCATGGCAAAGAAGGCCTCTTGCCAGTTTTTGTGCTGATGTCAGCACAAAGTCGTTCTTGTTTTTGTTTAATGCGCTATTTCTTGGCAGCAGTGCAGTCTCTCTCTTTTCATGTACAGAGTAGTTAAAAAGGGAGCACATTCGCATTCGAGCAGGAAATTACACAACTAAAGCTTCGTCTGCAGATACTTAATCGTGTACAGTAGAATATCATTAAATGGAACCTCAATCGAGCAGAAGAAAACTGCTCTATTTGACAGAAGTTTTCCTTAGTAAAAAAAAAAAAAAAAAAAAAAAACATGACCCCTTTGCAGTGCGAATTTCATTACTGAAGTGAGAAATGTGTTTTGTTCACCTGGATGAGAAACCACAGGCAAAAATAAAGAAAGAATCCTCAGTGCACTTTTTGTGACCAGATTAGGGCTTTTCCCATGAACGTCAACAAACCAAAGCATTGGAGTGCATGGGTCTTCGAACTTAATTCACAATCATACCGGTGTGGAAGCATGGCCACAAAATATCTAAAGACAACTTTTTTGTACCACCTTAGGCAAGTGATATGCCCTAGGCAGCATGCTTTAAAGATACCGCACAAAGTCCTAACCTCAACTTGATGCAATGCATGGGCAGTTTACAAAACGTCACGAAAAACCATGCTCATCTGTGGCACCAAATTGACAAGTCACGTACTGAAGAGTTGCTGACACTAAGATTTCTAAGATTAGTCTTGCTTCATGTTTTTCTCCATGTCGGATATTTGCTGCAAAGCATTTGTAGAAAACGTTCGACCAGAAAGGGCTAATTGATGTTTCAAGACCTGTATCGGTTCTTTGTTCAACATGCAGTGGACATAGTCGCTCATAACTGCTACAGCACAAAAGACGAAGACGAAGATGAGGCTGTTTCAGTGATAGGTGCACTGTCTCTCCCCTTCGTTTTGGTCATTTGCACTGTAGCAATCGTGAAAAAATACCAAATAGCCCCGTTCACCGTCCTCCATAAAATGATCGCCAGTTTACATATGTAGTATGCGACATAGAGCTCAGGAATACTATGAATAGGACTATGCCACATTCTGTGCCCTTAAACTGGAAACGACCTTATGTTAACTGGACTGCAAACAATTAAATTTTGAATACGCTACCTGACCAGATGAGTTTTCGTCAAACTCTTGACTATGTGCAGGACTGTCACACTATATGTCATATGCCCTCTGAACCCTGTTTTCACTAACGTTAAGAATCAAAATGTTGATGCATGACACAGTGCTTAGAACAGCATCCACAGAAATTATCTTGGTAGTACTATCTGCCCTGGCATTAAAAATTAATCAGTTCTTGCTTGCTTGCACCCTTGCACCACTTTTTAAGGATGGTTTTCTTCACAGACAAGATTCACACACAAAAAAAATTCAGAGCTTGGTTCTTTCTGAAATAAATTCTTTAGAGCTTGTATTGCTAATTCTTCTTGCTCATGTTTTGCAACATTTTCTTACGGTTTCGTTAGCGCATATATAAAATTTTGTATTCCAATTAACAAACATTCTTAAAGCAAGCCAATTTAGAGATGGTTGTTTCATTTAAAGAGACACTAAAGAAAGCACTAAAAGCATCCTTTAAGAACATGGTTGATTCCCTGGAAGTTTATTTTTATTGGAAGAAAAAGGTGAGAGAAGCTTCCTTTTTTTTTTTGCAAGTTGAAGCCCCAGCACCAGTACATCAGTGTGATGCCACAAATATCAAAGTATTTTTTTCTTATTTGAGCCATTATGGCTTGGTAAAGGTTCTCGAAACTTAAGTTTCACTTTCTTCCATTTTTTTTTTCTCTCTTTTCAATCCAGTTTTTGGCTCTTTCAGAATACAACGCAATGCATCTTTATCGGCAAAAAATTGACTAGGCCCAAACAGATGGTGCCAAAATCCATGATATGACGACTAGCTGGTGAGGGAACTTTACTGTCTATTATTTTTCTGTGTTCACTGGCTTGCCCCAGATTCCTCTTGTGGTAAGAGTGGCTTTTTATTTTGGTATTGTAGATGTGTAATTCACTAATACAGCTCAAATCATTTTTCTATTCAATGTATCTTTAAGCAGCAATTTCATTGAAGCAATTTCCCTCTGCGGTGATTCTACTGTCGTTTGTTTGCAAAGTCCTCCTGCTAAAGAATCTGCCTGTATCAATTTCTCAATTTCAATGCTGAAGCAAGAACAACTGATGGTCTCGAATGACAACTATGTGTTCCCTGTTATAGCAGTTTAACCCTTTCTTGTCCAGTGATTTCTGTGGGAATCATAACGCTTTACAAGAAATGGCCGAGACGGAAAAGAACAAAAGCTGAAAGTAATCAAAGGAATCAGTGCCAGCAACTCTAACTAGTACATAGTATATGTTGACTACCCACCGTAGATCATTGGTTCTCTCTGAAATTTTAGAAAAAGTCAACATATTGAAACGTGCTGAGGTTAGGCATTAAACTGCACATTTGAAGCCTGCTGCCTGAGTCATGTAATGTGTCTTAGACACTGCAAGAGAGCAACCTTTGAATAATTTGTACCCATTTCTCACTCAAGTGTATTTGCAATATATAAGCTTCGTACTCCACAAGCTCCCTGGAACAGTAAATTTGTCATAGACGGCTTTTGCATATCATAAAAGACTGCTTTGGGAATTTTATTTTTATTTCTATCTTTTCCTGCTCCAGTTACACAGAAAATAAATGCATTACTTCAAAAACTAAATTTGGGCCAGGACTGGTTATAGCAGGAGCTGTATTCCGATTCCCATCCTTACAGAGACAATCCTCGCAGAACCCTACCTGACTGAAGAAAGCAGCAGTCACAGCAGTAGCCAATTATGTATGGCAAGATGTGCAAGCTTGGTGACAGCACTCTCTCTCATCACCCTTACCATAAATAACCATATCCACTACCTTCCTTGTGTAGATAGTTATGCAAGTGGTTGCCTCACGTTAAGACTGCAAAACACTTTGCAATCACATCTAAATGGAATCATCTAAAACATCTAAATGGAATGAACTTAGCAAGCGAATATTGCTTGCAAGCAAGAAAAACAATTCTAGAATCATTTTTTACAATTATAATTTCTCTGCAACTATGGCAAGTCCACTTTTAAGCAGTGCTTTCCATCGCAGAGATACACTAGGTTGTGTGAGCCTGGCCTTTCGAACAGGAGTCAAGCCACCCATCTCGGAGGCCAGAGAATGTTGATGGCCAGCGTGTCAACGCTTTTTATCACAGTTGAACTAGCTTGTCCGTTTCCTCTGCTTCAGCCAATCATATTGCACTTCTCAGGAATTGTCTCAGCGGGAAAGGATATCAAAGTACAGCGGCAGGTTTTTTTCAGTCGTACTGTCACAGACCTTGACAAAGGCCATGGCAGGCTATAATCCCACATTGCTTTGTGTCACTTTCTCGCTCCCAGCACTACTGCTTGAGTTGGTCTGGAAACCTGCAAAAATGAATGCTGAGCGCCAAAGTGTGCACCATGCTACCAATGTCAAATAAATGACAGCTTTTTCAGACAGGACAATTCAAACTACCTCTGGCATTACTTCGCCAGCCCATATTCTTGTCATTTCACATATGGCCTCAAAATGGCACAATGCGAGTACAAAACAACCAGCACACTTTAATTCTGGCCCACATATGATGCTAGCATTCAGTTTTGCAGATACTAAATGTCACACTGATAGAGACATGGTATAAATGGATCCTCTTGACTGAACAACTGGCTTGTTTGCACTAGAGTTTCATGCAGACTGCAGTTTCTGCCAGCTCGTTCCAGAACAAATTAGAACTATATGCCATCTGTGTCAACAAAGTAATATTCTGAGCGAAAGCAATGGTAGCGCCATCTGTCTTATAAAGTTGAAACATCTTAGATGAAAAAGAATGTGAAGGTTGGTTAAATAAACTAAATTATGGGGTTTTACGTGCCCAAACCACTATTTGATTATGAGGCACGCTGTTGTGGGGGACTCAAGAAATTTGGACCACCTGGGGTTTTAATGTGACCTAAATCTAAGTATAAGTACATGGGTGCTTTCGCATTTCACCTCCATCGAAATGCGGCCATTCGATCCTGCGACCTCATGCTTAGCAGCCAAACACTATAGCCACTAAGCAACAACGGTTGGTTAAAGAATGGTGTCACAATTATGCTTACAGATAGAGTGGCATACCTTCTATCAATAAACTTCATATATTTAATCAAGCATTGCCACAAATCACATGAACTTAATTTAGTCCAGAAGAAACCGGTAAACTTTGCACTTCACCATAGCGTTTGACAAAGTGCACCAGAAAACTTCACCTCTGCCCCAAATCTTATTTCAAACAAGCTGGCAGCGGTTAAGTCAGAAGGATCACTCATACCTGCCCCCTCTTTAGCGCAACATTCTGTGCTTTGTGACGTCGCTGTGGTGTTCTTAATGTAATAGTGCGAAAAGCAGGAGGAAGAGAGCCTGGGAAGCACAGGCATGAGGAACATGATGCGAAGATGTAGAAAAAAAGAAAATAAAGAAAGAAAGAAATAGGTGAAAGAGTGAGGCAAGGAGAGTGCTGTGAGTGCCAGGGGAGAGAAGGAACTGCTGCACACCCATGCCTCACGAGCCCCATCACGTCAGCCACTTTTGCCAGGACACAGCATCTCGCCATAGCTTCTCATCTGACTGCCCGCAGAAGGCAAGTCTCCAGCACACTCAGCGCGAAAGATGACGCGCAGAACTCCGCAAGCAAGCTTCAACACATAACACAAATATACGACCACTAAGATGGAAATGCTCATGCTCCAAGTGTGTGCAACATGGGCAAAGCATTTGCGTGGTCCTCGCTTGCATCCTCGCTTTCAACACCTAGGCTCCACCTTGCTCCCCTTCTTACAAGGTTTACGGTTTTACAGCGAAACCTGATTGTTACAGTCATACAGCCATACAGTGAAACCTGATTGTAGATTTTACTGACACGAGTCTGCAGGTTCCTTTAAGGGCACTCAGTATTTTCCGGAATTTCAATACGCACCACAACCTTTTGCTGTTAAGATTTATGAAGAAGTCAGTGCTAATGGTGCCTTGATCTCTCTGTGCTTCTGCTTCAGAGGAACCGCTTGGGTATATAAAGCAGGCTATCACAGGAGTCACTTCAAACCGACTACCTCAAAGCAGTCTGCGTAGGCAAGCCTGGCAGCGCACACGCGATCCCTCCCGCGGAACACTAGCGACTAGCCAAGTGCGGGCAGTACACCGAGAGGCCGTGGCAACATCCAAAGGCGGCGAACAGCAGAAAAACGTTGTGCTCAAAAGCATGCGGCAGCCAAGGGCGAGGCCACAGGAAGAAAGACGGCCCGCGCGAATCAAGAGTCGAGGCCACATCTCAAACTTGTCTCTTTATTTGCTTCGACTAGGTCTCTTACAAGGGTCGGGACAACTTGCAGGAGAGCAGATATGGCGCCAGCTTAACAAGGCGAGAACCAAAGCTTAGACATGAAAAACCAACAATTACAGCGCAGACTACACAAGCTTGCTTAATTATCATTTTTCTCCCACTGCCTTTTATGCAAGTTTCACTTATGGACTACTCACTGATGTTTTCGGATAAGGAGAGACAACTGTTAGCAGCATGCGCTTTTGTTCCCATGATTTCCTGGTTTTTCTTTAGAGCAGGCCACAGGTTTCGACGACCTAAAGTTTCTCGGCTTTTAGCATCAGGCTTTGTCAGCACAAGTTGGCTTTTCCCGCATGCAATAAAGCACAAGGTTTTCCGTTCGCTGCCTAACGCATCCCGCACGTGCGTTGTTGCTTTGGGTGACAATTTTGTGGGCCAGGCACCGAGTGAAACATTGGTAGCGAAAACATAAAAAAAAGGCCCTATCAACTCTACCACAAACCAAAAAGGAGAGCACTCATTCTACTAAGGATTTCACTACTACATAAATGTTGCTACAATCAAGATTGCGCACCTACAGTACTATCAAACGCCAGGACAATGACAAGGAGCTGCTCGTTCTTGCAATGTTAGGAGTGCCAATTTTGAAACGACGCACTTGTTAGCAATGCAAACATGCAACTGCCCCCGAAGAAACTTCAAAAAGAAAGAGAGAAAAAACCTACGAGTTTCTACTTAGCAAGTGCTCAGGAAAGTAGTGATGTATTGAGGTGCATGCAGGACACTGATAAGTCAGATTCAGAAAACTCAAAACGCTCACATTTGAAGGAACTGCAAGGAAGTGCTTAAAGGGACGCTAGGAAGAAAGACCAAGTCAGCATAGAGTTGTAGAGTAATATCGTAAAAACATTCTTCTTATTTCTCTACCAAAGAAGGCCAAACATCAGTAGAGAAAATGGAGGCCGAATTTTTTTTCTCCCACCCCCTTTTTTTCTTCCTTTCCGGTATTACGCTCAAACCACAATGCTAATGATTTCCCTGTATCTAAAAAGAAAACAAACGCACAGTGCCGACCAAGTTGAAACTATTTACAAAAGAGACGCTTCCACTTCCTCCACCAGGGAGCGCTGTTGCAGATAATTCGTGTCACCATATTCTCACGCATTTCGGGCTGCGTCTTATACCGGGAAAAGTTTCTAAAGGTTGCCTTGGTCATCACTGTCATCTTACTCTATTGAGAGAAAAAAATAAAATAAATAAAAATAAAATGGCTTTCAGCCAATGCTGTCAAAGTCCTCGACAGTGAGGGAGCTCTACACTTGCTTCATACTTAGCAGGTAATGCTGCAGAAGCTACGCAAGTGGTAGTGCAGTCGTAGAAGTCTTATTTCGTATGCTTCACAGTGCAGTCGTTTTTCATCTGCAACGGTTTCTACACAATAACTAGGTCAAATATTGTAACTAAAGCTTGTGGACGTAAGGTCACATAAAATCAAACATTATTTTCACATCTTTGAACTTCCAGGATGCCACATGCTATGTTTTGGTTACAAGTGCAAGCAGCACGCTGTGGCCGCTGGCCAAAGAAACGTGACCTTCCGCTCGGTCGGTGACAAATAGCTTCAGATCTGCGACGCCTTCCACATAATAATTATGTAATATTTTGTAACGTAACTGTACGAGATTTAATGCTACAATGAATTGAAACATGTGTATCTACGTCTTTCTTTCATGTGTGACACACAAATATTTTTGTCGCACATGCGAGCAGTAAGAGAAGTCTATCTCTTAGCCTTTGTGATGTTGCCTGCTATGCGTGAAACGAAGTATAGACCAGGAATTTCAACGTGACCTGGCTTACTGCCTCTCAGATAATGGCGAGGTTCACTTATCTCACATTTTAAAAGTGCAACTTAGCAGATTAGCTTCGACTTAGTACTTCTCTCTGTCGTCCCTTTAAGTGAGTCAGCGCAGTGAAGATAACCACGAAACCCCACAATGCAGACAATTAGGCGTGCCTAATGGCTTAAGCAAACAACCAGAAAAATAGTTGCAAAGCCTGCATCAGGACAGCAAAAAGACGCGCACACACAAAGGCAGACGTAGGAGCAGCATTAGTACAACGCCTTTTGAACAAAAAGCAATCTGGCGTCATCTCAAGAATGATATGCAAAACCGTTTGGAACATGCCTGCGCATTTCTTGTGGAGCATGCTGACTGTCATGATTTCTTTTAAGCTTATCCTTGTGGCAGACCGAATTAAAGGCCTTGTCTGAATCCTGGCAGGCAAAAAAAGGCTTGAATACGTAAGGCCAGGCTACAAGGAGTACGGCGCTACGAATTCCGTGATAGACTACACCATGTCATCCAGACTGCCTGCATTATGCAACTATTTCCGCAAAACACGTATGCAGTCAGAAAGTACTGAAGCAGCAAAGCTTGATCTGCCAAAGAATTTATCGCTCATTTTCATTGAAGCAAGGCTTTTTATTGCCCTAACAACCAGCCTATGAGCCGGGAAATGTTCCAGTCATGGCTCCTATTTCAAAACACGGGAAGTAAGCTCGCTGACCCGTGCCACATGCTAAATGAAATACAAAAACAGCGGTCGTTTCACTGTCCGCAAACTGCATGCTTTGAGGTTTGTTGCAATTATGACTGTTTTTCAATCAAAGCAAGCATTCAAGAAAGCCCAGCCACAAGCAGCGCTGGTGCAGGACAGTAGAGAAGCAAGCGAGCAAAGCCAGGGACAGAGATGAAAGTTGGGTAGTAAATAAGGGAAACTCGGGTAGAGGAAAGTGCTAGGCAGTCCTCGTCCTATGTCACTTCTTGACGCCATATGTCTTTTTGACGTACTTGCATAGAGTCCTGGCCGCAGAATGTTCTTTCGGAAAGAACAAAGTTTCGTCGTGGCTAAGACGATTTTTCAAAACTGGAAGGTGCAGCATACGGTCCTCTGTACGATGATACCACTGCACCCCTGCATCCTACATTTACTAATGAAGCCATGAGAAAAATTTAAGTTTCTTTGCGATGTTCAAGCTCCAGAAGTTTTCACATCTCACTCAATAAGAACTGCAACGCGAGCTGGCCAGGCATGTCCTGTACACTGTGTCACCCACGCAGTGTCGACGCGACCCACGTGGAAGATGATCATTTTTCATCTTAAGCTGCACTGCTACGTAGTACTGCCGAATGTGGTCAATTTGCTGTACTCACAGAATGAAACGAGTCCACCTGGGGAGAACTAGTACGCATACTTTCGTTGCTGCCATTTCCAGTTTGCTCAAAATCAGCATAATTTTGCTTTTCTGCTTCGAGTGAAACCCATGGCATCTTTATCAACCAGATGCCTATTGGCGTGACATCGCACTCTCAGATAATAATGCGCAACAACTGTCCTACACTGAAGTCTCCCTGTCGCATTTCATTCTATGATAAGGTCATTCCAGTACGTGATTGCTTACTCCTATGGTGACGATGTGTTCAGGAACTCATAATAGCCTAAACGAATTTGGAAAGCAGGCCCACAGACAAACCCGTGAGGAGCCAAATCTTGTTCGTTATCAGCACAAGGTAGCATAACAGCTGCCACTTTAACTAGCTGAAGTCGATGTCAGATGTCGAGCAGATGTCGAAGTTGGACTGAATGCCAAAAATCATATTTCTCCCACAAGTCTGGGCAGCCCTACAACCCACACTGGCCATGACCTTACATTGCAGACCCTACTGAACGAAACTGTGAATTGATTAACACTCAAGAATTAAGAGGACAAATTGATGCTACAGACACATACACACATCACCCTGCCGCAACTGATCCCTTTCTTACATGCCTTTTGGCAAGTTTTCGTAGAACCATTTTGCTTTTGTTTTTAATGCAACAATTGTCGCTGACATGAGCACAAGCCTGCACTTCCCTACAGCACCTGCTAAGCCACGGCTACCAAATCCGTGCCTGTCAGTAACACACAGGCTTCCTTGTTTTGCAACACAGCAGCCCCAAAATACGCAAAAATGACAGGGGGGGGTCCTCGATGGAGTCGGGATAGAGGAATTTAAGAGGACACTCAAGAGACAAGGCTCTTCTCCTAATATGTGCTATGTTTCTGGCCGTTCACGGCCAAGTTAGGACACTGTATGTCACTAGTTGCCAGTGTAAATAAATAAAATAAATAAATAAAGATGACCGATGGTCGGTTCCAAACCCGGGTCCCACAGCCCATAAGCCCAATGCTCTAACCATTAGACCCCAGACTCATGCTTGAAAAGGCGTAATAATTTCGTGCAAGCCAGCGCTTGAGACGATTGGCACGTTAGGCATGTAATATAGCTACAATTAACTTATAAAATAAAGCACGCGCATCTTCTAGCTGACAACGAAGATGGAAGTTACTGGATGCGTTCAATCACGTAAACTCACACTGCTTCTCTCATCGTCCTGTGGCGTTGTAGCACATTGCTACAAAGTCAAGCACGTCCTGCCTTGTGATCGGACACATTTTAATGCTGAATAAAAGCACCGATTTGTCTGCAAGGTACACCATGGTGGCTGAGGTACGCGTTCATCCATGAAATCTGAAGTGCATCTCTTGTGGTAACGCACATACTATCATTATGAACTACTATCGTTAAAGGTATGAACATAGGGTTGGTTCTGCAGAAATTTGGGGTTCTTTTTTTGTCAACTTGCTCAACTCGCTTTTCTCTTAAGTGTCCCTTTAAATCATCCCGGAAACGGCTCCTCCATGCAAAGCGCCAATGGCCCCGAAATTACGCAGGTAGCCTCCTTTCCGCGCGAGAAGTGTGCAAAGAGGGACCAAGCTGTGCAACAAGGGTGATGGTGACTGGCCACAGCGGTGAGGGGAACGAACGCACATGCTGCTGATGGGTTGCCTCCCCTCTTACAGACAAGGGGGACAGAATGACAACAAAACTAAATGGGAATGTTGTCGACACACACTGCCCCCTAGTGGGCTCACCCCAAAAGTGGTGGCAAAAAAGGGTGGAACATTGTGCTGCGCGAAATAACACACTAGCTGCACACCTCACTGAGAGCTGGTGATGTGGCGAGAGGACAGCTGGCAAGAACACGCATTGCATGAAATTTCCTACAGTGCCCGGCTGCCAAAAACTTTTACGGTGGCACCTGTTCTAAAAGGCACATGATGAACCAGTTTTTGTGACATCTGTTGATGTCGTCATCGTCATGTACTAATTTTTTTAAAAGAGGCGAAGAAAAAGTCACTTACATTTTGACGATATCTGAAGCACCATCCTCCAAACTACTAAAAAAAATTGCTGTACAGAATGTTTCTTCCAAGTCACCTAAACATGGTGATGAATGCCATGCCACCATATCTTCGTGTGCAATGAATGGTCAACACAAGCCAATGAACATGCCTGGGCTCAATGAAAAGCCAGTGTTCTCATTACATTGTCAATAATGTGACGGTGGATGGTGGCATGTGACAGACAGTTTCATGTCGTGCGATGGAGGACATCTTTTGTAAGATGACGGAGGCGCCAAAGTGTCATCCCCACACTTGTTTTAGGGACTGCCCATAGCTGCCAAAGTGAAAATGATAATAACAATAAAAATAATACAGCTTTCTTGACGCCTTGCGTGCTCTTACCTGCTTTCTCCCCCATAGCACCAGAAAATTTGCTAGCCAAAACTACAAAAGCTGATGCAGCAGTCTGTGCTAGAGTGCTTTAAACTATAGTATGACAAACCTCACCACACTTGCATGTGCAGTCGCACACGCAGGGCCCATGGGCCGAGACAGGACATCACCGAGAAGAGTAAGGGGTGTCACAGCAATGCACGCCCCACACACTAGAATGCGCATTGCCTACAGCAACAGTAGTATAACTCCACTACAAAACTTCAGCAAACACCGTAAAAAGACACTGCCATGCGAGAATGGGCGGCTGAGCTATGAGCTTCGGTGAAATTTTCTTCACCCTACTACTAAAACATCCACGCTGTGCACGACTTCAGAGTTTAAAAGAGAAAATGAAGCCGACAAATTTTTTAAAAGTGAGCCACGATAGGCAACAGTTTCTGCATCGTGGTATGTATTACCAAAGAAAGTAGCAACTGTAAATGGTGTTAGCCCTTTGTAAGCACAAGAGCGCATTCCAGGAAGCACGTACAGCAAGAACAAGCATATTTAAAAAGGTACTTCGCTAAGAATTTATGTTGTCATTGGTGATGGCTGAAAGAAAGGATATTTGTTCGTTCAATCACCCGTGCAACTAATTTAACAGCTGTGCACATGTCATACCTCGACTGTATTTTGTTACACATGATTACAATTGATCAGTTGTTCATCAGTGGCACTCCTGCCCTGTTCTTCCGTCACTCCAGTTTCAACTTGTGTGTATCAAACCACTTTGCACAGAGCTCCAAGCCAGACCCCAACTTGCACAAACACTAGTGTCTCCACTCGCCTGGATCACAGCTTTTTTTTATATTGCCATCTTGAACTTCTGTGCAAACCTGAGCTAAGGCCTCGCGGGGCATGCGCAAGAAATTTTGCGCTACGCATCTCCACTCCTGTCAGCATTAACGTTCTTCTATATTGCATAATTACCAAATACATCGCATTGCAGAAAAAACATTGGAGTAAGCGAAACAGAATAGACGAGACTGCAACATGCTTCCTGGAATGACTAAGACATCCAATGCCATACAGTTTCCGACAAAAAATTACTAGAGGGAACTGGGGCGTTGCGATCAATCCACTACCGCGGGCATGATGGTCAGCACATTTATTCGTCCAATTCCCGCACTTGTGACTTCAGATGTTGGTGTGACGTTGCATACTACGCTTTATCTTTCTAAATATTCAAGCACTCATAGTTTTCTAAACCCATCATGGCGATTAGTCTCTGAATAGTACATGTGTAATCATTGCAGATTGCTGCATTTATAATGAAATATATTCTCGCAAATGATCAATTTGCAAAGTCGCAAAGCCATTTGAAGCCAAAAGGGCGAAGTTCGATTAGGCAAATAACATGTGCTGCCCACTGTTCCCGTGCCAGCTGAACCAACAGACTTGCAGCTTCTATAGACACTGGCACCAGAGTGACCTCAGGTAGTTTTTTTGTAGAAAACGTTATGCCCAATGCCTCCTGATCTCGTCGCATCAAAATAAAGGACACCACAGTTTGCATGCTGACCAAATAAAACTGAGTACATGTTTGTACTTGCTCATTGACACTGCTTGTTTGAAACACAAAGCTTGATGGTAGGCTAACCCAAAATGAGAAGTCTAAAGCGCGAGCTTAGGGCTGCTTGGGAAAGGAGCGTGTTAGAGGCATGTTACATTTAGTAAATTGTCCAACCGCGTTGCCTACGGACAGAGTAAAATAGCTGCTGCCTTGCTTCAGTAGCAAAACAAAAAAATGATTCGTGAATCTACGGGAATTCAGGATTGGTCAGGAATCGCGCTGCCTGTTATCTATGCCACAATACGTCTGTCTTCAGCCCGCGTAAACAACTACACAACTATTCAATGGCACTGAGTAAAATGTCAAGAACACTTAGCCACACACAAACACGCACGCACACAAAGAAATAATGATAATAAGTGGCAACCATTTGGGGGAAAAGCTACCTTTGGGGAAAAGAAAGCTACTTTTGGTGCCAGTGGAATAAGACCAGCAAACACCTTCAATTAGCTGCCATATAAAAACACTAACAAAAACAGAGAGCATGGAATGCAGGAAGAGAAAATGTTAAAATAGAAAGATGTGCTGTAAAAAAAGAACAAGAACAAAATTTCATAAAATTTTTCACAATGGCTGCACATTTCCGTGACAAACCTCCCAGCTAACAAGTGGTTGGCCAAACAAAACAGAGGAAAAACAATATGTATATATATTTTTTTTATGTGTCGCAGAGCAAAAGTCACATTTATTGGGGCATGCCAGCCCTGACAAATGCGAGCCCTCGAAGTACAGGAGAGTCGAGAGTGGTAGCACCTTGAGAATTCCGACCCTGTCACTCCCCGTCGGAGCCAGATCCCAGTCAAAGACGGCAAAGCTCTACTGACAGAAGTCTCACAAGTGACGTAGCAGCAGACAGTGGAAACAGTCTGCTTTGCCCGTTTCCCATGTTATGAGCACAGCAACAGTGTTCTAGAACCACACAGTGACAAAAAAAACGAAAAAAGTTACGCAGGTTCAACGCACTTTTCGAAATCTATGTGAAACGAGGCTTTCGTGAAGCGGCCAATTAAATGCTGAAAATGCTGTAATCACGTGCACAGTATTTCCCAGCATAGCGATTACTTGCCTCTCTGTCAAGACGGCAAGATGCAGAGACCCCACCACATAACCGCGTAACCCCTAACCGCGTAACCCCTAACCGCATAACCCCTAACCACGTAACCCATGTAACTATGGATTACACTGTCTCCACAATCGACCCAGCTTTCATTACATGACCTCAGGGATCGATGCAGTTTACTACTGCAGCATCTTCAGGATTGGCCTGCCTTACTCGGCAAGAAGCCGACCGAGCAGGTGCTGAGAAGCCATAGAAAGCCTTGCTTTAATAAAGGAATTATGGAGTCGTGTGCATATCTATTACAGTGAAAATATTTAATCTGTCTGTCGTTTCACTGTGCAATTTCGTAAGGACCCCAACCAGAAACCAGCATATGCGCATGGGTAGTACCGATGGCTATGTGTAAACCGATTCGATACACGAGTGCTATCCTGTGGGTCAGGTATTCAAAAAGAGCAGCAGCACCCAGCTGCAGTCACAGTCAGCAAAAATGTGGGATGGTTTGCAAAGAAAGCTTCGCTTTAAAATGCCGCAGTTTGCTTGCTCCTTTGAGCCACACATACCACCGACGGCGCTCCAGTTGATGAACTTGAAGGCTACCCATATTTCTTGCAGCAGAGCTCGTTTTCTGTGAGCCCACAGAATAAGGCAGACAATAAGACAAGTTTTGCCATATGGTTTCAATATCTCTTCATGCTTGTCCACATGTGTGAAGAAAGCTTGCCTGCTTGCTTTTGCTGCTCTTGTGTTTTATCAGAGCACGCATATGTTGTTGTGACTTATCAAAATTGTCCTGTTAGGCCTTGTCTTCATTCTGTTGTTCACCACAGGGAATTAGTAGCCTGCAGAGACTGCTGCGGTTTTCCGATTAGTTCAAGCGATTTACAATGACATGCTACTGATATCAGATCATCTATCTGCATTTATGCCCATTTTGCTGCCGACTGCTGTCCATACAAAATACGCTGAAGAACTTGTCAAGCTGCCTAAGCAGCTTTGTTTTCTACAGCTAACCCTCCCCCTTCGCCCCCATCCATGTATTCAATAGGCAAATAAACTTTGAACCTAAGACCGCAGCTTTTCCTTTCAAGAGTGCTGCCGCATTTCTGACCAGAACTCCTGAACGCTGCAATTTGAGCTTTTGGCAGCAACTGCTTATGACGCATCAGCTTTAGATTACGGCTTAGCCACCATGTACTCCTAAAACACCGTTGCTAAGCTTCAAGTGCTTTCTCATTTTAAAAATTTTTCTTCAACGCTCCCTGGCTACTGCCCCGGAACGCTCTCAGCACAGTTCCAGTGCAGTCATAATACTGAAGCGGAAGCCCACACAAACCTCTCCTTGCAGAATTTGAGGAAACAGGCCTCCTCCTCGCACACCCTCCAAGACAAACCTCAACACCACATAGGCGCAATCAACAGCTGCTGTCGAAAGCTTTAGCAGTTGAATTTGCCGAGGTTCATTCATGCTGGTAAGAAGCCACCACATGATCCAACAAGCTAAGAATATTCTGCATCATGAAGCCGGCGCAAAGTACGTTTCCTGCCAAAAAGCACATGCACGCATCTTCGAGCTCACTCTGTGAAGAGTGTGCTTCTCGATCAGCATTAGGGCTCTCTTAAAGGGACACTAAATGCAAAGATTAACTCCAAATAGACAGATTGATTATCTGAAATAAACAAATGTGCCAGTGACACTGATGAAGCAGAGCTTCCACAAACGACTAACAGAAAAGCAAAAAAATGCAAAAGTGGGGTGGCTCCACCAGTTACGAAATTCAGAACCAGCTCCCAGCGGTGTATGTCATCTGGAAACACCTTGCCAGTGGCCAATGCAGAGCAAATAATTGTGCTCCGTACGAACATGGCACAGAATGTGCCTTGGCCAAATTTCTTGGGATTGTTCGGCAGAATTTGTTATTGCTACCTCTTCGCACCAGTCTGGCAAGGTTAGGTACGGCAGTATGGCGCCCTCTCTGTGCTGCCTCCCAACTCATGGGGAGTGGCAGCGCCTGCCAGAACATGGCTTCAGAGATCACTGGCACACAGAGCCCCCTGCACTGCCTCAATGTATGGATGGCGTACCTTCCTGTTTCCTGGAGTTATCAGGTGCCTTCAAAAGACGTGTTTATCAGCAAATGAAGGTCATTCACTGGCACAGAACAAACGGAGAGAGCTTTCCGAGACAGCAAGCAAATGGGCTAGCCAGCTTAGACTTGCTGTTTGCCTTTAGTGTCCCTTTAAAGGATTGAAGCTGATGTGAAGTGTCTCAAGAAAGAAGAAGAGAAGAGAATAAGCAGTCTGCGCAAGAATTCTGCAATCCCCTTTGAGTAACTTTCATGAACTTCATGTCTGCCCGTGAGAGAGCAATCCCAGATATTTTCCTTTAACTGCAGGAAGAAAAACTCCTGGATCAGCTGCCAAATTCCAGAATGCCTTGATCAGGGTTCAAAATAACCTGGCAAAAAGCAAGCACACGGACTACAAGCCCATGCACGGGCACCTGCCCAAATGGTGCACGAGATGACCTCGCTGTTGTGACCACTGCGTAAACTGTCTTAGTATGTCAGTGCAACTGGAATCCCATGGCCAGCACGTCTTTTCTACTCGCTCATTCCAATATTCTGAGGTAAGCAGAGCTCACACATTCACAGCAGAAAAATACTGAGCACAACGCAACAATGGACTTCATAAATGTCTGGTTTGAAAGGCAGCTTCAGCTTAGGGCCCACTCTGATTTTCCTGTTCAAATACACGTGTAACACAGAAATGCTCTCATCAGGCAACCGCTGAACTGGAAGAATATTTGTGGCATTCGAGAACGAGTGTTAGAGTCAACAAAGAGATGGAAGCGGTCTTCTGGTATTGAGTCTAAGAACGTTAAGCAAAAATTGCCAAAGTTGACAAACATTAAAAAATTAAAACATGCATACATAACATAATTTCTGTCTACTAACTATGCAAAAGAAGAAGAAGAAGAAGAAGCGAAAAATAAGGTAACGTATGATGTACCCTTAGTGCACTTCACTCTCCTTCTGCCACACGTAAGCCGTTTCAACGAGTGTATACTAGAAACAAAATCTAAAGGCATCTCGAAATGTCAAAAATGTTGTTTCATGTCTGCCTTTAAATTGACAACGGCATTACTGGGACACCAATTCAAGGATTAATGTGCACCTACTGTACCAATATGTTCCAATACCAATACTGTACCAATATGTACCAGAGCTTGGCATCTTGTCAAACCTTGTGTTCAAAATCCAGAGCAGCGTTTTGCCACTTCCACTTTGTACCATGAATGTAGGCACCTTGCTTACCACATGCAGCAAACAACAACCATATCTGGTCAGACTGCTATTGCAAGGTTATAGCAGAGTGGGCGTTCAGTCTCGGCATGGCGCGTTGCCTGCGTTCGACACTGAGTGCACGTGCGGTGGACAAGTCAAACTCAACCGCGCGTACGCGGAAAAGTACCGTGCGTGTGCTGTCTACTGCATACAGTTTCCCGCAGCACACTACCTGAGGTCATTACAGTGCTGCAATCCTTCAACTACAATGCGAATCACGGATGGTGCCTTTGTTACTTGCCCACAAGCTTCGTTGAAAGCATGTTGTGTAGCTTTTGTTCATTAACTTTATGGCTCCATTTTGTTCATTGGTTTACAGTGCAACCTTTCCTTAATGTAACTGCATGTTTACCATATTAACTGTGCCAATTCTACACATAACTTTCAGGGAGCTAAGAAAGTGAAGACTGCAATCATTTACAATGTGAAATACAAGTAATGGTGGAGAAGCAATGCTGGCCATGGATACAATAGTCTGATATATCAACCAGTTTCGGCCTATTCGTTTACCGTTAATGGGAACAGCGCAAAAATTGGATGGATGAAACAAACAGACAACACACAGAGATGTGTGCCATCCTGTTTTTTTTTTTTTTTCATTTTACTTCTGCACTGTTCTCATTCATCAGTCAGTATTCCATCCAGCAATCTTCGCAAACAATTTCATGGCACACCATGCTGGAACAGGGCTCCCAGTCTGCTATAACTCTCTACCGAACCACTCAATCCAGGCATATTTTGTAAGCCAATGCCAGTGACGGCCGACGAGAAGAGGAGGAGGAGGAACAGGACAAGCCGTGCCGCTGCGGCTCAGAAGCTCTCAGCCTTGAGGAGGGGCGGCCTTCGGAGATGGTGGCCCCCAGCGCCACCCACCTGCGTACAGGAAGCAGACGACACGGGCGCGCTGCTGCCCATGGAGTCTGGTGGTGGCAGGGGCAGCGGCTTGGCGACGCCGATGCGCACGATGCCCCGGGGCGCCCCCTTGAGGGCCTGCACGGCGGCATCGAGTCCCGCGTGCTGCAGCGGCACGTCGTTGACGAAGAGCAGCCGGTCGCCCGGGATGAGCCGACCGTCCTGCTGGGCCACACCGCCGGGCACCAGGCTGCGGATGACGATCACCGTCTCGCTTGGGTTCATTGGGTCCTGAGAACAGAAGGCAGTGGAAAGTGTAATGGACTGCTGCTGGTAACCTCACGTAATCAAAGTGGGCACAAGACGTATGAGGTCTTCAAGGTAAGTGACAGAAATGTAGTTGGTAACAGTTGTACAGGGTTGCCCACTCTTAGGAAAAATGCGAGCACGTAGCCACGCTCCGTTGTGCGCCACACACGGTCACCAGGACAGCTGCTTGTGTAACTGAGTTTAGAGCCAGAGGTGGCATCTACGGCAAGTCGTCTGCTACTCTGGCGGCAGACGCAAAGCCTCACCTGATACTGGCATCGTAGCTTTGTTTGCATCGCCGTGCGCGAATTCCTGTTTTTCGTGTAAGCCTTTGTAAAGCACTGAGTGTCTTATGGCACATGGCACGACAATCTGCTTCAAGTGGTGAACAAGTAGTGAAAGAAAATTTTTTTTAATGCATGAACATTATGGAGCTACTTCCATCGAAAACCTGTTCATTTGTCTGTAACATGCGACACGATGCACTTCATAGGTATATATGGGGTCCCATAGTGGTATATATCAGAATGCCTTATGACTATGTATGACTACTGAGATTTATGATTATGGCTATATATAGCGAGTACTGAAGAGGCATTAGGAGTAATTAAGGTACAACACTAATAAGGTTAATTATGAAGAATTAAGACTAAATAAGACTCCCTAAGACTAATAAAGGAGAAAAAGAGCTAATGGAAATTTATTACTAATCACTGCTAATTAGTGAGGCGTGTGAATATTCAATTATTATAGAACATTATATTTTTTAAATATTTGTATTCAATTAATAAAAAGGTATCCGACAATGTTCAAATAATCGGTTAGATACAAATATTCGAATCAAATCAAATAGATTGCCGGCAGTGCGGGAGCAAACACAGTTCTTAGCATTTGTTTCAACTTAAACTAAGAATACTGGGGCGATATTGCTGTGAATTTCGTGCTGCTAGCGGAACTTCGCCTGTAAAGCACACTTAGCCATTGAACGTCTAAACTTTGCGGGAAAGCCAGCCTCTCAGTAGCAAGGGGCATAGGTTTGTGAACAGCGGGAGTGCGCTTTGGCGTTCTTTTTCTTTTTTCAGGTGCCCCCCCCCCCCCAATTTTGAGCTTACTGCTTGACAGCAAAAGTGATGAGTGACAATTGGCACAGGGTCAAATGCCTCCGAGTTTACGGGCACTTGATGAGGTGTAATAAGGCAGAAGCTGGCGAGGTCAGCTAGTGGGAATTACTAAATTTTCCAAGTTAACGTGAGCCAAATACACAATGTTTTAGTATAACGGCTTACTAGACTAGATTTTAACATTGACAATGCAATTACAGTGTCCCAACATAAGAAATTAACCCAACTTGCTAATAAATGCATGTGCATATCCTTATTCGATATTCGATTTGACATTCTAAGTATCCGTATTTTATTCGTGTTCGAATAAAATTTCGAAAATTTTAATGTTTCCACACCCCTACTGATCACTAACGAATAACCACGAGGACAATTAACAATAATCTAGGATAATATAACAAGCCTAATCAACAGTAATAAATGTTTCATTAATTAAGGTTAACCAAGATTAGTTAAGTGTACTTAACAATTAAACCTAATTATGATTGGTTAACAATAATTTGGTTAATGTTAATCATGAATAACTAGGTGTAACTAAGATGGCCTAAGCCTAATTAAGAATAATTACATTACATTAAGTACAATCAAGACATTTAAGGGTAATGAAGATTAAGTCATATTACATCACTTCATCCAAGCTCAGATTAATTTCCACTACTTAGGTTCACCAATTTGATAATTGCAACATGTAATTGCAATACTTGCAGCACATTGCATCAACCTGAGTGCAAGATGAGGGACTGGAAATAATGCTTACGCATTATCTGACAACGCATTATTGACGGCATGTCGTATGCATGGTGGGTATGCCTATGTGCCACTCGTCTCAAATTACCTAATAAACTCCTAACAAATATCAGCACTGCTCAGCCCAACTTTTTACCAGCAGCGCTGCGATGTATTTAATAGGGAAAAGCGACGCAGTAGAAAATTTTCCTGAGGTTAGTCAGTGACACACGTAGTGCGTGTTAACGTCTGTTTTCATGTTAGGTCGTTTTGCCGCTGAACACAACTTAGCCATTCTTCATTAAGATGGTGCGGTTGCATTGTTATAGCAGCGAAGTTGTGTGTGTTCACAGTTTGTGATTCTACAGCAAAAGGACTGGCTGAGCAGGGAGCATACACTAAGCCAAGGAAGACAGCGAGAAAGACGATTCATGCAAGGAAAAGGAGCGATGAAAACATTGTACGAAACGTTCGAGCTGTAACATGCGCCTCAGCTCCTCTGACCTTAGACGTGTCATAAACACAGTCAGGAAAAACGCCAGGACGTCCCTCACAAATGCGCAACATGTCACGTAGTAAGTATTCTACAAGCACTTCTTTACTCTTTTGAGCAGTTTGTTCTGCGACAAGCTATAACAGCCAGCGATTGACATACGGTGATACGAAAAACTTTCCGCCGGGCACGCTGCACTCTGGTGTAAGCAAGTTTATGACGCCAGAATCAGGCGAGGTTTCGCGCGCGCCTTCACAGTAGCAGACGACATGCCGCAGGCCCCTCCTTTAGCTCGCAACACGCATGTGCAAGCAGTTTGTCCAGCGGCCGCATGTGGTGCTCGCGTGCTCACGTATTTCCCCTAGGAGTGGACGACACTGCACACAAGGACCTATGCTCATACAAATTCCCTTTGTAAGTGACTGCTCTGATTGGTCACCACCACAGTAGTTTATCATGCCAATCCTTATCGTCTGCGGCTGGAGCCAGAACGCTGGTCAATGAGGAAACTCTCTTAAGTAAGAGAAGTTTAGTTAACATGAGCCCAGCAGATGTTTACTAAGTTTCCTTGGAAAGCTATACATATTGCTGTAGATGTCGGTCAGATGCCGGTGGAACGGTTAGAAATTGCACCCGGTGAGCTTGCCCAAGCAGTGTGTCACGTGTCACTGGATGTCGTAGGCATTGCTGTAATGACTTTTTATCATCAGTTTCAATTTTTGTGGAAAGGAGGGAAGTCAACCATACTAAGATCGTCTTAAGTACAGGGATTGTGGAACTATAGCAATGCCGTTTTGTGTCAAACACTCGGCGACTAAGCGTACTGACAGGGAGCATTATCATGATGCAGTGATGCCAGAACAGACATGTCAAACTCTTTAACATAGTCAGCCGAGCATCACACGCTAAAATCATCCAACTATTTGCCCTGGAAATATACCCTGGGGAGGATCAACTATTTGCCCATTGCTGGTCGACAAAGCGTGCACAGCAACGGTGGAGCACAGCCACTTGCCTGGTAGTCGAGGATGCTGAAGCCAAGGCCCCGATCCCCCTTGAGCAGCTCGACAACGTGGGGCTCACTGCTCCACATGGCGAGGCCCGTCAGGGGCTCGAGGGAACGCGACCGCAGCTTGACCAGGGGGCCCCCGCCGGGCAAGCCCTCCTCCCAGTCCGACTGGGCCAGCGATCCATCCGACTTGGCCTTGACCAGGGCGGGCAGCGAGCCTGACAACAGGGGTGGCGGCGGGGACGCTGACGACGACGACGAGGGTCGCTGCGCCAGAGGGCTCTGCGCCATACCTGCGGAACACAGAATGGGCGAACCGGGGAGTGTTGACACGCAAACAAAAGAAATGCTTTTACGCTAGAACTATGAGTTTTGTTTCCAAGTGCCAAATAACAATATGTTAATATTAAGCAAGGTGCAGGTTTGGGGTTGCCCGCAGCTAGGATTGTTGGGGAGTCTTAGTACTTTCAGCTCCTGTTGCCACCCCTCTGCGTACAGGTTGCCTCGGCAACAAGAGCAGCACCGCTTGCACTAGCTTTTCATGCAGCAGCATCGAGCGATCGCGGTGATGCGGTTCAACTGCTTACTCTTTCTCCCTTCTTTCTGTCAACTATTGCTTGTCCCCACTCGTCTGCCTGCTTGCTGCCAGTTTGTTATGACCTTGAATAAGAGTGATGAACTGAAAGGCACAATCAGTCCGTGCACTGCAACCAAACAAGGCGAGGATCTGAGCCATAGCGTCGAGTTGCAGCAAGCTCACGGCTTCATAAAGACACTCGCTTCATTCTAACGATGGGGCATGTCCCTGGTGGGCGCCGGTTAAAAGGCGTGACAGTTGAGCTTTCTCGTGGTTAAGTTTCAGTTTTCTAAGAAAAAACATCCAAAGTTTAGTGCGCTTTAAACTTTAGCAGTGTCAGCAGTATGCATGTCCAGAACCGGTTATGAACTTTTCGTACGATGGGCTTCAAGTCTTGCATTAAGACCCATCCTCTGACCCAGTGCCAAGCACACCGTCCTGGCACAGTGCCAGTAACGCTGTTGCCCGTAGAAGCCGGCGTGTTTACGGTGCCGAGTTATGTGACAGTGATAGACCAGGAATATTACTGGTGCCATTCTGGCACCATACGGAGCGGTGCCAGAAGGTGCCGAGTGATGGGATGCGCATTCCCCACTTTTGTCTGTAGCACAGATTGGCCTTATAACGAGCTGACGCTAACCCACAGAATCCACTTGCCATAAGAATGATAAACCCCCCTGTTTTCTGGAGTAAAACTGGAAAGCAATGCTTTCTAAGAAATACACAATTGCCACTATGCACAGTATGGCCCACCATTAAACTGAAAACCCCATTGGTATTTAGGGCAAATTCACTATTTCCACAGCTTCAGAGGGAAAAAAGCACTAAATTATATTTGACAGTAGTACTAGTAGTAGTATAGAGCTGACAACGACCGTGAATGCCTGCCGACAAGTTTGTGTGCTCGCTTACTGGGCAGGATAAGCTTTCATGTGGCCATACAGGCGATAGAGCTTTAAACTGATTTTGTGCAGCACAGCCTAAACTGAGAGTGGCGAGCATCAAAGTTGTGAGGGATTGGCACTTTGCAACGACCCACGATGCACATAGGGCTGCACCTGCAGCCTCACCCATCATGAAATTTCAAGTAAATGTCGTTTTATTGGAGTACAACGCTGAACAAAAGTCTGCGAATAAATTTATTGATGTGCTGGTGCTCTAAAAAAGAATGGGAATGATTTTATTGTCACAATTCCCTTTTTCACGCTGCCCAATTATTCGGCCATTTTTGCGGCATTGTCCGTGTTCGAAACTGATCGGCAAATGAATATGTGTTCATAGTCAGACGCCAGTGGTTGCATCATGTTGCATAACAATCTAGACGCAGTTGAGTCTTCAGTGAGTATCTCTAAGCCTGCCTCGTGCAAAGCACCCAGTAAGAATTCAGAAAAATAATGTTAGACGAGTCAATACGGCATGCATGCTTTATTGTGTTGATCTATCTTGCAAGGCAGTGGTAGCCACAGTCAACAAATTTTGGGATGGTTTACACAGAATCCTTGGCTTCAAGAAGCAACATTCTTCAAGTCCTAGTTGGTCTTCAGCCAACTAAACCCCCCGCTGTTTGCCAATCCCTGTGCATGGGATTTTGAAACACGGGCCATGGTGAGCTTAGCAATTGGTACAACTGTAGAGCTCCAGTAAACATGTTATATACATTGGCTCTGACGGTACACTGTTGCCAACTCCATAAGCACAATTTGGGTTTTATATTCGACTGCAACATAAAATTAACAACAGTACTCGTCATCTCTGCTGCACAGACAGACTCTGCAAAGGTGATCCAAGACTCACCCATGTAGCTGACGTCATCACACGCAAAGGGGTCTGGCTCGTCGGAGGCAGCCCGCGAGGGTGATCGCCGGGCGCTGCTCATTGGTGGTGGTCCGTGCAGGGGAAGGGGCGGGGGCAAGGGACGGGCACACACCAACCGCACGTGCAGGGGCAGCTGCTTCAGGGCACCCACCACCTCGCGATGGTGCAGACCCAGCAGCTGCCGCCCATTCACCTGCACACACGCACACACACAAAAAGAACATAGTAATAAGCAAGCAGGGCACCTACTACAATCACCAAACATTTTATCAAATTATTTCATCTTTACACTTCCAGTCTACACACAGCAGCGTCTGCTGAGCGTGGTCTCGGAGATCGCATCGGCATGCTACGTAATGTAGATACCACAGCTGCTACAGGGTGCTGCAACGAACCCTCTGGCTAATGACAACCACGTGCTCCAATTGTTGTCTGTGGGTGACGACGCTCCAGGGGTGTTGCAACATAAGGCAGCTCCAGTGCCTATCTCATGTCACGAGAGCGGTGCACACACCTGAACCAGAAGTAGAGTCATGAAGAAAAACACAAATGAAAACTTTTGGGGGGGGGGCCTTGCCTACTTGCCCTGTGTAGCTCCCATCCCATTAGTGGATACGAAAGGAGAGACGAAGCCGTGCATCGGTGCGACAACTACCTCCAACTCCACTTATACTTGAAGGATTCAAAAAATGTTTATGTCAGGAGATTCATGAGGTAACGTCCTTTAAAGGGCCCCTGAAACGGTTCGGGCAAATGTTGTAGACGCGTAGGGTACAGCTTAAGTAGAACATTCGCACCACAATTTAAGTGAACCGTTACGTATTAATGGAGCTACAAGCGATTAGAAGTTACCCTCCTCCCTAGCCATGCTTTTCCTCCTCAACTCGTTCGCCGAGCGAGCGGGGCTAAGCTCCGCCTTCACTGGTCTGCGTCACGATGCGACATCACATCGTCCACTTCCGGTTGTTTTGGAGCCCGCCCCCGCCCGCGCGAGATGTCTCCGCTAGCCGCTTGGCCGTCGACCCCAAGCGAGAGCTATCGAAGCAGCGTGCGTTGCGAGCATTCTGTCGTAGCGCCGAACGTGTCTGGTATTCCGGTAACGACAGGCGATCTGGTCATTTCGGCAAATGACTGGAGGCATGAACTCAAGCTGATGAAGGAACTTTAGCGTAAACGTACATGAGCGGCCTGAACGGTCTGCACGGTCAAGACACTTGTTGGCACAGCGCTTAACCAGCCAAACAAAGAGCTACTATTGCTCTAACCAAGTGTAAAACATTTTAAACATTTATAAAAACAACGTGTTGATGATTACACTCCTGCGAAAAATACACACCAGCAGCAAAGAAGAATACACTTCGTTGCTGCTACTGTGTATGGTTGAGCTCTGTGCCACCAGGTGGCTGCACCGTGCAGACCATTCACATTTGCCCTTCTTCTCATCTTATGGCTCATCCCGTTACGGCACAGTCAAGCGGCCAGACCCAGTCCCCTTGCGCTTGCGTTTGCCCTAATACCGGACTCGCGAAACGCTATTGCGTTAGTAATCTTCCGGTGTAAAGTGACGGCCACAAACGTGCAAATCCTGGCGCCGATCGGATAGCGGATGTCCGATGCGCAGCAGCCAGTTCGCTCGTACGCTGCCTTGCAGAGGGACACGATGTCGCAGCTTGACATATTGCCAGTCACTACGTTTGCAGTCCGCAAGGCAACAAAGTCGAATCATAGTGCTCGCGAAAAGACAGACTGACTCTGACCGCGGAGCTCTTGTCAAAATGGAGTACATTGTAACACAAGCAGACGACACTTGCTGTATGCCGGAAGTGCTTAAGTGTACTGAAAAATTGTTCTTGTGCATTCTCTTTATGTTACTTTATTTTTATAAAAACAAATCAACTAACATTCCAACTATTACGAAGATCATTTGTTTACCATAAAGTTGGAAAAATTATCGATCACGCGCCCTGGTCAGCCAACTGGATAGCACACCCCACTGACGTCATTTGGGTGATTTCGGTCATATGGGTATAGGCGGCTTAAAATTCCGCCGAGCAGTGTGCTGCGATCGGCAGCGATGTGCATTTTTAAAGCCTTATAATAAATTACACACTTTACGCGGAGCACTTAGATGTGTCAATTAATGGTCAGAAGGACCTACTCTAACGACTCAGTACGTTTGTAGAAAATCGTCAAAAGCGTTTCAGGGTCCCTTTAATGGTGAAGCCGTTCTATGATTAATTAGAACAGTGTTTCAGGGCCCCTTTAAATTCTTAAGTGATATGTTCCGATCCTGAACGGCCAATCCCTTAACTTATTTCTTTTGTCTTCTTCTCCTATAAGTACGAATACATCCCCTGCTTCTCTCTGACACACCTCCTTGGCAATCGCCTGCAGTTTGCGTCTGTCCCGTCAGCTAGCGCAGCCAGTCCGGGCCACATGAGCGAAACAGAGGCACGCTGTTCGCTCTTCTGCCCCCACACAATCCAGCACCATGTGGCTGACGAGTTCACCAAATTTTATATAAAGCCTCCTAATGAGTACACCTCTACTACGAAAGTTTCATCTCCAGTTCGTGCCACATACCATTCTTAACGCCTTTCTGCAACAGTAACAACTACTACTTTATCTGTAAACAGCATGCACGGTTCTACCACTATAACTCCCAGGCTTTTCATTTCCACCAACATCTGAAGACACATCCTATGCAGTTGTCGGCCCCTTTCTTTGAGAACGAGACAGAACCGGCATCATTTGTTCAAGAGAACAAAGTTATTTTTCTTTATTTATCACGAGTGCATAACTGCACCTGACCATCGTCTTTTCCTTCCTTCCCGCGATACAAACGAGTTTCTACAAGAGGAGTACTAACTCGCATCTTTAAAGTTGTTGAAACTCTGCTAGACACTTCCACCACGTAACAGAATGACAAAATTGGAGGACGCTTAAGCTTCGCCTTCAAGAGTGGAACGCGATAGCGTTATCGCACCCCGTTCGCACCGCCTACTCAAACGCGCTACGCCAGCCAAACGTCGCGATCGGCACAAATAGCCGGGCCCCGACGCGCCATGAAGGCGGACGCGATCATGGGGCGAGTGGGGCGCCACGAGTCGGGCAGCGCCGTACATTGCGAGGAGGGGGTCTTCTGTGCTTGCCGCAAGATGGCTCTGCGTGTGTGCAGAGCGCAGAAGAAATGTAGCGGAAACGTACTTCGCTACTCGTGTAACTGTGACTTCTGTAATTTACATGCTCATAATTACCAATATGCACCGCAGTATAACTTTCTACGGCACGCTTCCAAGGCAACACCGCATTGACTAGAGGCACTTTTGTCCCGCTTTGAACTATCGAACTCGTGGCTGAGTGGCAGCGTCTCAGTCTCACACTCCGGAGACCCTGGTTCGATTCCCACCCAGCCCATCTTGCAAGTTGTTTTTTATTTATGAATTGCCTTCCGGGATTTTTCGCTCATGGCCGACGCCGACGACACCGGCTTTTCTGCGACACGAGCTCCTTAACGCTGTCGCGTTAATAAGCAAGTATGAATGCTGAGAAACACTTGTAAAATGTATTTATTTATTCTAACGCTGGTATCCAAGCACCGGACCTGACGTCATCGGCACAATTATGATGGCGGCACACATCAAAATTTGACGATGTCTCGTATCAAAGAGGCTAGGTACGATAATGTTGCTCATTCAAAGATAATCAAAAGTGCTGTGTGCATTGCTTCTAGCTGCACTTGTGCGTGTGGCAGTTGCAGCGATCATGGAAACAGGGCAAGCCAGTGTACATAACAGCACGACACATCCGCCGCTCCTGAGTGCCGAACCAGAACTTGTTCATAGAAACAAGTCTGATAGTAAATTATGCTGCTTCAATGCTTGCCAGTATTTTTTCTAGGGTCTCCAAACAATGAGAACATGAAAATGGCAGGTCAGTACTGCTTCAAGGCAATAGAAAGTTGCTGTCACCAATACTGCAGTGCATGATACTATTCGCACACTATGTCCTGTGACTGCATTAGTCAGCAATACAACAAAATCAATGCAAGGCTCATTGCTTTTCACTTCTCGAATTCTGTACTGTTGCATATTTTCCAATAATATTGCACTCAATCTGATTGAACCTCATTACATCACAAAGTCAAACTGGGCACGAAAATTTCTTCATTACATACTATACAATCGAACCCACTTTTAACAATATAGTTGACTTTTGTTAATTCAACCTTGATGAGACCGTCGGAACTGATAGAATTATTCAACAGTCGAATTAAACAAGATGTAGGAAAAGCGCAAGAACACACCGCTCACTCATTTCGCAGCATTTTACTAATTCTAACATCCTCCAAATCAAACACAGGCCCACTTTCTATGTGTCCAAAGTAGAAAACTAACATAGAAATGACATTAAAGCTCCTAAACAAAGAACAAATCGAACGCGCAGCCCATTTTTAGAAAGAAAAGTCATCTAAATATGTGTCACACGACGACATGTTTCCCAAGCCAGCTACGCCGCAATACATCCGTGTTATGCCATAAAGCATACGAACGCCACGAAGATGGTTTTTGGATTGTGTGGGTGATTTTCAGCCCTAGTTAAGATCTTAAGACAGAGAAAAAAAAAATGAGTGTCAAAAATGGGTAAATACCTTAACCAGACATTGGGAACTACGGTTGCTGCCTGAAAATGTTTCTAGAGGAGCCCAAAAATAGGCATTTTCAATGGAAGTTGACACATTCACAGTCCCTCAAGCTCCAGCGAGACAGACACCAGCGAAGGACAATTTTAGGATCAAAATAATGATAGTTTGTGTCAATAGAAATGCATGAGCACCGAATGCAACCTGCAGTCGGGATCGAATGAACAATGATCAAATTAGCCGGAGTCGAATTAATGGAAGTACATTGTACTGGTTTTAACAATATATTGGATATAACAATGAGCAGCCATTACAGTGAACTTTAGTGTGTTCTATGGTAAAATAAACTGCTTACTACAATGTGCCTGTGTTGTGTTGTTGGTTATAACAATAAAATCTGGCAATGAATCCTGAAAAAAAAAAAAAAAGTTGCTGCACTTGTTTTTTTTTCTTGTATGTGCCATGCACGCCGATGCTTCCCACCCGCCACATCGCCAGCAACACACACCTCCCTTCCACCTCTCTGAAACGTGAGCCAACTGCACCAATGGCCATTGTCCGTTGCCAGCTCTGTTGACTCGTGTTTTGGAGGCGTGGAAAAAAGACTGAACAGAGATGTGCGAGGCTGGTGATGCAGAGGGGGGTTCAGTGACCCGTTTCTTTTTTTTTTTTTTTTTCTTTTTCCAAGATGTCGCATTCCTTTTCCTTTCAGTGCAGACACCCAGTAGCCAGCTTTAATTTTTCTGACCAATAACGCGGCATGGAAACAATATGGTAAGCGCTTCACTTGCCATAGAACACACACTCAAAAGTTCATAGTGTTTTGGCCGCTCACGGTTACGTTCAAGCATTACTAACACTTTCAGGGTCGATTTTTTTCACCATATGCAGCCGCCCACGGTTGATTTTTTTTATTGCAGATTTAAGTTCTTCAGAGGGACCTACTTCAAAAAAAACTTACCATAATTTTCCTAGGATGACCATAAAGTGAGAAAAATTATTTTGCGTTGGTAACTATGTACTGTTTATTCATGAATAACAATAGAAACGAAATAAACTTATAAGATAAGAAATTTGATGCATAGTTACACGCATAGTTCAAGGCTTAGAAAATGCGCACACAAGAATATTTCGCAAGTCTCAAATGTTCCTGCTCCTACACTAATATTTACGTCCATAGCGTAATCGAACTGTGTAGGTGAGCACACTCAAGAAAACTGCGTGGTTGTGTGCTCGTCAAAAAAGCAAAACATGTGACAAACTTCCGCTAATCTTCACCTTATCACCAACCAGAGACGATTACTTTTCGCAAGTCTCCAGAAAAAGAAGAAAGAAAGAAAGGAAATGCATGCACAGCGGCATCCATCGCGTATGCGCACCCCTGTGAACAATAAACAAACTACGCACTTATCGCAAAAAAAGAAAGCTGCACCCAAACTATGTATCGGTGGCACCTTTTTAACCGACAGTGCCGAAACCGCAGATGCGCTCAACTAATATTTCTGCTCAGAGTTTACGCGTGACGACGGTATCAGCCCACAGTTCCCTAGCTATGAACACATTCTGCCGATTGGGGATGCCACAATTACTGAGGAAGGCGTGTTAGCACTTATGCTCAACCTCGACACTAAAAAATCGCCCGGAGCTGACGGAATCGCGAATGCATTTCTTTCCCGGTACGCCGAATGGTGCTCAAAGTATTTAACCCTAATATTCGGGAAATCACTGTCATGCGCAGAAATTCCAACCGACTGGAAGTACGTGAAAGTCATCCCCGTACCAAAAACAGCAAATCCGTCTCTCCTCACATCATACAGGCCAATATCTTTACTATGCACATGCGCAAAAACCCTCGAACACATAATTTTCAAGCACATTTCTGCCTTTCTTAACGACAACGCAATAACTGATGCAAGACAACATGGTTTCCGGCGAGGTTTTTCTACTGTAATTCCGCTCGTAGAAACAGTTCACGACTTAGCGACAGCTTTAGATAGACAAGGCCAAATAGACTTAATATTTCTCGATTTTGAAAAAGCATTTGACCACGTCTCTCACTCCAAACTACTTCTTAAACTAAAACCCATGTTAAAGAACGTCTTAGTTAACTGGATTACAGCATACCTTTCGTTACGGAAACAAAGTGTTCAGGTCAACCATGCAGCTTCGACACCCGCAACTGTAGACTCAGGCATTCCACAGGGATCAGTGTTAGGGTCGCTCCTCTTTCTTATCTTTATCAACGACATCATCAGTGACATACGCGTCAAGATAAAGCTTTTTGCAGATGACTGAATCTTGTACAACGAAATACGCAATTCAAATGATCAGGAAGCTTTAAACACTGCGCTGTCTACAATACAAACATGGTGCTCGAAATGGCAGATGAGTATTAACCTCAAAAAGACTGTTGCAATGACCATTACTCTCAAAAAGAATCCCTTAAGCCCTACTTATAGCATTAACAACCAGTCTTCATCAGTCGTGTCCACGTAAAAATACTTGGGAGTAGTAATAACATCAAATCTTAGGTGGAATGAACATGTAACATACATTCATAATAAAGCAATGAAGAAACTAGGCTTTTTAAGGCGATCGATAGGAAACGCTTCACCTGAAATAAAACTCTTAGCATATAAAACATTCATCCGACCCATTCTAGAATACGCTGCGATTGTTTGGGATCCGCACACACAAACCAACATCACTAAAATTGAGAAAGTCCAAAGAAAATCAGCCAGGCCTATTTTCAATTCGTACAGCTGGCGCACATCCTCATCATCTCTTCTAGAAGCTGCAGAACTGGAAAACCTTGCAATAAGGCGTTACCGGGACAGAATTAAATTTTTGTTCTTACTCTGGAACAGTTAATTAGGAATAGATGAAACATATATTCTACCGGCTAGCCACCGCTGCACGCGCTCTTATCACAACAAAAAGGTCAGATATTTTTCCTGCAGGACTAACGCATTTAAACATTCTTTTTTCCCGCGCACGATTTCCGAATGAAATGCACTACCTGCCACAACTGTCAACTGTCCAATGGTTTATTCCTTTCTTTCTGCACTTTGTGAATAAACCATAGCGTGCATCCGTCGTTTTTATCAGTCAAATCATGATTGTGAAAAGGTTTCTCTTATGTTGATTGTTATGCAGATTCTTGTTCAGTGTCTGTTATCTAGTTTGATCTTATTTCAAACTTTCTTTTTTTCCAAATGCCTACTTCTGCCTAAGGCCTGGTAACAAGGCTGGCAGTACTTGTAAAATAAATAAACAAGGGAGTAACAGGTGGTCACCTTTTGAGTGATAAGTAATGAGATAGCCATCAGTTTTGCGAGTGCAAGAAGCCGAAACCGCGCTTGGAACAAAACCCAAACTAACCGGCGCCCGCCCGTGCGCGTGCCAATGCACAAGCAGTAGTAATAGATGCACTGGAGCAAACAAACCATGCAACGAAAACCGAGAGGGAGGTGCAAGAAAAAAATTCCCTGTATTCTCACATAGTGGCAGCACATGCCAGTAGAAAAAAAAAAGGAAATTGGCACGCTTTCTAAACATGCAGACGGCGTCGTAAATATACGGCATCAACAATTTCGGGCTTGTACGAGGCGCCATATATTTACGTCATTGACCTTGAAAGGGTTAAAATCGGTAATGTTATAAGTGGGTTCCACTGTACTTCTTTCTGTCAAATTACTGTGATATCAGTCCTCCGTGTATGGTCTTTTTTTTTTTTTGTACAAAGCGGTTATAACACTGGAACTTTCTTGGCACTTGGAATATTCTTGTAAGTGGGTTCAACTGCATTCATCATAAGCATGCATGCTGGCATCAGTGAAAGAAAGCCACAAATTCAAGATTTAGTTTTGTTATATTCAACAATTTGATCTATCCATATTTGTTATATCAAACTTCGACTGTACACTATTCAGTTTTTATCCTTCGATATAGAAACTCCATTATAGTTCAGTAATCCCTCATCACTCAAATGCTTGATGACAGATGACGCTTCACTCTGTGGCTTCGCTTTTGACAATTTTGGTGCTAATTCTTGAAAGAATAACATGCATGCGCATCACACATAACAAATGGTATAAAAATAACAATATAAATAACAGACAATGAAGCCAGAGGAAGCAGAGGGGAAGTTCATTGAAATGTAAACAGAACAAAGCAAAGCGAAATGAAAGTTTATGAAAGCACTGCTCTCGGCCAAGGCAGCAGTGACTAACACTACAAGGGCTAACTCTGTACACGGACACAAATACCCAAGAAAGCAGGCAGGAGGATGGCTTCAGTTGTAGCTTAATTGGTAAAAATACCGCATGCATAATGCGGAAGATGTAACTTCGGCTCTCACCTCTGGCAAGTTATGTTTACATCAACTTTCATTTCACTTTACCTTGTTATTTCTAGTTATCAATTAAACACCATTAACTTCTCCAGCATCTTCTCTGGCTTCCTTGTCTGTTCCATCTTCTATGGCTTCGTTGTCTGTATCCTCGTACAGTTGTGATCAACGACAAGAAATTAAGCCCCTCAGATCCCTTTGTTCTGCTTGCCCATTCAAAAGAATTACATTTTTTTTTTTTCTGGAAATGAAAACATGGTGCGCATACAATTGACGGCCCACTAATATGGAGGAAATGTAGGTGGGCCTCCGACACAGAGACTTCCAAGACGGGTCAAGAGAAGATGTCACCGAACCTGGAGCAGTTCGTCCCCAGGTCGCAGGCGGCCGTTGAGTCCCACGGGACCGTCGGGCAGCACCGAACGGATGTAGTGGTGCGGGCGCACCTCTCGGCCGTCCTCGACGTCAACCGTGCCCTCGAGCGAGATGCCGAGACCTCCTCCAGGCTCAAACTTGCTCAGCTGGGCCACCTTGAAAACATTTCAGGCACACGGCAAGGGCAGTTGGAAAAGACTGAAAGACTGCGAGGAACTAGCCAGGGGACTGCGTGAACCATTTCACAACATGCTGGTTGCGCTTTTGCCCACTCCACCGCTAACACATGTCCTCCCATTTTCTGTACTACGATGTCTCTTGTCATAACTTTCCTCTTGGCTTTCTCTATTCCTTCGCCCTGTATGCTTTTCCATTCATGCGTGACATTCAGGTGTACACAAAATAGCAAGCTAGTTATGATGATTGCTGGTGTTTCATTCCTCCTCTTTTCCTGCTCTATGGATACAATGAAGGTGAATTCCCTAGTTGATTTGATTCCGACCGAAGGTCCCCACCTTCGCCACATACTCTCCACAGGCCAGAGCCTTCATTATCTTGATCCTAAAATTTACACTCACCGGATAATTCACATGTGACTGGTTAGCACACACATGCCTGATGCCAATCGTGGCAACAATAACTGCAGCGTCTATCTAGACGACGCCACAGTGGCTGGTGCGGGAACTCGCAAGGCGGCAGCACCCCCCACCTTTCAAATTTTTTTTTTTCTGGCTCGCCATGACTGTTCTCACAGTAAGGATGGCTTTACTGGTAATGAAATGGGTAATCCGCCAAAGCAGCTCAATTTATTTTACCTTTTAGTGTCCCTTTAAGGAAGGACGGCTTCACAAACTTGATATTCTGCACGCTCCAGTTTTGTTTTATGAATCATAATCAGTGCAAGCAATGTTATTTGTTCCGCCATTGATATATGCTTGCCGACGTGGTGTAAGGGTTAGGCTGCTTGCTCATCCGTGCTCAACTTCTCTACCACAAGCTTTGCCAAGGGCAGATGTATAGTACCAAAGATATAGTTGACAAAGAGCATACACTGGGGTGCAGAACCCGCTATCTGTGCGTGCACTCCTGAAGCTCGATGCTAAACTGAACAGCCTCAAATTATCTTATAAACAAAGTCCTACAGCACAGTGAATTAAGTTGTAAGCAAGAAGCAGATGTAAGTAGTGGACACTGCTTAGCTTTCAGACTACAGAGTGCCACCACGCTTCAGCCCTCGATGTAGAACTAGTGCGTTAACCATGCAGCCTCAGAGCCAGCATGGCCACCTAACATACCTAATCCACTGTAGCGTCATGGTTGGCACGTAAAAATAGGATTTAATTGTATTCTGTTGGCTGTGACAATGGCTGTCTTGCTAACTGTAAAGCCATAAACAAATGCAGCCAATAAATGCAGTGGTGTCATGCTTTGTATTCTGTTTCTTGGTAGATTCCCCACTTTAGCACCGTCAAACCTAAGCCATGGCCCAACAATGGCGCAATTTGGGTTAAAGCATAACCTTTCGAAGCAGACTGGCACAATTGGAGCAGCATTCTCACAATTAAAATTTCCATTATCTAAAAGTCAACTTTGCAGGTATCATATTTTTCCCGAGTGCTGGAATGAGAGGAATGCTACTGTTTATTTCTGATTTTTTTCTTTTAATAAATTAAGTGCCCATTATATCTGGGAGCATAACAGAACCTGATAAATACTGCCAAATGGAGCCGTGTGCCAAGATGTCTTTTTTTCTGCCTGTTTTGATTCGACCCCATGAATAACTTGATCAAATCCATCTGTCACATCAAGAACACAGTACAATTATTTGACTGTACTGCAGTCAAACATTGTTATCACAAAGTCGTATTAGCTATGATGATACCATAATTATACATACAATATTTATTATACACATACACACAGGTATCACTGAGAAAAATAAAAATAAAAAGCACTACAAACACAAGCATGCCTCCAAAGAGTCGGTAAAGGGCCTCCTACAGATTTTTATGGCCCATGGCAGCATCTGCACCATGCCAATGACAGACTCAGCAACAAAGATAAATTGCTACATGTGTCCTGTACTGCTACGAACAAGCAACCATACAATCAGTGTTATCGCGCAGCGTAGGTACACAGGCATGCTGACTGCGGTCCAAGCCATGCCGCCACCACTGCCGGACTTGCCAGCATTGCCACGGTAAAAAACACAGTAAAAAGCACTGGACTATGCTGCTATGTGCTAATGCGGACGGACCCAACAAGCGCCCAGTGCTAGCTATCAAGAAGAGTGTGAGGCCCCATTGCTTCAAAGGCAACAGGGGCCTCTCCGTAAAATATGTGGTCCACATAAAAAATAGCCCACATCATCTGGGATGATGTGAGCCATTTTCTCAGAATGCATCGTAGCATTTGACTGCAACATGAGGAGGAAGGGACGGCAAGTGTTCATATTACTGAACAATTGCTCCACCCACCATATTTCAGATGTGGAGTTCACAAATGTGGAGCTGAAGTACTTTCTGCCCAACTAAACTTCTATAATCCAGCCAAGGCGTAATAAGAAGCTTTAAGTGTGGCTACTGCCAGCGAGTGATGCAGCGTCTCCTTCTGAATGTGGAGGCCTGCCGAAACACAAAGCTGGACCTGTATATGGCACTGCAGATGATGGCCACTACATGGGCTGCAACCGGACCTCCAATCATTGTGAAATGTTTTCGCATGCAGGCTTGAACTTGAACGACCCAGATGCCGATTCACTGAGGATCCTGCTGACTCCAATTCGTCCGTCGGCAGAGACTATTGCGCCCTGGGCAGCCTTTCAAGATGCTGAAAATGTACCATTTGGTGTTGAGCTGAAAGATTTCATCGATGTTGACGCTGATGTGATCATCTATGAGGAACTGAGTGGTGAGGGCATTGTAAAAAGTGTTCACGAGAGGCAGTCAGATGAAGACGAAGTGCCAGACCTGCGGCCTCCGCTGGCCACACCATGCATACTGGATGCGTTTGATGTTGTCGGATACTGCGTGGCTGTTCACGAGGATGACACTGCCATGCAGCTACTCGTCAAATGTGAAAATTGCGTCGCAGCGCTTCTGGCAAGAAAAAGGAAGCAGTCAACAGTGCTTAAATTTTGGAAATAAAGGTTTGTGCAGTCTACCAGTACAGGTCAGCTATTTTTTTTTTCGAACTTCACAACAGAATTTTCATTTCAACAAATTTCTTCTCATGCACCATCAATTTCAGTGTAGCAGGACTTAACTGTAGAATGTCGACGACAATGATGACCATGACACAATGGTGATTGCATAGCAATGATGGCATGACGACTATGTCATGATGGTGACAGTAGAATGACCACAACTGCATGTTGACTGTAAAATACAACACAACGATGCTGATAACATGACGATGTTGGAATGAAGACAGCGTGATTACGACAGCATGAGGACAAGATATGACGGCACTAGAATGATGACTTTACGTTGATGAATGAATCACAACTGTATGACAACGATGTAATGACAGTTTGACAACGGCACGACGATGATAGAATGACTGTGCATCGCCGACAATATGATGACAATAGCTTAATGACGGAGGGATGACGAAGATGGCACGACCATGACAGCGCCACGACATCCACGAACGAATAACAGCCTTATGAAGATGCGTTGATGACTTCACATGACGAAGACGGACTGATGGTGACAGCATGTTGACAGCAACACGATGACGATACAATGATGATGGGTTGATGACGGTGGTATGGCAACAATGGTGAGACCAACTGTGGAATAGCGACAAGTGCATCGGTGGAGTGACGATGTGTCATCGGCGGTGCTCTAACAACATGACAATGCTGTGACGACCACGAAACGATGGCAAAGGTATAACAACAAAGGAATGATCATGATTAAATGAAGGCAATAAAATGATGGTGGCATGTTTGTGCTAAAGCTGACATACATGCTTACGTGCATTCCCCATAGTCTTCCCTCAGGTCACTTCTGTTTGCACCCTATCCACACTCTTAGGCAAAGTTACACTCTTTGGGGTGTATCTCTGCCACTTAACAATAGTCGTCATCTGCCTTGCTTGCGTTTCCTTTCTTGAAAACGCCGCGCCCGCTACTTTCCTGTCAGGAATACTATGTCATGCTGATAACGCGCATGCTGTTGGTTACTGGAAAGTACTAGGCTCGCCGTGTTAAAGAAAGGAAATGTGGACAAGACAGATGACGATTATTGTTGTGTGGCAAAAGGGTGTAATTTTGCTTAAGAGTGCAGTGCTTGTTTGCTCTAGGTCTGGTATCGGCCAATCGGCAAGCAGCAGGAAAGTCGAAGGAAGAGGCAAAGAAAGCTTCGACTGAATATTAGCTAGCTAGTGTATCACGAAAAAAATTCAAATGCAGGTTTCTTTGTACATCATGCTAGCTAAAGCCTCACAGAAAAGAGGTGTTATCATTAATAGCTACAACATCTGGTGGAAGGTTGTTTGAAGCCATAAACATGTGAGAATAGAATCGTCTTGATGATCATCCTTTCAGTGTACAAAAGTTGGTTGGCTAATGGAGTAACGCATCATTACAGCAATCTGCTCTAACAGCCTTAATGACTTTTACTGAAAGTGATGGTGCATCTATGTATTACATTGATTGATTGATATGTGTTCAACTGCAGAAAATGCACAATGTGCCATCCTGCTGCTTTTTCAAGACAATGTTTCCTTTGGCGATTTCATACGGTTTTGGCGTACCTAGTACCTGGGTACCTAGCTGGCTTCTTAGTCTAAAACCGGCCGTTCTGCGCCTCCAGAGCATCGTAGGAAGCCGCAAAAGGTACCAAAATGCAGGTTGCACCAAGACAAGAAGCAAAAATTAGTCCCAAATTAGGTCAAATTAGCAGTACGGATGTAATTAGCAGCAACATCGTCAGAAATTAACCCCACTGCAACATAGATGGCCTTATCTCAGAGCAGTTTTGTCCCACAGGTCTCATGGCCAAAAAAAAAAAGGAAAAGCATGTCCACCCAAGTCGATGCAAATGAAGACAATGTCAACGTACATGCACATATAAAAAAATGAATGAGAAAAACTTGACATGAATAAAATAGAGGGCCCCAAAAATATTTGAGGACAGACAATGGAATGAAGACAGTAATGCAAATAATGCAAGAATATCATGCAATTAATGCAGTATCACGCCATCTTTATTGCCCCAATGTCAGTGCAAATAAATAGATATACCATGTATGTCAACATTGTCTTTTATCGCGTCGGCTTTCACTGCCGTGGCTGTCTTCTTTTTCTACACTGACTGTTTAAGTATGTTTGTGAAATGTGCTTTATTGCCAGAACACCATCAATATCACCATGTTTTCAGCCTTTCATCATTGAACAATTTCTTGTTCGTGCTGAAGCTGGCACCACCATAGTTGCCAGCATTTCCAATTTCATCCACACAAATCGCTCGCACCAGCACAAATGAATGGAAAAAATTTGTCTGTAAGGGCTCCGTTTCCACTTACTGACAGTGATCAACAGGGTGGGATGCCTAATGTGGTCTTGTAATGAACTTATCAAGCCATGTAGGATTGTGGTAAAGCCTGAGAAAAGGTGCTAAACATGTAATCTTGTGGTGAAATTACAGCAAATGGAAGCCAAGATAAGCTTTTGTTGAAGTAAAATTTGTAGTTTTGTTGTAATTTGAGAACATAAAGTTGACAGTGATCCAGATTTTCAGATGGCAAAGCATGTGCATTGGCGAGCTGCCCATTGTTCTAACAGATATAGAGCAGACACTGAGAAAAATTTTGCACTTCAATTAGAAGCGGATGCATCACGAAAAGCTAGCAATAATCGGCATTTTTTTAAACTGGAACAGGCAAAAACATCGCCCGTTGGTTCATTGTCGTTCGCCAGAAATGACGCAGAGCCCAGAATGTTCAGAACCAGTGCGACCTTTTGGCATGACCATCACGACTATGCATGCATGTGCTATGAACGTGGTGATCCACAGTTTCCTACAAAAACTACTACATGGAACTCTGGCACTAGCCTCTAGCGGCGCTGCATGTCGATTCAGCCAACATGGTATCGACAGTTAGTACATGGATTTGCCTAAAGTTTGTTCTTCCGGCTTCAAACGGCATTGTGACTTTGGATATTGATCATTTTCCACAAAATATTATTGTGTTATAAATGCTGCGATTCGCGATGATTATGGATCTGCTCAGAGCCTTATTGCCTTCTGCACTTAGAAAGGATTGCTTCGAAATTTAGGCCAATAAACACAGACGAAGGCATTGTAAACAAAGCCACGAACGTCTGAAGCCAAAAGCACAAAGACCAGATAAATCCATCTACCACCATAACCATCAATCACACTTCTTAGGTTGTGATCGAGTGCAGAAGGTTTCAAAACTGCAAGAGACAGAAGCTGAGCAGAGAAGGCTGTTGGACTTACCACAATCTCGAACTCCGGTCCCACCACATTGCTCCAGTGGGCCGCAATCGATGCTTCCGTTTTCGGGTCCAGCTCGCCCGCTTTATATTCAGCAGCAAACAGAACAGAACACAAGACTAAGTGTAAGCCAACAAACGGTAAGTCAGACTAAATGCAAATGTATGGTTAGGAAGGCATACGAGTGGTTCAGGAGTCATAGCATCTGCAAGAAGACAGTATCCAATAGTTGAGCCATACTAATTATTCAACATGAGCCCGTTAGCAGCAACAGCAAAACTGTAGTACAAAAACCCCCCTCCTTTATAATAATAATAATAATTAGGGGTGTGTAAATACATAAATAATATGAACCAAATAGTGTAATTTCAAATAATTGAACTCGCAAACCAAGTACAGTCAACTTCCATTAATTCAGCCCTGACAAGACCAACGAAACTGATCAAACTATTTGGTGGGCTACATTAAACAAGATGGAGGAAAAACACCAAAACACACCGCTGATTCATTTGGCAGTATTTACTTGATTCTTATACACCCCAAAATCAAGTGCGTGCTCACTATGTGTTCAAAGTAGAAAACCAACACAGAAAAAACATTAAGGCTCCTAAAGAAAAGTAAAAATCTAACGGGAACCCAATTTTTAGCAAGAAAAATGGGCAATGGTCTAATACCTGTGTCACAAGGGCACATTTGGAAGACCTTTCAGTCGACGGCCTTCAAAACACCACTACTCTATCGACTCAAAGGACCTGTCGTGCTGCTATGCGGCACTTTCGAAAGGCCGTTGAGTGGTTAAAAGCACCATAATTTCTTTTATGTTCGTTTATACATTTAAAAAAAATTGTTTATACATTGCCAGACATATATGTTTAGTTTCTACGTTCAGTAGCAAAACTGCGACAATGTTTGTGTGGCTGCACATCGCTGTTGTCGAGAGTATGTGCAGTTCGCACATATCAAGCGGCAAAAATACTTTATTGAATAATTAATAACACTCATGTATAGTATCTTTAGAGCATTTTGGTTTGATTTGTTCTTTCTAACCGTGAGTACGAGCACACTGTGAACAAGAGGGTATGTTCGCGCTGTTTCCGCTTCCGTTGCTCAAAGGCCATCGAGATTTCGGTAGAGTTGTACAGTGCTCCGTTGACTCGATAGACTATTGACTCGGCAGCCTTCGAAACCGCCCGTGTAGCAGCTCGAACTTGACCTTTGAGTCAACTGACTATAGGTTGGAAGGCCTTCCAAACGCCCGTGTGACACGAGTATAAGATGCGTTGCACAACGACGGCCGGTTTTTTTTAACTCAGCTTCGCCGTAATACAGCCATGACATGTGGTAAAGCATACAAACGTCGCCAATGAAGTTTTGGTTTCATATCCAATTGCACCACGCAGGCAATTTTCAGCTCAATTTCCTCTGTAAAAAACAAAGGCGCACATTAGAATCGGTTAAATACCGTAATCAGACATTGTGAGCTACCATTCTTGCTTGAATATCTTCCTACGGCAGGCTAAAAAAAGACTGTTGACTGGAGATGACGTGCATACAACGCATTCATTGTTGCCTAAGCTCCGCCGAGACAGAGGCTGCCTCTAAAGGGGTCGTTACTGGAGTCACATGAGGGGTCAGGGGCGTGCATGATAACTGGTCGAGTTCGAATTATCTGGCGAATGCCAATTTTTGGGTCGAAATACGGCCCGTTTGGGACCATAGAAATGCATGGGTGCCGGCCGTGACCTTCACTCAGAATTTAATTAACCGAAAAATCGAATTAACCAGAACAGTATCAACGGAAGCCTACTACTGTGTCTACCATTCAGGTTTTATTTTCTAATAGTCAGTATATTTGGCTAAAGACCCGGCCCTGATCGGTGCCTCGACGTACACAGCATTACCAAAGAGCGTCATCTGTCGATACAAAGTTCATCCAGGTCGACAGGAGCACTTGAAACCATTTACACGACGTGCACAGTGGAACATCAAAAGCGGTGCGCATGAAAAGCCCAAAGAAAGAATGTGCGAAGATCGGGCCGGAGGCACGCAGGTCATATCAGATACCCAGATTCAAGCAGGCAGGTTCGCACAGTCTGGAGCTTTCTGTCCACATGCAAGTGCACACAGACGAACTTTGCATGCATGCTCGCGGTAAATGCCAACCCGTGCACCCGAACGCTGCTTCAACAGCCATCAATCTAACCAGTACGTGTGATTTTGCGACTGATCGCTGACGAGCAACCCGTATACCCACCCTTTCCGCGACGGCTCCCGGCCTGCTAGCATATTGACCGGCGGGGACTTTTCGCCACGACCACACTGTCTAAGCCGTTAGGCCTAATCGGAGCTGCGTTGTTGGGTGTCGCCTACTAAAGTTGCGTGGTCTGGTGCCAAATCAACGCAGATATATTTACAGCAGTCGCACGGCACCCACAAAGCTGTCAAGCCGCCTCATCAACGAAAGAGAGTGCATGGGATGACCGTTGTCCACGGCCGACATCTTTGCTAGACACAACACGGCGGCCCCTCATTCCGAATTCTATTCATACATGAACATCGGCATAGACATGCTTACTGGTGGGCGCAAGGGGGAATTTGACTCTCCCCCTCCCCCCCACTGTCAATAACGGGTTAAAGTATGCCATTTGTGACCCAACTTTCTGAAATTAGTCAGTGTCTAAGCTGCTTACTGGCAAGTCCAACAAAACAGCTGATGCCAAGTTTTATTTCAGAATGGCGGTCATGCAAGTAATGTTTCCTTATCATTTCCATGTAAGTAATGCCTCCTTATTATATACCTCCTGCTTGGGCAGCAGGGATTGTATTTCTTGCATTGCTGCGATACGCTTTGCACACCTGCATTGCTGAATGGAGGGGCAGGTTGTGCAATCTATCTTTCCATGGGTCTCCAGATTTGAGAACCTACGACAGGCAGCAAATGACGTCTATCCGGATGGTGGAAAGGCACCTGCTCTCCACCATCGGCACCAATCGCGGTAGCCCGTGTGGAGCGGGGTCGCGTCACGTGATGCGCGGTGCCCGCTTTTGTCTGTCAAGCAGATTGGCCTTACAACCTGACGATAAGCCGCAGAAATCACCTGCCATAAAGATGAAAAAACCCTTCAGTCTGACAGCTACAAATCAAAACTTCCTAAGCAATAGTAGATTACCGTTAAGCACGGTATGAGCCACTATTAAACTGAAACCTCAGTTGGTATTCAGGAAAACATAACTTCTCTATTTGTTCAGCTTCAGAAGGAAAAAAAAGCACTTGATTCTATTCAACAGACATTCTCTTGATAAAATAGTTTTTCCAGACCTGCATATACCAACTGAGTTATCAGTGCTGGCATACTAATTTGGTGTTCCCTTTAATAAGAGTAAGGCACACTGTACATTTCAATTCATAGGTACCTAAGTTGCTGATAGCTTGCAACATTCTTCTTACGTAATGTAAGTAGACTCCAGAGCATGTGCAGCACTGTGTTTTTTTGAACAAAATTTGTACGCATAAACTTTATGTTAAATTTCCTGATATTTGATTCAATATATCCAGATTTTCTTTCTTTATTCAATTCAATATTCAATTTGCAATTATTATTTGGTATTAGCACAACGCTAATAATACAACAGACTTCCGCTAATTCAATCCCGAGCGAAGATCCCAGCTGGCGAGCAAGCATGCGCCCAACGTTTCATTATTTTGATCCTAAAATTGGCCTCCGTTGGATAATTCAAACCTGACCAGTCAAGCACACATGCGCTTGACTCCTGTGGTGACCCCTGCAGCAGCAGCGGCTGTCTCAGTGTAGTTTAGAGGACAGTGAATGCGTTGAACAGGTCACCTCCCGTCGAAAATTCCTATTTTTGGCCTGCCCTAGGAAGAATTTCAAGCAATAACCGTAGCTCACAATGTCTGATTATAGCTTTCTTTGCCTACTATTCCATGGTTTCACTCAGGGGGCGTGTAGATCAGTCTGTCTGTCGGTCGGTCATTGTTGTTCAGGTGAGTAGATTCGCATTCACTATTTAAAAAAAAAATTGAGCTGCGCCTGATGGCAGGATTCGAAACTTGGCCCCACCAGCATAGCAGCCCGATGCTCTAAACATTAGGCCACAACCTTTTTTTCTTTCTTTCATTGTATGTATTACAGTGCACACAGTGTCATGAAGAAGCATCACCTGATAAACAAATTATTCGTACTCATAATTACAGACGCTCTGCCACAGAGATACCAACTCCACATATGTGAACTAGTGTGTTCGGGCTCTTACTGAGTAGATTAGCATTCACTTTTTTTTTCTTTTAATGGAGCTGCGCTCGATTGCAGGATTCGAACCTTGGCCCCCCCAGCGCAGCAGTACGATGCTCTAACCGTTAGGCCAAAACCTTTCCTTTTCTTTCATCGTATTTCTTACGGCGCACACAGTGTCATGAAGAAGCACCACCTGATAAAATAACTATTGGTGCTCATATTTACAGACGCTATGCCGCGATGATGCCACTCGAATCTAATGTGCACTTTTTTTCCGATAAAACAGGTCCAAAAATAGCCTGCGCGTCAGAATTGAGTACGACCCTAAATCTGCATTATGATATTGCCATCAGCATTTCAAAATGGCCATCTCACACGCACTTCGAACCTAGCTGTCGTAGCTTTCTCCATGTGCTGTAGTACGTGTGCTTAGGTTAGTGCACCGTCCATCTTCCCAGTCTTCACGCCTCCCGCATTTGCTCTATCAGCATGGAAGTGCCGACTGCAAAGACATGCCGAGTTCACCACGGTGCCGCAATTAAAAGGAAAGCGATCATGTTTGTGGAGACAGACGGAAATCGGGCGCATCACGGGTGTTCGGAGTTCCCAAAACTTGCACTGTGGGACTGGTGCAAACAGGAGAAGCTTTCTACTCCGGCGGCTGCTACATACTGCACGGCCGCGCGGCCCCTATTTTGAAAGCGATCTGCGATACAGGCAAGAGTCTATGCATCTAGGCGCACCAGTCTGCGTTCTCGTCACTTAGTGCGTGTTGAAGCGAGAGGCCTCACAAAGGTTAATTCACTCGCTCCTGCTACTGCGCTACCCCCCTACAGCATTTTGATAAAGTTTCTGCGGTCATTGTGCGAGACGTGAATGTGTTCTTGTGTGCACGTAGCACCATGCTTGTTAATTTAGTTAGTAAGCAAATGTTTAAAAGTTTATACGGCCGATAAAACCCTTACTTTTTGTATAGCTGTCTACTAATTTGCTATCTTTATCGAAGCTTCGCCTTTCAGGTGAAACTGAGATTCTTATTTATCGCAACTTTAGTGTATTGGGAGTAAATCTTTGTTTTCCCAAATGAGAGAAAGTTGTAGGTATTCCTGTATGAAAGAATGAGGTGCGTGGTACTGTAAGGGACTTTTCTTTGTTTAGGTTGCAGCAAACAGGTGCGCGTTAAAATCGGGGACGTTACCCCCCCCCCCCCCTTCTTTTTTCTGTCACGGAAAACAGGTGCGTATTACAATCGAAGGCACGTTAGAATCGAGTAAATACGGTACATGAACTAGTGACATTAACTGCACCAGGGTGCGCATTGGGCCACAACTGCACAGGCACTTCCCTCATGCCAACACCAACTAGCACTTTCAGATGGTCACCACGTATTCATCATGATGACGATTTCCAATAATGGTACATAGCCACAACGGGGAACTTGCCAAGGAGTGAGCAGCACATATCGTGCCAAGGCCAACTAGCTCTTTCAGATAACCGCTGCCTGTTGATGATGATTATGATCTCCATACTATTCCCCACCCTCAACAGGTAATCGACCAAGCAGCATGATTGCATGTTGATTACACTGTTGACGATAGAATGGCTCACACCCACTTGGCTACCAACACTGGGCATGCGGGAACACAATGCGTATCAAGGTGCCTTTGCACTTGCCACGGATTACCTCCAAGATACGGCTGGCCAAGAAGTGGGGAGGTACAATGGTGCATGCCCACAACCGGGCGTAGTGCTTGCAGCCATCATCAGATGGCACCCACAAATTAAAAACAAAACTGTCGAAGGATACGGAGATTCGTAACGAGAAAGAAAAATGCGGCACTTTTGCCAGAAAGGCGTAGCATTGACTGCGATAGCAGAGAGACGGCTACACGAAGTAAGGTTCTTAGTTTTATTGGTGTTGCACTCGATAAGTACGAATTCTTGCTGTCACAATGCAAGGAAGCGCTTTGCACCGTGCCTGGGAAACTACGCGACTGCCAACACTGGGCATGCGGGAACACAATGCACATCAAGGTGCCAACCATCAGCCTTTGCAGTTGCCATGGATTACCTCCAAGATACGGCGCGCGATCCGCGTGTGGACAGCCATGTGCCACCACGGTAAGCGTAGAGGAGCAGACGCATGTGCGAGGGAGAGAGGGCAGATAGGCGCGCGTAGCGCACGTCTCCTGCTCCCTCTACCCCACTACTGCATGTGCTTGATCATGTTATTGTGATTTCACCAGAGTACACAAAAACCAGTCGTGTCATCACCATCATACTATACCATTGTCACCATCATTATCTTGCTGCTGTCGTCAGACACATGCTCAGATTAAATACACAATTGCTTGCCTTAGATAAAAACCTTAGTCTACCTGGTAACACTTTGCAGAAAGCCAAACAATGCTTGATGACCAGCTACCTGCGAAATGCTCCACATAACAACTATTCCCACAGTGCACAGACTCCGATTTTTTTTTTTCTTTTCTTAGTCTTTGTTCCAACAGTGCCACTCGGTATTCCGCTGAGAACGGCACTCACCATACATCATATCTTCATCCTCTAGGGCAGCAAAAGAGGTGGCATCTGTAACAGCGCTGATGATAAGGCCGTCCTCCACGGGAGACCGTAGAGATGGTGGTGGCTGCTCAGGGGTCAGTGGGGCACTACCCGACAACGACACCGGTGTTACGGCGCCCGGCGTCAGCGTTGGCGTGGTGGGCAATGGTGGCAGGCTGCTGGCGTCCGAGAGTGCGACGGCGTGCTGCAGCTGGAGGTAGCGGGCGCCGCGGAGGTGCCGGGCCAGGCGCAGCTTCACGCACTTGCCCGTCGAGCGGAGCACCTCGACAGCCTGGTGGTTGGTGTAACCCTGGAGGGACCGGCCGTCCACTTCGATAATTTGGTCGTTGACGCGGATGCAGCCGCTAGCGTCCGCAGCACTCCCCTTGGCGATGCTCTTCACAAAGATGCCTGAGATCTCGTCTGTGGAGAGGAAGCATCAACGTAGCAGCGGAATGGGCACCGGTGAAACTTGGGGGCGAAAGACAAAAACACTAAACAGTGCATGTGCATGGCAAACAGGAAGACCTGTGCCAATCCGAAGTGGACTGCCTGCAACCTTCTGGTACTTGCTACGCACCTGTCTGGGACTACCTTAAGAATATTTAACATGTTACTCTCAAAAAGATTTCACGAGAAATACTCCGCAAAAGCACACCTTCCACATAATTGGAGAGGGACAGGACATTACACTTCTACTAAAAAGATCTACTAAGCATCAATACAAAGTTGTGGAGTTCACATACTCTGAAACGTGAGAGGCAACAAACACCTTTTAAACATGATAACACTGAATTGCGAAATGTAACTGCTCAATAGCCTGTTAATAGGGATGAGGAATTACCTAGTATACTTTTTGGAGCCATAATTAAGCCACTGTTACAAATGCAGTTGAAACTGGGAACAAATTAATGTATTGGAGTAGTTTCAAGATCATTCGCATTTGAATTTATGAGCATTTGAGAATTTATGAGCAATTATGAGATTGTTCACATTTGAACTGACACATAGGTGGCCCAGGACAGACATGCTTTTCCTTCTAACATTCCTTTGTTTTAGAGATACCTGTATTCTCCACAATATGAATTCTCTGTGATCACATGCTGCAGTACTGAATACCAGTGAAGCAGCATTCATTTATTATAGGTATTTTGCAAATAAAGCCCTCCATTTTATAACCAATTCATATAAATATGCAGTGCAGAATTGTATAAGAGACAAGGTTACCCCCAAAAAGCAAAAAGTGCAGCATGTGCAAACAGAAGGGAGAGCACGACCATTCTAGAGTGCAACATACCTTGCGTCCCCTTTTCACAGACGTAGCCTGCAATTGTGATGCCCAAGCCCTGCTGGTCTTTTACCAGCTCCACTTCGAAGGTCTCGGTCTCGGGAAGGTCATCCAGCACCATCTAGCGGGCAGCACATGCAAACACCATGTTAGGTGGTTATGCGCTCTCAATGTGTAAAAAGCTTGCGTGAAAAAAAATGTGCAAAATAGGTTACACTAGGCATGCATAAACATAACAGCATAGCTTTCCAGAGATAAACTGGCCGAGGGGCAGAATGAAGGGCAACAGATTAGCCACAGCGATATGGCATACCATGGCCCTGGTTCTCAGTACAAGAATTTTAAGAGGAGGTGTTACGCTTAGTGCTGCGTTATTTTCCCTCCAATTCCACAACAAAACAGTGTTTTCAGGTGTGTTGTAGCCCCATCAGATGGACGGGTTTTGCTGTTGTCGATAACTACCTACACATCAAACGTATAAGCCCTGTTAGATCAGCGTCATTTAAGGGAAATAAGAGTGCACCATTGGCAAGCCACATTGAGGCAGGTGCATGGGAGCACTAGGAATGTTTCTTTCTCCCAACAGAAAAGGACATTGCAGCACCTAAATCATTTCTGAAGGACCAAAATACAAGTTCACGAAAGATAATCCCCTTTGCACATTTCAGCCAAGCTGATCGCATGCTGCTTGTGCATCTTTCCAACATGGTTATCAAGAATGTGGTATCAGTGCAATTCTCCACAATGTCTGAGCTCACAAAACGTGAGTGGGATAAACCATAAGCAACACCGAGCTAGAAGAGTCTAGAAACTCCAGTGGCTGTGTTAACAAACAACTGCGACAGCCATTCCAGCAGCAACACAGCAACAGCCATAGTGGTTGCATCATATGCATGGGCAGTGCTGCTGGGCTTTCGATCGGAGAGTCAGCCCTCAAGCCGGTAAACTGCAGAAATAGCTAGGCGACGACTGAGACCTTGATGGTGTTTCCGTGAGGCTACAATAGCTAATGGCCACTTGGTGCATTGCCTTTATCTTGTTCTTTCTTTAAACACTTCTTCCTTTCTTTTACAAATGCCAGATCTGAGAGGACTTCCACCAGAGTGCTCATTGAACAACCTTTACAAAAGCTCCAGCATCAAAACTTATCACCATCATTATCACTGTGTGTCTTCCATACTCACTTCGGAAAGTAGAGGTGACCCGGGCTTCCCTGGTGTAGCCGTTGCCATGGCGACTGTGGCACTGTGGATCTGCAGGCGCCGCTCCAGCTCCTCGGCGTCTGCAAGGAGTCGGGTGGGCAGCACTAGGGGCGGCGGCAGCGATGCGGGCCGAGGTGCTGGCAGGTCACCGGACTCGGAGGGGCGTGCCACCACGAGGCGCACACGGGCCCCCGCCTGACGCAGGACAGAGGCCACCTGCTCCGAGCCCAGGCCGCGCAGGTTGACGTCCCCAATCTGCAGAATGTGGTCCCCGCTCTGCAACCGCCCATCCTGGTACAGAGGGTAGAGTGGGACAGATGTAAGCAACCAAACGTTACAAGAAGGAGAGATGGTGGCACCAGCCCTGAAACGTTTTTCGGCCTTGTTTTCAGCCCCATATAACTTGAAGATCAAAAATTAAAATTTTTTGTCTAAGACTGAAATGCCCCCTCAAGTCCCTTCACACAACTCACCCGGTCTGCAACGCCGCCAGGCAAAACAGTCTTGACGACGACACCCGTGCTGCGACCACCAATGATGCCAAAGCCGAGGCCAGAGCCGTCATTGAGTAGCTCAACAGCTTCCACTTCAGCCCACTCTGTGCCCAGAACCATGGCTTCTTCGCGGTCGGCTGCCGACTTGGTGCTTCCAGCAGTCCCGGATCCGGAGAGGGAACTTGACGGCAGTGGAGGGGGAGGGGTGCCTACAACCAGTGCCGCAAGGAAAGACGGGCACAGCGTTAGGCTGCATGAGAATGAATCACTCTGATAGCAGCTGTATGCAATAGTTGTGCAAATGGAAACCTTGCGTCTTGACTTTTCTTGCTTTTTTATGTAGCTGGCACAGTCCATAATAAGTGTCATCACTATCACCAGCAGCTGCTTAATTTACGTCGGTGGCAGGACGAAGGCCTCTCCTGACGAACTTTAATTGCTCCCGTTTTGTGTCAGCTGAAAAATTCCTTAATTTTGCCACACAACCTAGTTCTCTGATGTGCTAGACTCCACTTCCCTTCCTTTGGAACCCATTCTGTGACTCAAAGAGAATATTGGTTATCCCCATTTGCTCTCTAATCCACATATCCTTTGTGTTACACCTATCATTTCATGCTTCAGTGCTTGTTGCATGGACCTCAGCTTCTTCTCAAGTTTCTTTGTTAGCATCCAAAGTATGGCTAATCATTAATTACATCACCTCTTCTTGCAACCAGCTCAAAAACACACGAGAAACGCAGCACAGCTTCGGATGTTAAGCTGGAGGCTGGATATGTCACAAAAACTGGAAGTGATAAATATCCTAGTCTGTCAACATTCTAGTTTTATTGAGGGGATGCCTTTACTACTGCCTGTTCAAACGAAAGTGCACTCTATGTTTGTACAAAGTAGCCCACTTCTAGAGGTGACACATCTGAATAATACTCGGGCCAGTAACTTCACCATTTATTCTACATCATGGAAAAAAATGTGCTCGGTGCTATGCCTAATGTGGATATCTGTCAATAAAAGATTATTCTGCAGGATTCCTTGCTGATGTTACGCTGCTCTAAGCACTTTAATACCAGCGAGGTGTTTCCCCTAACAGTAGACAAGCCTGCACATGAGGCTTCCCTCAGCTACCCTCAGAAGCAAAAGTTCTGAGGTGATGCAACCAGTAAAACTTAAAACTTTCTTTTCGCACAGCCGTTCAGCGTGAAATCGCAACCATGTTGGTCAAACACTCACACGTGTGCTATACCACTTAATCAGCGTGCTAGCTTAGGCTGCAAAAAAAAAAGGCATTTTTTCCCCCTTCAAGCCTCCAAACTGCTCGCAGCTGTACCTTCAAACTCAATCTGTGTGCTCTGGCCACAGGGACAACTGGCTCTCCCAGCAAATTCTTTTGTTCTGCAATTTTTTAACATAAATCTTTCTTTGCTACTTCCTCAGCATTTGGCATTAGTCATTTCCTTGCCGGATATATTTGTGGATATATGTAGACAATCTGGACCAGTGGGTGCGTGCCCAAAAAGAAAGCTCGCTGCACGCTGCTGTGTGGTCTAGTAGACACACTGGCTATGCACCCATTTTTGCCCAATACTCCAGAACAAATGTGCCACTGTGATGCAAGTTGTGCAAGGCCTTCATCATGCTCAGCCTATTTTTATGTCGATTGCAGGACGAAGGCCTCTCCCAGCAATTTCCAATTACTCCTGTCTAGTGTTAGCCGATTCCAGCTTGGCACCTGCAAATTTCCTTATTTTTACCACCCACCTAATTTTCTGCCGTTCTCAACTGCACTTCCCTTCCCTTGGCACCCTTTCTGCAACCCTATAATGGTCCACCGATTATCTGCCCAACACATGGCCATGGCCTGCCCAGCTCCCTTCCTTTTCTTTTAACGTCAACTAGAATATCGGCTATCCCCGTTTGCTCTCTGATCCATACCGCTCTCTTGCTGTCTCTTAACGCTGAGCTACACATTTTTCGTTCCATCGCTCTTTGCACAATCCTTAACTTGTTCTTGAGCTGCTTTGTTAACCTCCGTGTTTCTGCCCCATACGTTAGCATTGGTGGAATGCAACAATGACTGCACACCTTTCTTTTAATGCCTTGAATGTATTTACATGTGTGTCGTACTTCTATTTGCATATACCTCTCACCGACATTCTTCCATCAACCAGCACCACACATTGCCTTTGTCACTGCAGCGCAGGCAGCTAAATTACACGCGATGAGGCTGTGATCATGACACCCGCTATGCTACTGCTACCTCGCTACCTCAAACAAATTTCGTGCCACTTAGATTCTAACGCTGTGTTGGACCTGCACGTTTCTGTAGCGTCTGCACTTACCCTGAGGGGCAGGTGGTGTGGCACTGACAGGTGTCCCCCTGGCGAGGACAAGTTGCACTGTTCCCCTCGCCTGTTGGAGGATGCCAATGGCCTGCTGGTGTGAGATGTTGCTGTCCAGTGGCTGGCCGTCTATCGCCAGGATCTGGTCTCCTTCTTCGAGGCGTCCATCCCTGTGTGACACATCACGCTTGGTTGAGGCTCAAGCAGGACGCAAGTCTCCGCGAGACATGCAAATGTCAACTACTTGACACTGCTGACCTCAGTGTTCATTATCTTCGGGTGTTACTTCTATAACAGTACACACCGACACAATGTCTCAGGATCACTAACACTGAGGAAAATAACGGTGTTGAAAACGTGCTGCATACATCTTTCGCAGACGTTTTTGAGATGGCCTGCACTCGGAAAGTATTCAGTTTCTCAGGTTAAGAAGCACATAAGACTACCTCTTGATGAACCAGTGCTCTTTCAGTTCTGTTCTGAAGCGTGTAATAGAGTAATGTAACTACTCCCTCGTGTCATCACATTCCCTCTCTATTAGTTCCTGCATGTCTTCAAACTGTAGTCTGTGTATTTCTCGCCCAGTTTTATTGATTCAGTAAAGTTTTATCTTGTTTATTATATTAATCATTGTGTTTCCTGTATTCCATTGCAGACCTGCCAAACTTAAAATGCAAAATATGCTACCGCCGAAGCCAGGAACTACTAAAGCTTTGTGAAAAATACTGAACATTGTTTCATCAGTCAAGACACACAGTTCATTAAAAAAAAAGTTACCTGTTTCTGTTCTGTAGGGACGCTTCTCTATATTGCCATCAAAAAACGATTCGCATCACAAAAGAAATGGAAATGTTGATTATGTTTATTCGTGAAATGTCCATGTAATGGGAGCCAACTTTCTCCTGCAATTTCAGTGGTGGCACTGCTGCCGGTAGGCCAGAATAATTCAATGTGTCCAGAAACTAAGGCCTTGAAAAATTGTTTGGCGACTATATATTTACATGCTGTTGAGGTGAGTTTAGCCCAAAAGAAGATGCAAATAAAAAATCGTAACGTTATGGGCATCAATACAACAATCTCTAGAAATCAGACATTTGACGATAAAATTGTAAATGTTTGCAGGTATTTCACCAGGTTTTCTTGCTCAAAATATACCTTACTCCTCCGAAATAAGATCCCATATATTAGTTTCTGCCTGTCGCCCAAGTGTATGTGCCTGCTGTATACCTGTCAGGGTTCTCACATATGGCGGCTTTTATCTGCTGGAGATGCTTGAATGACGTCTGACCACTAGCACTGCTTGTTGTTCCGCATTCACAGATGATAATTGGCCAGGAACACTTTTCTCATCACAAAAACAAAGGATTTCGCAATGTTCAAGAAAGTGGCAATCTCCACACCCTCAAGGTCGGCATGCAGGGCAGCTACAATAGTGCATGGCTTCATCACCCGAGTTACACTGGAAGCTGCTACCTTGGAAATAATGTGCTAGATAAATTACAGAAGGGATGGCAAAGTAGTAGTTAGGCACCACGCAAATAGAATGAGAATGTTAATAATGGGTATGACGATTAAAAGCCACATTCTCAAGTTCATTGCACACCCTGTACATGCACAAGAGCATGTGTTAAGATCATTTACCAAACTTTAAATGAACCTTTGTAGAGTGGGTGGGCAACACAGCGGCCTGGCAGAGAGCCTTCTCAATGTTTCCGAGTCTTCATGTAGACTTGAGTAGTTGTTAGATCCCTGTGAGGATTCCATCCAGCATGAGCTAAAGATTACATATGGAAATGTTTGACGGCCTTAAGGGCTCTTCTCAGGTGACGCAGCTTTTGAGCCATGCCTTCTAAGAGTTTACATAGATCAGTCAAGGCTTTTTTTCTTTTGGTTAAACGAGCCCTGAAACACTTTATTAACTAATCATAGAATGGCCTAACTATTAAAGGACATCGCCTCACAAATCTCCTTCCACAAACATTTTTCAAATCCTTCAAATATAGGTGGAGTTAGAGGTAGTTATCATACTGTTCATGGCTTTCCCTCTCCTTTTGTCTCCGCTAGTGTTCTGGAAGGTATGCAAGGGGGCAAAGCCCTGACCAAAGGCTTTCTTCTTTCATTTTTTGTTTTTTCTTTAACACACTGCTTCTGATTCAGGTAAAGTTTACTAAAAATACTAGTTCAGGCATGTGTGGCACTTTTTCGGGGCAAGATAACCGCTCGGGTGCCTGGAGCTACACCACTTACAGAGACCAATCAGTGCATGTGGTTGTCTGATGGACTCGCCAACGAGAGGACTATGCATGCTGGTGCAATTTCAGAGGCTATACTCAGAAAATGAAGTTACGCAGAACCGGCATGTGTAGACGTGAAGTGCAAAGATGTAATACTCTTTCTGGTCTTTTTGACATCGCAGACATATGTATTCTTCATTTATTTAACTAAAGACTTAAAGGGACACTAAAGCGAAACAATAAATCTGTTTAGACTAATGAAGCATTGTTTGAGAACCCTGCAGGCAGTCACTTAAAAAAATAGTTTGATTATTCGATGAGAAAATGAAGGTCCAAGTATCAGTATTTGAATTTCGCGCCGAAACCCCAGCGCCGGTACATCAGCGTGACGTCAGGGATCCCAAAGTATGTTTTCGCATTTGGGCCGCGTTGGCTTAATAAAGGTTCTCGAAATTTTCTATGTTTAATATTTGGTTCCTTTAGAACACAATGTAGTCAATCTGTACCGCTATATGCAATTAGTAGGCCCTAGAAGATGCCATCAAAATCCAAGACGTCACAGCCCCCAGATGCGGGAACTTAAGTAGGCGTCGCCACCCGTATTTAATTCTTGCGCGTTTTCTGGCTTACCAAACGTCTTATTGTTGTAAGAGTGGTGTTTTGGTGTTGTAGAACGGTAATTTACTGATACAGAATAATCATTTTTCACTTTAGTGTCCCTTTAACAATTACAGTATTATGGAGAATGTTCTTGCGATCACGCAATTAGCCAACTGTTGGTGGGCTTGGCTGCTTGCAGCATGGCTGCATGAGAACATTGCAAAGAAGAGAGCAAGCAAGAAGAGAGGCCTGCAACTCTCAGCAACTAAGTGTGCAGTCATGGCATTCACGTGCAAATCAATGTCACATTATCTAATCGTTGTCGACGGAAGGGCGCTCCCTTTAGTCACCCACCAGAGATATCTTGCCGTGATAGTAGACCGCAGTGTTTCTTGGACCAAACATGTTACTGCGCTTAGGGCTAAACTGACCAACTTCATACACGTTCTTCGTGTAATATCAGGACTGAGATGGGGCCCCCCTTCTTCCCGTTTTTGACACAAGATCATAAATTCCCAGCTGCATGCAGGGCAATGATATTTGGCTCACATGTTCACAGGAGCCTCATCTAAAGATCGGCACCACTTTCTTACTATGTTCGAAAAGTGGTTCAGGGCTTCTTTTAATGGCCCTGCCACCCGCCCATTTTCTAGCATAGGAGCCAAAGCTCAACCTTTTCGATCGTGTATTCGTGGCAAAGAAAAGGATGCAACACTAAAAGGAAACAAATTACGACGACGAGAAATCAAATTTCCCTTCGACTATACATCAAGGGACCAGAACTGCTGCTCCCACCCACCTATTCTCGGTGATGCTCTCCTGATCTCCGAGGGCTCTTGCACATGTTGAGGTAAATCACATTTTGAGTAAAAAAAAAAAAAAAGAACAGAACACGGACACACAAGCAGGGAACGATGCACAACTACGCGGACTTCATTCACGAGGACAGCCGGCAAAGGCGTAGGCTACGCGAGTGCGACGGCACCCTGATCGTCGTCGCCAGTGCGCGGGCACTCATCCCGAGTCGAGATTGGTGCGGGTCCGGGATCGCCGGCCACGCGTGTCCAATCAGTCCGGATCCCGTCACCAACGGCGTTGCGCGGGCGCCTTCACTGCCGCAGCCGTCCACGATAATAGAGCCTCCGCCGGCACGCACCATCCTGGCCGCGCCGAAGAACGTCCACGTCTCCGCCGGACGCGGCGCTCGGACGTCGACGCAGTTCCTCGCCAGCGTCTTTGACGACCTAGTCCGGCGCACTGTTCACACGGAACCACCTCGAACGGTGGAGCAGACGCGCGATTCGGAGCCGCGCGGAACGTTACACGCCCAACGCGATGCACGAACACCTCTCGGCCAGACGTACGGGAACAATACAATACGCTTCTCGCATTGTCTGCAGGCAACGGCGAACGAGACGACGGCCTTTCGATAACTGACGGCGAGTCTTCGGCGATTGACCGCAAAAACGATATGATGTTGTCTTCCTTTTTTATATCTATATATATATTTTTTTTCGTTGTAGGATGTCGCTGATAAGATAAAGATGTGCTGTGCACCGACGGCTTCTGGAAGCAGACTACGTGAAACAGTTGCGAGATATGTCTTCGAGAGGGGCCGAGGGCGGGGTGACGGTAACGGTCTCAAACTAGTGCTTGCGTTAGAACTGCCGATTCATTTTTTTTCGTTTTCTCCCCTTAAAGTCCTCAGCGTGAGAATTTTCCCGTTTCCTGAGCAGCTCAAGTTGGTGCCTTCATGCGTCCATGGACGCCGATGATTTCCGTTAGTCACACTCGACAGGCCCCTCCATGGAGAAGTGCTCGAGGTGAAGTACGATGCTCACTACACCTGGCTAGTGACATTTTTAAATTGTTTTTTTACGAGGGCGCACCAAATTCAAAATAAACCACCTCAAACAGTTTGTCAACCTGCACGTCGACCACTTGGTTGCACTTGGGAGCGTCGATACGAGAAGCGGTGTCCAACAGTCCAGAGAGCGCAGGACGACCACGGCTCAAGAAACGTTGCCGTTCCTTCTTCAACTCGGCATCGCAGCAGTGGGACGCTACTCGTGCAAAAGCCCACCTGTTCGGTTCCAGGCCCATCAACAACGGTGGGCAACGTACCGCGCGACCGACGGTAGCAGCGAGCACGGTTCCGCACCGCACGACGGATGCGCTGGACACCACCAGGCCATAGCGGACGCGGCAGGCAGACGAAACGACGGCGCAGTAGAGGCCACCAACACCACCGGAGCAGACGGCCGGATGGTCAGGCGACGACGGGCGAGCAACAGACGCCTCGGCGAGCTGCCGGCCACGGCTCCAGGCGCGCCGCGCTCCTGGGCGCGCCGCGGCGGCGATGTTGACGTTCGGCGGCTGCTATTTGCGGGCGTCGCCGTCGACCCAGCGGCGTAATAGTGGCAGCGCCGACCTCGTCCGACGTTGTTGCCGCCGCTGCTGCTGCTGTTGCTTGGTCTGCGGCCGCTTTGCCTGCGCTCCGGGCCGGCCCGGCTGTTACGACACCCGAGGGCCGGCCGCGGCGGACTCATAGCGCGCGGCGAACGCGCGATGCGGTAGTGGTCGGGCCCGCTGTTGAGAAACGGCCGCGTTCGGCCCACTCACGGCGGCGGGCCGCCGCCACGCTGGGAAGCGGCGAAGCACCGGGACGACTTCCGCGGGAGAACGAACGACGAGCACGCTCCTTCGTCCGCCGCTCCCTGCCGCGGATCCAGCCGCAGTGTGTGTGGTTTCGCCCGCACGCGTGCGGTGTCCGGAGATGCGTCGGCGGCGCAGGCACTTCCTTCTTTTTTTGTATATATATATATCTCTCGCGACGGCTTTCTTGCAGCAGTCTGTCTGTCTCGATGGCGCCCTGAAGACGAGAGCACTAGCCGCCCTAGGATGCGTTCGCGCGAAACGCCACGGAGGTGAGACGGACCGACCGCGCACACGGGGCAAAGTGGAGCGAGCCGCGGACTCTCGCGAAGGCGCACCGACCGCAGCGGCGAGAAAGCGCGGGCGTGCCTCTCTCCACGATGGTCGGGCGGAGCGGCGGCGGCTGCGGGGTCGCTAGCGCGAACCTGGCCTGGCCAGCGACGGTGGGAAAGGTTTACGAGATGGGGGGAAAAAAACGCAAACAACAACAAAACGCGTTCGCGCGCCGCCCTTTTCCCGGCGCCGCCACCGGAGGGCGCCGCATACGGACGAAAGAAGGTAGGCGAGGCCGAGGTGGAAGTGAAGTCGGGACAAATGGGAAGGGAAAGGGGGGGAAGACCCTCTCGAGGCTGTCCCTTGCAATTTTTCCCTTATATCGGCCGCTTAAGGTCGCGGGTTTCGCCGATCGGCCGGGGAAATTTTTTTGCCCCACCCCCGCGAAATAGCCATTCACTGGCAAAACACCGGCACTCCCGCTACCCTTTCATCGTCGTACAGTTAGCGGCCTCGAGTCGGTCAGCGCTGCCGGCCAAACTAGCGGGCTCTTTAACGTCTAGCAACGCCAAGAGCGCAAAAGAACAAAACGCGCTTCTCCCGCAATGGGGAGAAAAACGAGCCAACGAGAAGGTTATGAAAATCGGGACGACGCGGCAGGATGCGAAGGGGGGAGAGGAGGCGAAAAAGCCAGCTAACGGCCAGATAAAACACAAAAGGCCGCGCGACATCGTCCTTTCGGCCGAAGCGCGGAAGGGCGGGGACCGCCGCTTCGATCCCTTATTCCCTACCCCCCCTCCACCCTTTCCCCAGCTCACGTTTTTCCCCCATCTGCGCCAAAGTGTCGGAGCGCCTCCTCCCGGGCGGCGAGCGAAACCCGAGCAGAGCGGCGATGCGACCTCCGAGACGGCGGTCGCAAGTCGTAAAGATCATCCATGCGTAGTATGGAGAAGGGAAATGGCGCGTGCAATGGTTTCGACGATAACCGGAGAGCGCCACGCTGCTGCTGCGGCGATCCTTACTAAACATTCACTAGGGGGAACTCTGCGCGCGAAAACGCAACGGAACAACAGCGGGAACGGCACACCGCAGAACGTTACAGACAACTATCTGCGCGCGTTTCCCTGACATGTGAGCTCTTTCGCGACGAAAGCTAAAGGGAAAAGGTTCTGCAAGATGCCCACCCCTCTTCAAATACAGCGCGCGTGAGTCGATAACTATAAGGGAGAACGAATCGCTGGACAAACAGCGGGGAGCAGTCATCTGTTTCGCAGTGGGCTCAAAGCCACGCTTCGTGCATTTATTGCAGCGTCGTGACTGTGTTCTTCGAGCCAGTCGTTATGTTTGCCGAGACCGCACTAAGCCCGCCCCGTACTGATGCTACTCTGTATCCAGGTATCCCTAGTGTTTGCACTCTTACTGGCTCGGACGCAGTGCCAACAAGCTCAAACGTCCGTTCTTGTACCGTGGTTGTGTAGGCACGAGGCAACAAAGATGGGGGAGGGGGGAGAGATGAGGTGGAAGGTTACTGAACCTCCAGTTGACGCCGATCAAAGATAATGTCTTCTTGAGCGAGTTGGGGGGCAGGAGCAGCTTAGCACTTTCGTAGTGCTAAGCTGCTTTCGTAGTGCTAATCTTCGGGGTCGGCCCACATTTTTAGGCCACTATATACGGCAAAGGCCCACAGTTGTAACACTGCCCATACCTACAAGATCGGCCCACGAAAGAGGCTAGAAACACGCACACCTGGGACGGAAAAGTGGGGCTATACGTAGCTTGGTAATAAGACACTGTCTTTAAAAAAATGAATAAACAACTTTCCTGAAAATAGGCGACGTGATCACTCACATTCAGCATGTTTGAATTAAGCTTGTATTCAGGGTTAAGGAGGGCGTCGTGAACGCTGTCGAGCTGACCTCTTTCGAAACGTCCTCCACCTTTGTATAGTTGACTTAAAGGAATACCTTTAACGAGAGCGGATAATATAAAGGCAAGAAAGTTATCGACGAAGCGCCCGCAGCAACGGCGAGCGTCAGGAAAAACGTATGTGCACCCTGCGATTATCAGCCTTACCCGTTGTTTTACTCATAGCGCACGTTAGAGCAGCATACGGTCCATATACTGATATCGCCCGTTTGATTGAAGCCGGTTCGGGTATACGACCATTGCTCGTGGAGAAGGAAAGAGTCATCGCTGCCATTTTTGTGAAGCTCGTACCGCGGCAAGAAAGCAGACCGACCTAACGGCTTCCATTCAGAGGGCGTACAGATCGCACGACCCTCCCGTTCAAGAAGACAGAACTGGTACGTGAACAAACACGTGGCTATGCGTTTGAACGCCTCTGCAGAGGCACTCAAACACGTGCGTGCGTGCGTGATCTTCTGTTGCGTACCTGCCGCGGAAACAGAGTGTATACGGTAAACCGCACCCAACTTCCCCAAAACGTTTCCCCGCGTTTCCTCACAGCAGGGACGCTTAATGTCCCCGAATCCCCCCAACCATGCACGGCCGTCCATTTCTGCCCTTCGTGGCCACAAGGCGAGCCAGGCTTGAGGAGGAACTACCAGCAAAACCTCTCGCGGCCGATGCGACATGTGGCGCGGACGGCGCTGCTGTGCGAGAGAGAGAGCCACACTGGACGAAGGGAAAAGGGACGAAGGGAAAGGGGACGAAGGGGACGAAGGGAAAAGGGGACGAAGGGTGTCCTTAGAGAGTCATCTGTCGCGCCGCAGCGACAAGTACTCGGCATGTTCTCTGTAGGGGGCCCACCGAGTGCGTACTGCAACCCGGCGCTCCGCGCGGTGTCCACTGTGCAGTGCTGTCATTCCGCCCGACCGGCGTTGAAAAAACAAAAATCACGAATTTACCCCTGAAAAAGAAGCAAAATACGGAAAGGCACTCTCACCGCTTTACGTTTCTTCTTTACAATGAGCCGCGTTTTTTTTCCTTATTACTCTTCCTTTGAAATAACTTTTTTGCGCTTTCCGTTGCTTTCTTCTCGCTCAAATTGCGCAACACGATTACTCCTTTTTTTTTCTTTTCCTTTCTTTATTTCTTTCTCTCTCTTTTTTTCTATCTCTCTCCTTGTCCGCATCGCTCTAAAATCGCGACATTAGTTGCTCGCCTATTTGTCCTAACCTTGCCTGGTCGACAGCTGCCGAGGTCTTTGCAGCAGCTCGAGCTTCTTCGATGGCGAAGTGCGTATGGAACGGTTCTTGTTTGTTGTTATCTCTCTTTCTCGACAAACCAGGCTAATAAAAAACGCGAACTGTTTTATCGAGCAACAGGTATCCAATAAAGGTGACCTTGCCGTGAAATATGAGCAAACGAAACAAACGATAATTTTTTTAAAGACAAGAACGCAGGAAAATAATTGGTACTGTTTATACACCGAGGACAATAACTACCAGCTGGGCACTTATTTTAGTAGTTTTTATTGCGCTAGCAATTATAAGGACACTCCGCCGTCGCCGTTATGTTCCGCATAAAGTCCAAGTGCGATAACATCGTCGCCGCATGCTGTATGCTGTGTGTGCAAGTGAAAGCGTACGAGACTGAGCCGATGACGGTGGCTCGATCCCGCGCGCGCAAGGGGCGAAGGCGGGAAGGAAGCGCGTCGTCTTCCATCGCGCGCAAGGCAGCAAGAAAGGGGGGGGGGGGGGGGCTAAGGGGGCGTTCTACTCCAGCTGCGGCTGCGTATAGCGCGGTCCCTATCTTGAAAGCGATCTGCGATGGGGACACAGTCTAGCTGCGCCGAGGGCTGATAACTTCGTGTGTGCTGTGTTTTCGCCGCTTAGTTCGCGTTGAAGCGAGAGGCAGCACAAGAGACAGCATTCGCTCGCTGTTGCTGCCGCGCTTCTTCACGCCTGCTTTTTGAAACCGCAGTCATCAGGTGGGTTGTGTTCATGTTCGCCTGCGCGTCACACCGTGCTTGTTAATTTAGTTAGTAACCGAATGTCCACAAGTTTATACGGCAGAAACTATGCTTACTTCGTATAGCTCCCTAATAATTTGCTATCGCAATCGATGCTCTTCCGCCTTTCATACGAAACGCAGACTTTTGTTTTTTTAACGAAGTCGTTTAGGGTACTTCATCCGTTTCTCGTGGTGCCTGCCGCACAAACTATACTTTATCGACACCATGTGCAGTCGAAGACGACGTTAGCTCTAACCTAACGTTATTTCTACAACCTCTCGACTCTTCCCTGAAGCTTCAGCTATACAAATTGAGGCATCTCCCACTGCGATACAACCTAACTGCGTCGCTTGTGGCTGGATGTGGCGTTCGGAAAGCCCTATTCGTTTTTCATTGCGATGGGTGGTACATTTTCATGCGACCGCTGCGAGTGCGATAAATGTATCGAATATCTCCTCTACATCTGTACCTGCAATTACCGGCGCCTTCTACTCCGTACATACCGCATTAGATGCTCTAATGGTTGCCGACAAAAAAAATCCCTAGACTCTGGACATACGTGTCTCACGGTCCAAATGCGGCACATTCATTGCTGCAATTCGACGGGCCTCAGTGATTGACTGCGTGGTCTCTAAAGGCCGATTTACGATCGAGCCGCACGCCGCACCGCACACCTGTCGCACGCGTGCGGTCGAACGAAAAATTTCACATGTCGCACAATGGTGCACCAATATGTGCGCACTCTTGGTACACTGCGTTCTTTCTCTATTCAAACAGAGAACAATCCTAGATCTGACTAACCTATGATCACTGCCCTTTGCTCTACCTAATACATCTACATCCTGCGCTACGCCGGGATATAGGCAGAGTATGAAATCTGTTACACTTCTTGTTTCTCCGGTAAGGCTTTTCCAGGCCCACTTCCTGTTACTGCGCTTCCTAAAGAAGGTATTCATTTTCGGAGTCTATTCCTTTGCGCGAATCCTACCAACATCTCTACTATTCCTTGAATCGATGCTTTAGTTGTCAATTGCTCATTCCCGAGCCTGCTTTTCCCCCACTTCTGCGTTGAAGTCGCCCATGACTGCAGTATGCTTGAGTTTCCACATTTATCACTGCTAATTCAACATCTTAATAAAACTGTTCTATTTCTTCACCATCATGACTGGAGGCCGGAGCATATGATTGTACTATACCTTTATTCTATATCTCCTGTTTAGCTTTAATACGATAACTGCTGCTATCTCATTAATGTTGTAGAATTCAGAAATGTTGCCCACTATGTCATTATGAATTAGAAACCCTACCTCGTATTCTCTTTTCTGCGAAAGACCTCTGTAGCAGAGGACTGGCTGTTGCAATGGTCAGCACTGTATAAGCCTCACTAGTTCTTCTAACTTGACTAAAGCCAATAATATCTCGGGCAATGCCTGATACTTCTTCAACGAGCCCTGGTAAGCTAGCCTCGCTAGAGAAGGTCCGCGTGTGGAACACTGCCAGGTACAGTTTCCAATGGCTGCCTGTCCGAATCCAGAGACCCTCTGCCGCGTCGCAGGTCTGACCTCCGCCATGGTCAGGCATAGCATTAGAGAGTTTTAGATTAGGGGACGCAAGCCGCTTGCGTCCCCTAATCTAAAACTCTCTAATGCTAATAAAAGTTCGTAGGAAAGTAACGTAGAAGTAATCGATTACTATTCAGTAATTCTTCAATTACATTCATGAGGCAGCAATTGGTAACTACAATCAATTACATTTTTCGATGAAGTAATTGTAATCGGTTACTGTTTTGCTGTAACATGCACAAGTCTAGTCTCTCTTTCTGTGAGTGCGTGGGTGCCTGCGTGCGAACGCCTGCAGCCGCCAAGTAGTACGCGTCGTACGAAGAGCTAAAGGAAGTGTTCCCAAATGACGCAACAGCGGCATACCAGCACAGCACCTCCATCAACAGCACCTCCATCTTGATTCTTGACGCGATCGGTTCAAATTAAGAAGCAGTACATATATAACGGGACTTTAGGCGGTAATTTTCTCCGCAACAAACTGATATATTGGCACACACACAAAACGATGACAGATTTCTATATAGATAATCCACCGATCTCGGCTTAATATATTCATTTACAATGCTCATACACATACTCTGTTCATTAAAGCAGATATAATGCCTGTCTGGAAATTATGCAGCTATAGACTAATCGTTGCCTTTAAGCGCGAATTAAAAGAAAATCGCAATTTTTTTTTCGCAACCTAGCCAAGCTGAAAATAAAGCCCACATCCTATACTATACGCCAGTCTGAATACTGGAAGGTGTTCACTCCCCGTGCTAACTATTCTATGGGTACACTATCGTATATTTTGCCTAAACTTCTTAATAATCTGAATAAATGTGAAATTGATTTAGGTCGTACTACAGTTCGCGAACTGCGCCACATATGTTATGTCTTTGAACAATTTTAATATTGATTTCCTTGTAATGCATTAAATCGAACAAATTTTGCGTTTGTCTTTTGTTAGATTCCTATATGTTTCATGTATGCTCCTGTACTGCCTTGTAGAGGGAACCGTGGGCTCTAGTCAAGCTATTCAGCAGCTTTTACCCACGGCCCCTCCATGGTTTTGATGGAAATAAAGCTTATTATTATTATTATTATTATTATTATTATTATTATTATTATTATTATTTAGTGTGCCTTTAAGCTGCATACTTGCTGCAATATGTGTGCGTATATATATATATATATATATATATATATATATATATATATATATATATATATATATATATATATATATATAAGTCAGTGAGTGAGCGGCCGGGCGAGTGAGTGATCGAGTGAGTGAGATGCGCCTATGCAGCGGTACAACGAACCACGTGGAAGCGCCCACTAGTCAAACACACACATGAACGAGAGACGTTCGTTCCGGAAGCGGTTACAGAGGGCTCCTGACAGAGAAAGTTCGCGTCGCTTTTTTATTTTTTTTCTCCGCACTCCCGACACTTAGCGGCGGGATTTCCCCATCGCGTCCAGCGAGCCGACGCCGGCAGGAAGGAACCCGTCGAGGGAGCGTAACGCTCCCCATGCGGGACTTCCCCGGATTTACCGCGGTAGCGCTATATAAGGGGGCATGGAGAATCCGTCGGGTGCCGGCCACGCGGTACAGTTTTCGGTCGCTCGAACGACGTCTACAACAGAAAAACGACCCGTGGACTCGGGACAGTGATGTTTTATTACAGCAGGCGTTTTTTTCTTTCTTATTTTTTGATCATACAGAATTTTTTTAAATTGCTTGTGGCAGACATTGTAAACTGTAGTGCTTGAGCTGAATTACTCGAAGCGGTGGGCATTACTCGCACGAGAAATCGAAATGCAAAATTAACTAATTAGCGAAAGTTCACTAATTAACCTTATAATTACTTACTTTACGGCACATATTGCAAGGCACATCCACTTGGTACGAATTTTAAGCGCGACACCCGTTTCGATTTGTTCATTCCCAAAGTTGGCAACAAAATGCACTGGCATCCCGGTTATTCTTGCGCTTCAATGCGTAAAACGAAGCTTCCCTTCCAAAAATAGCAGTTTCGCCCGAAAGCTTAGCGAAGCACTGATTGCGATAGCAAATTAGTAGGCAGCCATAATAAGTAATGATAGCAGTTTTATCGGCCGTACATTCTTGTAAGCACTCGCTAATTACTAACTAAACTAACAAGCATGGTGTCAGCAGGCACAGGCAAACATGCACACATCACACTCATGACCGCGGACACTCGCTGTCAGAACGCTGACGCGAGGAAGAGCGGCAGCAGCAGCGAGTGAAGCGACCTTCGTGCTGTGTATCGCTTCAAACGATAACTAAGCGGCGAGAACACAGCACCGGCAAAGCTAGGAGCCGTCGGCGGATCGCTTTCAAGATACCGACCGCGCGCGGCAGGGGTCATGCGCAGTTGCTGCTGAAGTGCAACGCCCCGCCCCCAGCCCGCCCCCCCTTCCCCCGGTTCCTTGGGCCCGACGGAAGACGGCGCGCTTTCTCCCAACTTTCCTCCCTTGCGCGCGCGAGATTTGAGCTGGGATTGTCGGCTCACCGTCGCACGCTTTCGCTCGCACATACAGCATACGGTGCGCGGCGACGGTGTTATCGCCCTTGGACTTTATACGGAACATCACGACGACGACGACGGCAAAAATCCGCTCGGTGTGGCCATATAATTGCTATCGCAAAAAAATTAAGCGGAAAAACAGCGCATTTCTGACGCTGGTTTGACAGCGCATATCTCGAAACCGGCGCCACACACTTAAGTATTCGCTGCAAGTAAATATGCCACGCGAACTCACCGGTTACAACTCGTAAATTGCAATACGTTCCGTAAAGTAAGCAATTAAAAATATTTGATTACTTTTTTGAATTAATTAGAAAGTTACATAGCAAAATTTATTGTTAATTATTCAATTGAGCATTTCAATTTCTCCTGCGAGCAATGTCCGCCACAAGTAATTCAACTCAAGGACTTCAATGCCACAAGTGATTTTAAAAAATTATGTACGGTGTAAAAAAAGCACCCCCTAATTATCACCCTGTATAGTGACGGTGAAGAATATGAAATTGCCGAAAGCGCTAGTTTATACATATATATATATATATATATATATATATATATATATATATATTGAGCAATCTTTTGCCCAGCAACAACAAGCAATACTCAAAGCGCAAAGATGGCGGCGAACACAGTGGTTTATGGTCGAAACCTGATCAGACATGGCGTATGTTCGAGAATGCATGCATACACCCCACTATTCGCGTCGCGGAAGCAATCTGATTAGATAAGACTCTTAAGCTATAGAATAGGGCGACAGCACTTTAGAAATTTCGGACACATGTAATTTTGTAAGAAATCGTGTAAGAGTGGTTACACAGTGAAAAAAACGGTCAAGGGAAAAATAAAACCATGAACTCGCGTCGATATACAGGATGTCCCAACTTAGAAAAAGAAATAATAACGAAGAGGTTTGCGCGAAAGGCGTTGCATTTAGGCACTGGAATAAATTACCTGAGTAGCGTGTCATATTTGCTAAATATTTTGCAAAAGCTCTATAGAATTTCTTATACTATTATTAACAGCCACACGGAGGTGTTCCTACCGCCGTTTTACCTTTTTATCTTTCTTTATACTTGTGATCACTACACTCCAATTTCCATTTTGTTTCGACCTTACTGCGTCAACTTTGTAGACTATGCAGTATTTTGTATATAGAATAACACGAACGAATAAATAAATTCCAGATGTACTTGCGGAAAGTCAACGCCAGCTGATCTGGTGCGTAGAGCACCGACACGAAGGCCTTGCGCTACACAGCCAAGCCAAGACAGTTACGCGTGTCGCCAGCGAATGTCGATTCTATAAACGAAAATGGCACAGTGACCCTTCGATCTTTGAAGAATAAAAGACCACAGTCCCCACAAATAAAGCCGGAATCTGAAGGTGAAATCAGAGAGAATTTTTCGAATAAGATGTATATGACCAGGCAACACGTATTAATTTTTACATGCGAGCGACTGCCATTATACAAACCTCATCTCGGCAAGCAAGCCTGTGCGTTGCGTTACCAGTGCCTTTAAAGCTGGCTTCTCCACCGTAAGGGTCTTTATGCGGAGAAGCCTATTTGTGCACTACCTTTCGTTCAACGGGCCGCGATAGCTAGTATACATTGGGTTCGTAGTACAGTAACCACAACCGTCACACATAGCGATCACTCTTAGTTATTACTTTTAGAAATTAAGGGGGATAATTATTAAGAATCGGACAGCGTTCACAAACGTATCATTAGGATGAACCTTAAATGAATAAGTAAATAAATAAAGAACAGTTTAAGTTACGTTCACGGTTTGAGTTGAAGATGAAGTTTATTTTTGAATAAACTGAAATGAACAAATAAATTATGCAGATACAATGTCCATGTTGGAATCTATGTGAAACAAAGTTTTAGTGAAGCGGTTATTTAAGTGCCACAAATTATTCACCTCATGCAACGTGTTTTGCGGCATAGCGACAGCGTGCCTACTGGGCAATACGGCAGGACGCGGAGACCCCCCTCCCCCCCTCCCCACTCCCCCCCTCGAGACTCACGCTACCGCGGATTACACATTTACGACGTAACTAATTAGCTAACTAATCGCACGTCGAAAAGTAGCCTGAGTTTCTCTGGACGACTACGAACAATATGCCGTTGGTCTCATTACTCGTTTGAAATGTGCCAGTTCAATCTTGACGTTTGGTTACGGTTACGCGAAACACGTGATACGGGCCGACTCGTTATTAACGGCGCTGCTCTGCGCATGAGGTATCCTCCAAGACAGCGGCAGCAGCACCCAGCAGCCAAGTCAATATCTGCAAACGCCGGATCGGTGCGCAAAAGAAACTTCGCTTAAAAAGAGAAAAAAAAAACAGAAGAAAGAAAACACGATTTCTCAATTTAGTTGATCTCTGTGCCTGAATCTCGTCGATATTGATCGCTCTCACTCGCGTGGTGGCTTGACGTGCTACGCTAAACAATTTATTCCCCGCTATTCCCGATGAAAAGGTCAGTTGGCAATCAGCGCCAGGTTCGTGCCTACTCCTTCTCGTTGACCTGCTTTTTTCTCGCCTGTTCCGAACCACGCACCTTTGTACAAACTATATAGCTCGACCAAACGCGCCTCCGAAACAGACCTACCATACAACGAACTGCGGAAGAAAGCGGCTATGGGTGCCGCTGGGGGAAAAAAAAAGAAATGCATAAGTTGAAACAAACGCTGCGATCGAGACGCGCGAGCGGAAAGTGGTGGTTCCGCGGGGCGGAAAAAACTGCGGAAATGAGAGACTCTCACTCGCGCCGCCGCCGAAATGCGGCACACGCTGGAAGCAGCTGCAGACGGGCGCGAATAAACGAAGACAACCGAAAGCGAGGAAACCACTGCAGCCGCAGAAAGCCGGCCGAGGGTGCCGCAGGTGCGGCGAGAGAATTAACGGCGTTCGTAATCAAGATGGCTGCCCGCGGGCGCCGCAAGTAGCAGACGACGCGGAGGAGCAGACGACAAACAAAAAAAGAAAGGGGGGGGGGGGATGGCATCGAGCGCGAAAGTTTCGGAAAGGGTCCGGCCAGTCGGAAGTAACGGCGGAAACGATAAAGAGCAAATGAAATTAATTCCGAATAACTGAGGTGACCGGACGTGGGGAGACGGCGGAACGCCAGAAATAAGGAAAGAAACTTTGACGGGAATAAAGGTGGCGAACAGAAGCCTCGGGTAACTACTATATCCTTCTAGAAGATATATACAAAGAACTGCGCAAGCTTCTTCAGCACTGAGATCGCAACAGTCAAGCAAAGGACGAATCAGACGCAGTGTTTGCCTGGGGTTAGTGGCAGAACGAGAAAACGCAGCCATGGGGGATACAATAAATAAATAAATAAGGCGTCAAAGGAACAACGAGAGGAAAATGAATGCGGGAGAGAGACTAGAAAAAAGAGAGAAAAATCTAGAAGAGGGAGTAGCAGGTACTCTGGCCGCATTCGTGCAACGAGGTTCTTTTTCTCCCACCCCCTCCCCCCCACGGTTCGTTGCAGCAACTGCAGAGCGACGTCGTACCAAATGGCAAGTGACAGAATCGAATGGCGCGCCAATTATGCATGCCCGTTCAGCCGCAGCCGCCGCGAAGGGTCGATAAACGTCGCCCGAAGGGAAACGCACAAGCACGCTGGTTAGGGAAAACGGGAAAGTCAGGTAGGGAAGAACGAACGGAGCATTCGCCAAGAGCGTCGAGTCCAGTTCGCGCGAACGGCTCTGCGGGATAAAAGGGATGCGCGCGCTCGTTCTTGAAAAAAAAAAACTAAAAAAAAAAGCCCACCTCGCGGGCGCACCCTTGCTGGTAGCGACGCCTTGTGCCGCAGATTCAGACCAGGTAGTAAATACACAAAGCTAATACTGCAGTAACCTACCATACTGTACTCGGCTATACTAGTTAAACGCGTCAGTATAGCGACGTAGCCATCAACGTGCCACGCCATCTTATGGTTTTCCTTTGGCGAGAACACTGACGCGGCGCAAAATATATATATATATATATATATATATATATATATATATATATATATATATATATATATATATATATATATATATATATATATATATATATATGCAATATCATTACAGGCCATCGTCACCCCCTTTGGAAGTGTCTAGCAGAAGATACGTGCAGATTCCGAAGGCAGACATTGCTGTCTAACACAGCGTCTCAAAGCGCTAGCTAGCCACCACGAATCGTGATACGAGTATACAGACAAGCTAAAAGATCGCGCTCTCTCTCTCTCTCTCTCGGGGTAAATGCAGCCCCATAAATATCGCTATACGCGCCCCATCTCCGGAATAGTTCTACGCACCGAAGCACGTGAGCAGTCACGTGACATATAAGCATGAAAGCTTGGTCGTACACGAAACGGCGCCGCGGTAGCTCAATTGGTGAGAGCATCGCACGCGTAATGCGAAGACGTGGGTTCGTATCCCACCTGAGGCCAGTTTATTTTTTTCATCCACTTTCATTTCCATTAATTTATCATTTCTTTAAGATTCATTTAGTAAGTACAAGTAATTTCCCCTGTGTTGCTTTTGGTGTCTTTGCTGGCTTCTTAAGATATGATTAATAAACATCGGGCCCCTCGGTTCCCTTTCTTCTCGTCCATGATGAAGGGGCGTATTTCGAATTCCGCCGACGCTACAACGCGCGCGAGAGAAAGCAGCGGGCGAGAAGGAAAGGAGGTGACCACCGCCCAAGGACCTCGAGTGCTATTCGCGCATGTGGCGGGAAAGAATTTACATTTTCTGTGCCATTTGGTGCTAAAAGATGATTTAGCTTGCGAAAAATAAATGCCAGCAAGCAGAGGCCTCAGGAGAGCAACTGAGATTATAGAGCTTTGGCCTGTCCGGTATTCTGGTAAACGCAAGCGGACTGGGCGTTTTACCGTATGAGCAGAGGCGCAAACGTGAACGACATAGGGTAAGTCGATGTCCTCCTCGCGCACTGCTATGGAGGACATCCGAGGCTTTCTACACTCTTCAAAAAACTTTGCACCCTTTCGGGCTTATCTTGTCCCACACAATAATCGCCATCTGCCTTGCTTGAGTTTCCTTCCCTGAAAAGTCGGCGCTCGCTACTTTCCTGGCGAGAATGCTGTGTCACCCTGATAAAGCGCAAGCCGTTCGTAACGCAACTTGGAAGTACCGGGCTCGCAGCGTTAAAGGAAATGCGGGCAAGACAGACGACGATTATTGTTGTGAGACAAGATACCACCCAAAGGGTGTAAACTTTTTCAAGAGTGTAGAACGACCTGCACGGTGCAGCCACGTGGTGGCGCAGAGCCCAACCAGGCAAACACAGCAAATACTGCAGTAACAAAGTGTATTCTACTTCGCTGCTGGTGAAAATTTTCGCGGCAGCAGCGTAATCGTGTTTCTGCCAAAAAGTTACACTAGCAGAAAAGTAAAATGCACTTGATTACTGCAATCTCAGCTGTGCTTGGTTGAGCTCTGCAGCACCAGATGGCTGCACCATGCAGGCCGTGCAGGTTTGCGCCTCCACTTATTCATTACAATGCCCAACCTGCGTGGGTTTACCTAAATACAGGAATGTAAAGCGGGAGGTAGAAGGTTGGGGACTGCCGAGGCTGGAACAAGGCTTCGCTGTCCTGCACATTTTTTTTCTTTTTTTTTTCTCTTCGAGGCGCCTGCTATGCTAAATACATAAAATTACAGCAAGTTTTTTATGTCTGTGTTACCATGCGCTGCAGCGCATGCGGTAGACAATACTATGCAGTGCAATACGCTCGTTATGCAGGGATTAATAGACTATTCCAGATGACTTGCATTGTATGAGCGATAAAACTTGCAGCCACCACAGAAGTTCAGCCAACAACGGAATTGCTGGTAATGGCTAAGGTGCTTCCACCATAAAGTTATGCAGAGTCATATGTCACAGTGCGTAGACAGCCACAGACATGGATCTGATTGAACCGAAAAGTACAATGGCTTCTGGGGTTTCACGTGCCAAACCACGATATGATTATGAGGCATGCCGTAGCGGAGGACTCGGGAATATTTTGACTAGCTGGGGCTTTTTAATGTGTACCTCAGTCTAAGTATGTGAGATTCTTTTGCCTTTCTTCCCCATCGTAATGCACCCACTGTGTCTGGGATTGAACCCACGACCTCAAGCTCAACAGCACAATGCCACAGCCACTGGATACCACGGCAAATGTTGTGGTACTAATGTAAATGCACACTATTAGTGAGATACATATTTCTTTCTGTTGTGTCATTATTTAGCATTCGGTGCGAGGACCTTACATTAGGAGGCCACAGCCACTGGTGCCTCGGCAAGTGCCGTGGCACCATTACCTCCTCATTACATGTCCTGCCCATGCCCATTTCTTTTTCTTGATTTCAACTAAGATGTCATTAACTTGCGTTTGTTCCCTCACCCAATCTGCTCTTTTCTTATCCCTTAATGTTACACCCATCATTCTTCTTTCCATAGCTTGTTGCATCGTCCTCAATTTAAGTAGAACCCTTTTCATAAGCCTCGAGGTTTCTGCCCCGTACGTGAGCACTGGTAAGACACAGCTCTTATACACTTTTCTCTTGAGGCATAATGGCAACCTGCTGTTCATGATCTGAGAATGCCTGCCAAATGCACCCCATCCCATTCTTATTCTTATTATTATTTCAGTCTCATGATCCGGATCCGCGGTCACTACCTGCCCTAAGTAGATGTATTCCCTTACCACTTTCAGTGCCTCGCTACCTATCGTAAATTGCTGTTTTCTTCCGAGACTGTTAAACATTACTTTAGTTTTCTGCAGATTAATTTTTAGACCCACCCTTCTGCTTTGCCTCTCCAGGTCAGTGAGCATGCATTGCAATTGGTCCCCTGAGTTACTAAGCAAGGCAATATCATCAGCGAATCGCAAGTTACTAAGGTATTCTCCATTAACTCTTATCCCCAATTCTTTGCAATCCAGGTCTCTGAATACATCCTGCAAACACGCTGTGAATGGCATTGGAGAGATCGTATCTCCCTGCCTGATGCCTTTCTTTATTGGGATTTTGTTTCTTTATGGAGGACTGCGGTGGCCGTGGAGCCGCTATAGATATCTTTCAGTATTTCTACATACGGATCGTCTACACCCTGATTCCGCAATGCCTCCATGACTGCTGAGGTTTCGACTGAACCAAACGCTTTCTCGTAAGCAATGAAAGCTATATATAAGAGTTGGTTATATTCCGCACATTTCTCGATCACCTGATTGATAGTGTGACTATGGTCATTTGTTGAGTAGCCTTTATAGAATCCTGCCTGCTCCTTTGGTTGACAGAAGTCTAAGGTGTTCCTGATTCTATTTGCGATTACCTTAGTAAATACTTTGTAGGCAAGTGACAGTAAGCTGATCGGTCTATAATTTTTCAAGTCCTTGGCGTCCCCTTTCTTATGGATTAGGATTATGTTGGCGTTCTTCCAAGATTCCAGTACGCTTGAGGTCATGAGGCATTGCATATACAGGGTGGCCAGTTTCTCTAGAACAATCTGCCCACCATCCTTCAACAAATCTGGTGTTACCTGATCTTCCCCAGCTGCCTTCCCCCTTTGCATAGCTCCCAAGGCTTTCTTTACTTCTTCCGGCATTACCTGTGGGATTTCAAATTCCTCTAGACTATTCTCTCTCCCATTATCGTCGTGGGTGCCACTGGTACTGTATAAATTTCTATAGAACTCCTCAGCCACTTGAACTATCTCATACATATCAGTAATGATATTGCCGGCTTTGTCTCTTAAAGCATACATCTGATTCTTGCCTATTCCTAGTTTCTTCTTCACTGCTTTTAGGCTTCCTCCGTTCCTTCGAGCATGTTCAATTCTATCCATATTATACTTCCTTATGTCAGCTGTCTTACGCTTGTTGATTAACTTGGAAAGTTCTGCCAGTTCTATTCTAGCTGTAGGCTTAGAGGCTTTCATATATTGGCGTTTCTTGATCAGATCTTTCGTCTCCTGCGATAGCTTACTGGTATCCTCTCTAACTGAGTTACCACCATTTCTATTGCACACTGCTTAATGATGCCAATAAGATTGTCGTTCATTGCTTCAACACTAAGGTCCTCTTCCTGAGTTAAAGCCGTATACCACTTCTGTAGCTTGATCTGGAATTCCTCTATTTTCCCTCTTCCCGCTAAAGCATTTGCATTAGTCCTATGTATCTATGGCCGCATAAAGAACAGCCACTGAAGCTGCTGGCCACATAGCAGTTAAGCACTAATGATGATATGTAGCGTTTAATAATACAAAGGCCAAATCTGGCCAGAAAATTCCAAGAACAGGACAATTTGAACACTGCACTGTTCCCACTCCAACATTTCTAAAATCCAGCAGCGTTCAATGGTACGTGCGTGGGCTTCAGAGTTATGAAAAGGTGCACAATTCAATGGCATGAGAAGAGAGAGATGACATGCTGAGAGAGGAGCATCCCGAGTGGTTGGCACGAGCGCTGATATCATCAACAAAACAGTCTGGACTAGTGCAGAAAGTGCATGCCAAGGAGGAGCAGGGCCGCATGTACATAGTGCATCGACAGATGGCACAACATGAGTTCCATTGTCATTGCCATGCCATTGTCAATGTGACATCACCATCGCCTTCATCACACCATCATCATCCGTTGCAGACGTTGTCATCCTGATGACGTCACTGTCAGTCACCATCATGTCACTGTCATTGTTTTCGTAGTCATCATGCTTCACTGCCATCATTGTTGTCAACATCGTGTCACCATCATCATACAGTAGAGGGTCATCACCACATGATTGTAGTTGTCCCGCCATCATTGTTATGCCATTGTCATCGTCATGCTGTGTCAGGAGGGAGAGCTAGAGGCAATGCAAAAATGTAGCAAGGAAGCCCGAGCAAAGCATCCCATGTTTGGACGTAGTTGGAGTGGAAAAGCATCCATGCAAGCAGGAAGCTACAGGTGGAGACAGCGCCTCACTTTGGTGTCGAGATGCGGAGGTCCAGAAAAGCCCTCAGCAGCAAGAAGCATATAAGTATAGCACCATCAAGTTAAACAGCAACCCAAACCCACCCCCGCTGCAACAGCACACATTTCCCACAAGTGTTACATGAGGAGCCCCTTAGTTTTCTTTTCAGAAGCGTTGCAGTTTGGGGGAATTGGTAAACCACAGTGTGGTAAACCATAGTGTGGTAAACCATAGTGTAGCAAAACCATAGTGTAGTGAACCATAGTGCAAACTAGATGTCCACAGAGAAGAAAACACATACAGACATAGATGGCGCTATATTGTAAAACAGTTAGCCTGTCCACGGTCTAGGGCTTTAAGAATACAAAAAGGGTTAACGAATCTGCTGTGGAGGGTAGCAAAAGACGGCTGGAGTATTGGTGACATAAAGGTAAGGAATACGCAGAATGAAAGGACAACAGGTTTTATGACAATATATATTTATCAGTTTTGATGATTTAACATGAATATGTGTCTTGTGGGCCGATGATAAGCACCAAAGAAAGGTAAAAATAATGAGCTTGATAGCACCGGCCATTATCCCGTTATAAGAGAGATGCTAATAAATTCCATCCATCCAAAAAAGCGGTAAAATTACAGGAAGTTAAGCAAGTTCATAGTAACTTCTGTTATGGAAAAGCAGGGGTGCTAACACAGACAAAAGTACGAATAAAACAGACAAAACAAACATTGCCTAACAACATCCCAAGTTCTAAAGAACAGGATAGACATGTCATGCATTAAGTCTGCCCTCACCAAGTCGTATGTGCACAAAATGAGCGACAGCTTCAGCATGCAAGTAACGTGTTTATTAGAAGCAGGTTTTCTTCATGTTACCACAGCCAGTATTTTGACATGCTTGAGAAGGCATGCAGTCAAACCCACATATAATTATCCCAGACAGATTAATATATTGGTCATAACGACCATATTTCAGTGCACTTATGATTTTCCTACCCTACCTTTTAAAACTGCATCCGTATACAGTTCAGACAACTTAAAACATAAGCGCATATAGTGCAAAACCGCCCAGAACACTGTCTTTTCGAAGTCTCGTTTACAGCCCCTCCCATAGGACTCCCATGAATATGCACTGCCGCTTATAATGCAGCTGCATGAGACAAAATTGTGGTTATAATGCGACTGCTGGCAAATTCCGCAGACACGCAAGGTAGCCCGTGCACTTCTCAACGAGGTGCGCCAGCCAAGGGGAGAGTCAGTAAAGTGGCCACGAAGAATGCGAAGGAGACGCAGATTAAACAAAAAAGGAATGGGAAATTAAATACACCACAGCAGATGTTGCAGCACATCGTATGTACCGTTTAGACTCTTGTAAGGGCTGCACTTTTTCTTTTACTTTTTTTTATTTCAATTTTTATGAGGTGCGGCTCTCACACAGGACCAAACCTTTTGGTCAAAATGGTGCCGGCCCAGCCGGGGACTTGTGTGCACCATCTTGTGCACACCCCAGCTCCCGCCATCTAGTAGCAGCATGCATCAAGTAGCAGCATGCATCTAGTAGCAGTAGGCAAAAAATTTGCCAATGCGCACCCACAGCATTGGACAGAGAACGCGATTGCTTCACCGCTGGAAATTGTTTTACCAAATATTGGGCAGCCAAGTTGGGGGTGCGGCCCTTACATGAGTCTACATGGAATGCACTCTGCGAGCAGACATGGGCTGCCTAGGCCATGTGGACCATGGAGAAGCCTTTGCTCGGGCCGCTCCTCAGCAGCATGAACTCCACACAGATTTCATGCGCGTTGTCACTCTTTGGCTATTCAGTTTGCATGCGGAAAGTAATTAGTTTTTCATGACTCCAACATTATAGAGAAATAGCTTCCAGAATTTTGCTGTATGCTGTGCCTTATTGAAAATAACACCTGTGCGAAATTTTGTGGCGGTCGAGGATGAAGTGCAAATATCACACCTGCGGTCTTGACTCCATGACTCCCTCAATTTAAGGTGTGGTCCACAAATTAGTTTTGGAGCGTATAGGCATTATGTCCATATGCAAGCTTCCCACCAGTATGCGCACATACAAGCTTGGTAGTGATTCACAGTATAGTTGCCGCTGCCAATCGCCCTCAAATCCGAACTCCTCTTCAAGCACCACAGAAAGTTGAGCTAGATGGTAGAAAATCATCATAAAAGAAGGTAAGGCGTGCAGACACAGACACAAGAGAAAAGAACCAGACGACACAAATGTCGCGTCTTCACTTTGGTGTTGTCTGGTTCTCTTCTATTGTGTCCATGTCTGCAAGCCTTACTTTCTTTCACGATCCTCTTCAAGCATGCTGCCCTCAGTTCAGCTCATGAGCACAGTCTCCATTTAACTGTCTATGGGTATAAGCTTATCAAGGGCAACCTTCTCGCAACGGCATGCCGCCCGACACCCTTGCCAGTAAGGTCTAACGGCACTGCCTCGTCGGTAGCCTGCAACTAAAGTTGCAGTTCGGTGTCGAGCCAGCGAAACACTTCGCACTATCTGCACGGCACTCAGAAAGCGGGGCAACCACCTTGACAACAGATGTGAGGGCACAGGCGGCATGTGCAACACTGGAGCGGCAGAAATTTCTATAGCGGTCGTCATATTTTACACATCACGCACACAAATCAGTGCTGGAAATTGAATGTTGCACTGCGCAATGTGTGAAATTTCCGTTGCCATTCTACATTAGTATGTACTGTGGAGTTGGTGGCAGAGCCAAGGAAAATTAATTTCAAATATCTAATTGAGCAGGTCTCAAAAATAAGTCAGCAACTTACTATCTTCTATATCGTTTTTTTCTTCTCTGTTACTTTGTCAGCTTCATGTGAAGATATTAACGGTGATTTTAACCTTTCAATGTTCGTAAATTTATATCCATGAAAACATGTGGCTTCTTGTCTACATGTTTTGAACGTGCAGCTTTTGCAAAATTCTGTATTCGTTATAGTGCAGTACCACGTACAGTGCAGATGTTCGCAACCCCAGCAACTTGCGTTATAATCGGTCTATGCTGTATAATGCGCACTTTTTAAAGAGCCATACTGTTACAAAGAAGACTAAAGACATGGTCGCGGCAAAAATTCGGTGCACATGAAGTGAACAAGGGATATCAAAACAGGCCTTCTGAAGAACGAGAGCGGCCTTGCACAAGGCGTGTGTGCGCAGCTCCAGTCCAACCGCAACAAAGATATGACCTCCTAGATGAACGAGCACCGTGCACGGATTTCGGCAGCAGCAAGCAATGCCATCGTTGCTATCGACCTTCACAACCTTCGTCGACAGTTTGTTTACGTCGTTGCTGATAACCGATCATGATGACACTCAACCTTACGACCTTCGCATATTTTCAACCGAAGCGGCAGAGGAAACCTAACTTCATGGCTTTCGGCACGCTGAGCCTCATGTGACTGATGTGCAGCCGTAAGGCCATAAAAACAAAACCTTTTTAAATATACAGCAAGTATGCCGCAGCATTTCTGCTAGAGTCTAGTTTCTGCTTCGAGCCAGCCAGAACACATTCTTCTCGTAGCAGAATTACGTACAGTTTCCTAAAAAACTCCACCCCAGAATCCACCCAGGACCGATTGATTGCAAAATATTCACAACCTCTCGAAGAAAGATGGTGACAGCGCTCACGGTTTCGAAATGACAGGTGACCCGAATCGGGTGACGTTCTGAAACAACTATGATGCCAAATTTCATTCTATAGAATGATGTTATTTTTATTATTGCTGCTGTTGCAAATGTGCAAACTGTGAAAACTATGTGCAAACATGCCTTACTGCTACCTTGAGGCGGAAAATTGGTAAATCCCAGCTTTATCTTAGTGCTGCAGAAGAAAACAACGCGGAACTTCCAGAAGTATGACGGCACTGCATTTTAAGCTTTCCACTAACAGAAAGTAGTGAAATAGTGATTTCTTTCACGGCCACTACGCTGTTCATACTGAACTAAGATACCTTGGAGAAGTTCTTCGCGGGCATCATGCATGGATTCTCTTGATAATGGCAAATTCAGTTCATTGCAAAGACAGTTCAATTTGCTCGTAAGCATGCAACAGGCATTGCTTCACGAAGCGAGAAGGCTTAACTTTTGCGGAGGGAACTTTAGCATTTTGTAATAAGACTGTGGTAGGAGAATGACTCTTTTTAGATTTTACACATTTTGAAGGACGAGTCTATATATAACGAACTACTGATACAGTCGCCGACGGATAGCTCAGACTTGACGGGAACCACCAAAAAGGTCCAAATAATCAAGAGTCCAAAATACCGGATTGGTCAGAAAATAAGTTACTTTATTCCAGAAGTGGCCAAGAAAAGGTGTGCCGTATTCTTGGATTGGCACTTTCAGGGATACCTTCAATTTTGCGTGACTCGCACAAGATGCATCAGTGTCTACGAGCGACGGCATTCTTGGCAGAGTGCCAGGCCCGCTATCTTATCACAGTGCAGAACTGCTGCAGCCCATCGACGTGTCCGGTGCCAGGCATGCGAAATATTGGCGCTCCAGCGAAAATGCCTCATACAGTAAAACCTCGTTAAACCGTACCCACTTAAACAGTAGTTTCGGTTTAAAAGTAGTAAAGTCAATTCCCCGACTCAGCGGCCATTGAACATAATGTATTTAGTATCCGCATAAACCGTACCAGCTTATTGCGTACGCATCGGTTAAAACGTAGCGTTTCCACTTTTCGTCGCGCAAACACGGCGGTGCGTCGTCTCCACCGGGCGGTCCGGCAGAACAACAAGCCTCAGAGATCGGTACAACGGCCTCCAAGCGCCCTGTGCGTTTGCACGTGAAGCCGCGTCAACATCAACATCATTTCGACGCCGTGCCAGAGAGCGAGAGAGCGTTATGGCGTCGTGCAAGCGAGGACTCGCGTCATGCCGAAGCTCGGATAAAAAAGACGCCGGGTGCTCAGCATAGAAGAAAAATTAGACATCGTCCGTGCTATCGAACGTGACACGAAGAAGTCGGCGCTGGCCCGCGACATGGATCTGTTGTTGACTACAGTGTGTGGCATTTGGAATGCGAAGTTGCTCGGCAGCGCTGCTGCGACCGCGAAGAGATGTCGGCTACGAGGTTCGACTTTTCGCCATCGTTGCCTCTGTTGTTGCCGAAGTGTCGACTAGCGACAGTGATGAGGACGACACGGAAAGCGACAGCACGGGCGATTCAGGCCCGACAGTGGCAGAAGCTGCGCGTTACGTCAGCCTCGTGAATGCAATCGTCGCAACGAGAACAGGGGCGCGATAACGTAACTATTCCAAACGAAAAGTTTTCCGAACTCCTGCACCCGGCAATGAAAAAGGCGCCCCGGAACTTATGCAGCACTAGTGCGCGCGTGCACGGAGAATACGTAACGCCAACGAGGAATCTGCCGTGCGAGTGTTTGCCGAGAGGAGGGGGGCTGGCTGAGAAGCTGGCACGCAGCTTGAGTAAGTTTGAGGCTGCTGTCGTCGTGCTAGGCCGCCGCGGCATCAAACGAAAATAACACTTATGTCGCGCGAAGTGAATAAATACTGCATGTTTTTTCCCCTTTCATCGCACTCTGTCTGAGTTCCGTTTTCTACAGGTAAGTGGGCGATGTCGTGCTATTTCGGTTAAACAGTACTACCGTTTAGTACGTACTTTTTCCGAGCTCCGGCCGACTACGGTTTAACGAGGTTTCACTGTATTGCAAAAATCAAATTATCTTCGAAAGCATCGTCCGAGAATTCAGCCCGAGCTTGTCAACAAGTTGCTATGCGCACATACGCTTGCCTGTGGCCTAGAGGGCTCGTGGTCGCGATTTTCTAGCAATGCCTTTTATGATATTCCTTTTCATTGTTCATTGGTGGTCAAAGCGGCGCTCCACCCACGTTATCACCGGGATCAGCCATCCATGAGCGGTGGGTGATACGAATGCCACAGAACTCTCAGAACAAATCGTGCAATCCCAAATGTAGCCTTTATGACTTAGTGGTTTGTCTTATCCTGTGATTTGGGCACAGTCCATGATCACTAGATCAACTAGGCTTTGCTAGTATCAGCTTCAAAAAGGTTGCGAAATTGCCGAAATTGTTGGCATGACCAACAACCATTTTACATTAAGTCTACGGGGCTAGAGGCAGTGCTGCAGAGCTGTTCGAGTTATCGACTGGCAACTGTATAACCCAGTTCCCAGTTCACACGTGAGTGCAGAAAACCTTCAAAGACCAGACAAGTGTTATATAAAGCGTACCAACAAGTTTGCCGAATGCCATATAGGCGTAGTTTATGAAATTCCTTTGGTTGCAGTCGCCTTCATGTAGGGCAAACAGGGCATTGCATCAATCGGAGATTAATTGTGCATAAGCATTTGTTGACCAGTGAACACCGTCTAATTCTTGGTTACATTGTCCCAATTGAAAGAGCACTCCGAAATTTGCAGACAGTATAGTTTTGTTCAGACATAAGAACAAAGTGCACCTTACGCACATAGACATGGCATACCTTAATAGTGCCAGCATGTGTCTAAGTCAGCCCTCGATTATCTCGCACAGAGGCTAATCGGCTGATATTCGCCTGTGGCCCCACATGTTTTGATTGATGGATTGGTGCTGCCTTTTCTTGAGCACACGCACATGAGTTTTAAGTCTTTTCGTTCCAACCTGTGTTGCGTGTTTTCCCGCCCGCCTTTCAGTACGGTAAAACCTTTCTAATTCAAATTTCACGAGACTAGAAGAAATGCCTAAATTAACCGAATGACAAATAATTGAATGTCTAAAAAAAGCAATAAATAAATGCGTACAACATCAACATGCTGCTATTTACTGGAAAATTTGCAGATTTTGTATCATATTTTGCATAAAGCTAGCATGGAAGTTGCAAGTCTCATCATCTCATGACTGGTAAGTGCTCACAGCAGAAGGACCTCACCGATTTTCTCCACAGTGCGACAACAGCACATGGTTGTGTCATCTGAGTAGACATGGTATGTGCTTTTAACTACCGTGTCAACATACCGACTGTTTCCTGCAGTGAGCTGGTTGGTGTCGGATCATATATCGCAATGTACGGTGGGTTTTACACGAGCACACAGGCCATGGTAGAATTGTTTTCCATCCTTAATGTTTTCTACCCTTGATGTTTTCCATCACGTCTGTGGCTTTGCGCATACATTGCACCGAATCAAAACCAAATTACTGCTCACCACAGCTGCTACAGATCAATATGTGGCCGCTACTGACATGGTCAGGGATGGCAATCATGCAGGGGTCCTGAACCACTTTCTATTGAAGTCAAGAAATGCATCTGACGTTAAAACAGACTATCTCAAGAAATACTTGGCCACGAAAAGTGCTTCAATGCGTTCAGCAGAAGCACAGTTATTGGCCATCAAAGATCGCCTGTGATTGCAGTCGCGGTGCTACCGGTCCTCCTTCAATGCCTGGCACTGCTAAGGCGGAGCGGGGTGGTGCCCACAATGGATGGTGCCTACTGAATGTCACCGTGACGTGCAGTTAAAATTTCATTTTGGACGATCATGTTGAAGCCACCACTTCCAATTTTGGCGGCTATGACGCACCAAACTCAGAGGCTATCCCTCAGCTCACGGTTGAGCTCCCGGTGTCTCATCCCTTTGCTGTGCGACAGTGTACTAGATAGATACACCCGGTTATTCTCACAATGAGTTACACGAGTAGCACAGTTCCTTTCCAATTTATCTCTAACACAATCACATGCGCCTCCAAATCTTGGAAGGCTATAGAGCAGGCCACAAATAGCCAAGCCAGCGAAAAATCCAACCTGGCAGCCTCCAAGAACACGTAGCGAGGCTCCGAATGAGTGATTTCATCCAGAAAATCAAACTTTAGGGCCTCAATTCGTCCAAGAAATCGGTCACGAAAATGCAGTAGCTCAATGGGAACCCTGACAGTGCATTTATGAAGTCCGGAATATCCATCAAGTCTTAAACTAACGGAGACTGCCCGAGCACTTGAGAGTGGGCTCATTGGTTATCGTGGAAGCAAGCAGCATAACCTTGGAGACATTTCTTCGCATTATGTCTTGAGGTGCCATCCTCCCACAGCAACGTGCTAGTGGTACCCTTGTCTGTATTTTTCCCCCTTGGTGCGGGAGTCCCTTTGATTACTGTGCAAGCACCGGCCCAGCACCGGGTGTCCGTGCCGTGTTGGGTGTTACTAGAGACAAACTGTTTCTGTTAACTTAGGGCAATACTGTGTTTTCTAGCGCATGTAGCGCTCGGTGCCCCCCACCCCCTTTTGCAGCCTGAGCACACTAGATTAAGCGATATGACGGCCTATGCGGCCCTGTGGCTCGCTAAGCCCGAATCTGCAGTGGTGGGCACTCCTGCGAGATAAGAGACCTCCACAGCACGTGTTTTCTTCTTGGTCTGCATTTAGTTCACTCTAAGGTTTACTACACATACCTGCCAACCTGCAGATTTGGAAATTGGTAAAACTACCACGGCGGGGGAGGTGGGGGGGGGGGGGGGGGGGAGGGCAGCACTTTTTTTTTAAAGGAGATTTACCTTTTGCGACAAGCTTACTCACGTTTTCACAACCGCAAGTGAAATCCATGTCTTGGAGAGTAAAGACCGAAAACTCCACTGGGGCACAATTTATTTTTGCAATTATTTCGCTGCTGCCAAATTCGCCTGCTTCAGAAACTTCTCCATGTAGGTCCGCTCAAAGCAACTACCACTCTGGTCCTCCTTGACCATCAGCAGATTTTTTAGTGTTTTTTCACACACACATGAGCGAAACTCCGTTCGAGTTTTGTTCGCAGTGCTGAAGATTCTCTCACATTCAGCATTGCTGTGGGGAATGGAGAGAATACCCACCATAACCACTGAAATTCTGTGGAACCTGAGCGATCCGTCGACACTTCGAACGCTTCCTAAATGCGACCACCGCATGTCGCACCTTGGCTCGTTCCACATTGGCTGGAACCTGATATGCTTGCAAGTTGGCAAACTCGACTTCAAGTGCGTCGATTGCTTCTTCTTTTGATTCACCACTCTGCTGGGGTAGAATAGCAGGGAACGCTATAATAAAATGATGTACGCTGTTGAATGAAGAAGTTTCCAGAGCTTGTACCTGAGCGAATTCAGCCATCTTGAGACTGACGTCTTCTAGCGGGAATTTGAGGGGAATGTAATTGCATGCTGCCATTAGGTACAGATGTACAGCAGAGAAGAACTGCTCTCTCTCAATGCAGCTCAGTGTCTCAACCACAGAGTAAATTGTGCTGCCAATGACTGTCTTCATCACCTTTCTGGTTCTCTGCAGCTCCGCAGTCAACTTCCAGCAATGAATGACATGCCTTGACAACACCTGGGCGCACAAATCTAGTCGGGAGATCCTCGAAAAGGCGGTTCAAGAGGCCCCTCAGTAGATGAATCTGAGGAGCCTGTGCCTGAAGAAGGCAGTTTGGCTTCTCAAAAAGCGGTATAACATTTTGGAGAAAAATACAGCATGCCCTGTTTAGCTCCGATGACAAAAAATGAAACAGGTGCTCCTCACGGTTCACGTGGCTGGCCTCCCCACAATTTTCGGTATGAAGTTTAAGTTTTTTTGCTTGAGGTTCGGAATGAGTTCCTTTCCTCTTTAGCGAGAGTTCATCTCCATTGGTGCTTTCTTTCCCAAGGCCTGCAGCAGTCTTGTGAAGATGTGTAGCAGACTTTGGGGTCAGTGCAGGGTTCTTGAAGGTTTGTGAGGAAGTCTTCGGAATTCGGTGTGACTCCAAAAACAAGCTCTGCTTGTTGCACTACTTTGTTTCAAATAAAAAAAAAAGCTGAGCAGTGGTTTTCACTGGTCGAGCAGCCTCTTCAAACACTTTCCCAACGACAGCCAACGTGTCGGCAAATGCTTCAACATCTTTCTGACCTCGGCATCATGCATTTTTTGGAACTCTTTAAGCCGATCTTTCTATTTCTAGCTTTTCTCTAGGTAAAAAAAATGTCAACCAAAGCCTCATCAACCTTCACAGGAAGATATGAAGCTCCTTTTAGGCGTCCAAGTCGATGAGCTGGCACGGGCAACCAACACCTATCAAACCTGGTTAAGCCTCTCTCAATACAGTACACACACTGCTTTTCTTGCCAATCATGACATTGGCATTGTCCGAACACATAGCCAACAGGTTTCCAACAGGCAAATGCCAAGACTTGATCTCATCCAGAACCAGATTTGCAATCTTGTGACCCGTCACTTCCCCTTGGACTGCCCCGAAGCAAAGAAGGCGGCTTTCGACTCGACTCGTTTCTTTAACTAAATATGTCGCATCAATACGGTAAAGCTGCGTATCCCTATTGTTACTGCCATCCACAGCGATCGAAAATACTAGCTGTTTCAGATCATCCAGCAATGGAGTCTCCGCGATGCAGGCCATTTCCCAAACAACTGGGGTGCGATCTTGTACGCGTTCCAAAATAGAACGGAGGCGTTCCGTTCCACCGAGCCGCACACGATTGGTCAATTTAAACCGTGACGAATGCCATGACGTCAACTGTGATGTGATATCTGCTGTCAATCATTCCTTGTTGTGTGCTATCGGACGAACGCAACGGAACGGACTGCCTATTTCGAGACGTATAGAACGGACCGCCTCCGTTCGATTTTGGAACGCGTACAAGATCGCACCCTTGATGTAGTCTTTGTTTGTCCACAGGCGCAGCGTTTCGCTTCTTCACACATGGCGAACATCCTCCGGAAAAGCGGTCCGGCATGATCGGTAACACTCAGCGGTATGTTGTGTTCAACTAAAAATGCCGTGAAGAAGCATTCTGCACGAATCACACCGAGGTTGTTGTCGCTGCGTACAAAACTTGCTAGGCTTGGCTGGCTGTACGTGGCTCGCACGTATCCCTGATGCTTTATCGAAGCGATGTGGACCTTGACGTCAGATTTGTCGCCATGCAAGATGTTCACATCACAGGCACACATGGTGCAGAATCGGAACTTCTCCCTTTTTTCGACGGCACGAAGCACGGAAATTCTGCCCTGTACGATTTCAAGAACGCTTGGAAGTACTGTCGGGGCTTCAAGTCCGCCATTGCACTGCGAAATCGCTACAGGCCGAAGTCGCACTGCGTCCGACGTGGCAGCTAGCCGCACAAAAGGCGAGGCCAACACTGCAGTGACTGAAGCTGACTGAAGTCCAAACCCACGTGCCCGCACGAATGAAGCCAACAGCATGGGCAACAGGTTTGTGGAGGTGCTAGAGGTGCTATCAGCACTATCGAGCTTTGAATATGGATTCGTGACCCTCCTAGTAGACGACAGAAGTCACTACAACCTTGCAGCTGATGATGATAATACCACACATAGATATTGCCCTCTCGTGGCGGCGCAGGGTACCAGGTTGTAGTGTTACTACATTTTCACTTTTTTTTTTCACAAATAAAATATTTTCATAAAATTTAAAGCAAGATTCATAAAATTGTAAGGCTACTCGAAATTCATACATGTTACGGAAAATTCAGAAGAGTTAGCAAGTATGACCACATCACGTTTTTTGTCATTGTTGCTGCTGCTGTTGCCGTAGTTGTTGCTATATGTAGTGATACAACGCATAGGAAGAAAGCTGGGTGTACACGATACAGCACGGGTCTACTCACGGGTCTACTCCGATACAATCCCGCTTGCACTTACCGCTGCGCAATGCCGTTCGGCTGCAACTCCTGGACAAAGATCCCAAGTTCACCCCTCGATGGTGACCGCAATCCAACGACGCTGAATCCCAAGCTGGCACCAGGCGGCCTGGCTAGCTCCACGTGGAGGACCTGGCGTCCCGCCGCACCTCTCACTATCGCCCGCTCAAACTCCTCCAGGTAGCCCGGCGTCGTCACCGCCCGCCCGCCACAGTGCACCACAGACGACCCACTCAGCTGCAGGAAATACGAAATTTATTTATTTGTTATTTATTTATTTACACACACTGTTGGTTCCAATAAGAACCATGATGCAAGTGGTCATACAGAACTCAAACAGCTTTGGCCAGCAGAAGCTAAGTATCCGTCATGGCTGCTATCAATTCCAGAAGTTTCAACCAAAGTATGGGGCATCTCTCGTACACGTGACCTACTGGGAATAGCTGTGAAACAATTAGCACTGTCGCATATCTACTACACTTACGGAGATTACATTCTAGTTCAGAGAGATGGCTCATGTCAATCTAAAAGTTCAACGTGTGCATTCTACACACCGTCTACCGCTCACTACCACTCACCTCTACCATGGCAGAACTGAAGGCCATAATGTCTGCCTTGACTGTCATAGTCTCACAACCGCACCCTTTATAATGGGTCATGCTGATCGACTCTCAAGCACAATTTTTGAGCAATAATTCCACCAGATGAACAAAAATAATCATGCTCTAGTACATGAAGTACAAAAAATTTATACAAAGGCGATAGACTTGCAACATGAAATGCTGTTTCAGTCAATTCCTAGTCACTGTGGCATTCAAGACAACACAGAGGCTGACAGTTTAGCACCCGCGGTGCACAACGAAGATGAGGCTCATCTGACACCTCTCTCACATAGTGATGTTCGCAAAAGGTTACGTCAACATTTAGTCCGATTATCGAGAAAGAGCTGGCTTGAAAATGGTCCTCATAACTCCGTTTTATTTCAAACTGATTCAGACATAGTTCAGTATTAAAGTAACGGTTACATGTTCTCTCGAAAGAGTAATACACCAATTACGTAAAGGCACTGGATTAATGAATTGTTTTTTGCATAAAATAGGACAAGCTGAAAGTGCAGTGTGCTCTTGCTCAGAACTAGAAAAAGATCTTGAACATCTCTTGTCGCAATGCAGTAGTCATGCTCGGCATCGAAAAAGATCATGAGATAAACTGTGTGCTCTGGACAAGTGACTATTTTATTGGGCAAAATATTGGGGCCACAGCCAACAATGGAACTGCAAAAGCGTGCAGTCAGCACCTTAAAAAATATTTTTGTAAGTGACAAGAATTGCAGATAATTCCTGTAGAAACCCACTATAGTCTGAGTTTTTTTTTTTTCTAATTATACCAAGTGAAATTTTCGCCCCGTACTATATGTGGATCCCAACAGTCTTCAGCTCAAATTCAGTTTCGGTTTCTTGCGCCATCATCAGTCCCCATTGTAGCTACGCTGACTTTGCAACAGCCAAGCTTTGCATGGTGTTAGGACCACGAAAGCAGTATTCTGCTACTTTTTAAAGAAAAATTATCATAGCTGCCGAAACCTTCGGCAACTGTGCTGCAGGGCAGCAGTTTGGTGCGAATGAGAACAACGTTTGCAGCTGGAGGAAGCAAAAGGAATGCCCCTTGGTGTGCAGCGACCTGAGAAGTTTCCAGGGGCCCAAAAAGTAGTGTTTCCTGAAGTTCAACTGGACCTGACACCCTACGTTCAAGAGCAACAAGCTGCACACTTCGCTGTCAACATCGAGCTGCTGCAAGCAAAGGCAAAAAGAGATTGCTAGAGAAAAAGGCATTCTCCGGACGGACTACAAGGCAAGCAAGCACAAGGTGTCTCATTTTATTGCCGGGCTATATTTTCTTTACGTCTGCGCACATCAGTATCGCAGAAGCTGCAAGAAAGCTGCAAAGAGCTGCCTGTGGCCTTTCAGCGTACCGTGATTTCAGTGCGAAAGTCGGCCAACTTTCATCTGGGTCACATCAGCAATGCTGATCAAACACTAGTGTATCTGGTAATGCCCTCAGCACTAATGATGCAGCTGAAGGCAAGTTTCCGTGAGTTCAAGTGAAAATGAGAAGACGCGGATCACTGTAATGTTGTCCTGCACGGCAGAAAGTCGCAAGCTACCACCCTACATGGTGTTCAAATGGAAGACTGCCGAAAGAGGACAAATTGCCAAGAAATGTTGCCTGCTGTCAAAAAAAAGGGGGGGGGGTAGATGGACGAAGCTCTGGTGCTCGAATGGGTAAAGTATGTGTGGTGCCAGCAGCCCGGAGCACTGCTGGCATCACCACTTATCCTGGATGCTTTTCACTGTCACCTGGCTGACTCGGTGAAGCCTGGCTGGCTCATCTGCTCTACCCTGCCATCTGCTAGCCACCTGGTTAGCTCAGATGGTAGAGCGGCTGCCCCAGAAAGGCGGTGGTCCCGGGTTCGAGTCCCGGACTAGGACGAATTTTTCTTCAACTGTGAGACTTTCTTTTTTCGAGGAACTCGTATGGGTTTCCTTTGTAGCAATGGCTACGAATGGGTGGATGTCTGATTTTTCCCTTCAATAATAACAGATAAGTAGCAGGAATCAACCATGACGCCAACCTCTCGTGCACACACATTTCATTTAAAAAAAAGAAAGGACAATGTCCACACTATTGGTGTAAATCAAGATCAAATAATCAAGTTAGAGGGTTTAGCGCACCAGGGCAGCAAATGGGCTATTTGTTCCATACTTGGAAGGAACACTGCTTGTTTCCTATTTGTGCTCACTGTAGATGATGATTTATGATTGGCAACTTCAGGAACTAAAGTTCAAAACAAGTTTCATAGAACTTAACAAATATGCGCAAAATCATAGAGCGAGTCTAAATTCAAAAACATTACGGAAAGTTGAGTACAGTTGGCAGGCATGGAGGTGGGAATAGAACTGACCTCAGGCGAGTAGTGCAACACGGCTCCACCAGCGGCAGACGCCGAATGTGAGAGGCTCTGGTCGGCTTCGGAGCTCGGCTCGCAGGAGTCAGAGTTGTTGTTGTTGTTATTGTTATCGTCTTCCTCTTCGTCCTCGTCCTCCTCGTCCCTGACCTCTCGGTCGATCTCATCCTCGCCCAGCTGCACAGCGCCTGCCCCGAGGGTGAGCGCGCCCGTCTGCGGGCAGAAGTCGAAGTCGTTGGGCAGAAGCGATGGGTGCCGCTGCAAGTGCCGCCGCAGCTGGGCCAGCGAGTCCTGCGAGACAAGCAGCATGCGTTGCAATCTATGGATGGCAAAGAAAATCAACACACTGGAGGGTGTGCCTCTTTAGAAATAATTAAACCAGTGCTGGCATGACATTTCCAACTTTACATTTATTTATTTTTTTGCGTCATACGAAGGTCCCGGATCTCGAAACCCTGGAAAGAATATTGGTAAGCCACAAAGCACCTCAAATAATTTGCTATTAAAGCTCTTCTAGGAACCAGTTTTGTTTGCCAGGAGGCGTATCTGTTGTGACGTCATAATGTAGAAGGTCGTCACATGGGAACAGGACACTGTTATGCTTCAGCACGCACTCCGGCTTGCTCAATCGTCAGCCATGCTGCTACTCATTGCACAACCCAATGTAGCAGCACAACAGATTACCAAACACGCCTGGAAGCAAGTGCCAACAAAGTTGCGAGGTCCTGTTCTCACGTGACTACCTTCTGAACACGACGCAGTGGCTTTTTTAGAAAACAAAACCAAAGCTGGCTCATAGAAAAGCTACTATAGAATATTATTTAGTGGGATCTGGAGCTTGGCAGTATTTTTTGCCATGGCTTCAAGGCTCGGGACCTTCGTATCGTGAAAAAAAAAAAAAAAAAAGAAGCTGGAGATGTCACGACAGTGTTCATTTAAAAGCAACACTAAAGAGAAACGTCAAGTTGTGTATTAGTTCATTATTTTACAATAGCAAAACAGCCGCTCTCATCCTGTGTGGAAGCTAGGTAAGTCAGAAAAGCTGCAAGACCGAAAGACAGCTGGTGACGCTCCCCTGGAGTTCCCACTCCAGCTCACCCTGACATGTATTTTGAGACTGTCTACTTGTGCTTGGTCCATTGTTTATCAGTAAAGCATGGTAACACTGCTATCCAAAGGAACTGAAGACTCGACCTAGCAAGTTTTGGTAACTTTCTCTACACCAAAACAAGCCAAATGCATGAAAATACTTTGAATTCTTTTACATCACATTGACATACCAGTGCATGGGTTTCGATGTAATATTCAAGGAAGGAAAGCTTGACCTTCACTTTCTCCAGTATTAACAGATATTTTCCACTCAAATGCGAGAAAATGGAGCATTAAAAAAAATGCTTGTCTAATCAGAATTGGTTAGACCCCTTAAGACATGTGAACAGCACAAAAGATGACAACAGAGACAAGAAAAAGACACCACGTAGTGCTCATGTGGTGTCTTTCATGTCTCCCCGATTTTCTGCACTGTTCCCACATCTTGTAAGATGAACCAACTTGCCCCACATTGCACCTTTCTGCAGTTTCCTTATTGGCTTTTAGAGTCTCTTTATTGTTGGTTGCCATGACAATACAATGAACAAGATACCAGTGCTGCAAGTCCTCGACAAGTGGCATACACAGCTACTGTGGCAGGAAAAAAAAGCCCAGCAGTAAACATCAGAGAGGAGGCCAATCAGAAACCAGACTCACCTGCAGTGCCAAAACGCGACCCAGCACTGGGTCTGCTGCCAGCACTCCAAGCAGAGCATTGAGGTCTTCTTCATGCTCGGCGGCTGCAGCGGGACTCAGGGACTCTCGGAAGCGCTCAAGGGCTTTCACCGCCTCAGCAACTGCCGCTGCATCAGACAAGCAGTGGTGAGAAGCAACATGGCAACAGAATAGATGTTCCATGCACACACATCTCTACATCTATCCAAGCAAATGAGCGCAGTGAAGTTTGAATGCAAAATAGGTGCTGCTTCTGCTAAAGAAAAGAGAAATGAGCATCTATAATCTTTGTCAAATAAACTCCAGGACAGATCTAGTAAAATATCACACATTCAGCGTCCAAACAAATCACCCTGGGTCTTGTCAAATTGGTCCCCTCGGCTAGCTATGCACAACTGTCACAGTTTCTGGAGGTCATGGAAGCAAGCAGAGAAAGCTCCAACGATAGCCCTCTTCAGCATATTAGTCACCCCCCCCCCCCCCTTCCAGCAGTTTGTATTGCTGCCATATATCTTCACAACATGCTTCTTTCTGCATCAGAACGGCAAGTTGGGCCAGTTGGTTGGGATTCACAAGGACAATTAAAGGAATAAAAGTCAGCGCTGTGTCGTCGTTTTATTCCTTCAATTATCCTTGTCTTGGGTGCACAGTTACAAACCTTACCATGAATGTTTTTTCTGACCACTAGCAGCAAAAAAATGTGGCAGACAGGATATGCATCTTTCAACGGCTTCTAATGTGCAAATTTCAGGTGCCTGTGGCCTCGTGCATTGTGGGCAAGCAGTGGTCGCTTCCGACCCCTTCATTTACAAATACCAAAATCTGTTTTCAGTTGCAAGTCCACTTCTTAAAGAAAGAATAGAGAGATAAGGAAGCCTGCTGTACTGTGAGGGCTAAAAAAAGCAGATTCAGATTATTTTCCATGCTTGCAAGGAAGCAGCAGTCGCATAGAAGCTACTGGTTTCCAAAAGATGAAGTGCCAAAAGTGATGGCAAACTAGGAAGGAATAAAGACAGGACAAGCTACTGGACCATGCAGCTTGACAGAGAGTGCTGCCCCCTTTTTCAGTGACAATGGACTGCAATAGCATTGAGAATACCACATAAATAAAATTAACTGATGCTAACTTTACCGGTGGTTAAGAAAACCTGAGAGCTGATATACGGAGTGATTTTTCTGTGGAACACTACATCTATTTTTTTTTTTACCTTGTTATACCTAGGGCCCTGCCATTCACACCGCTGGGGTACGTGGCTATTCAGACATTAGCAGCAATAAAATGTTCTCTGCTAATTATGCTTTTTTAATTGCCCAAGATGTCCTAATTAGCAACTTCATTATTTCCTTCCAGCCCCATGCTACAATTGCAAAATCAAAGTTGAGCTGTAGTGAAGTCATGCCCACTTAGCATAAATTCCTAAGGCTAATAATGACACTGTCCAAGATATTCATCCTTAAAATGTGATATAACATACATTGCGCTACCAACTAACGGCTTCCTAAAACCGGTCCCCAATCAGTTCGAGACAATCTAACATGGTCCGTCAGTTCATTTTTACACTCATATTGAAGGTCATCATCATCATCATCATCATCATCATCGCCATCACCACCACCAGGCTGGTTAGGGCAAAGGCCCCTCCCATACTTCTCCCTATACCCCGGTCATGTACTAATTGTGGCCATGTCGTCCCTGCAAACTTCTTAATCTCATCCGCCCACCTAACTTTCTGCCGCTCGCTACGCCGCTACGCTTCCCTGCCCCCCGATACGCTTCCCTTCCCTTGGAATCCAGTCCGTAACCCTTAATGACCATCGGTTATCTTCCCTCCTCATTACATGTCCTGCCCATGCCCATTTCTTTTTCTTGATTTCAACTAAGATGTCCCTAACTTTCTGCCGCCCCCTGCTACGCTTCCCTTCCCTTGGAATCCAGTCCGTAACCCTTAATGACCATTGGTTATCTTCCCTCCTCATTACATGTCCTGCCCATGCCCATTTCTTTTTCTTGATTTCAACTAAGATGTCATTAACTCGCGTTTTTTCCCTCACTCAATCTGCTCTTTTCTTATCCCTTATAACGTTACACCCATCATTCTTCTTTCCATAGCTCGTTGTGTCGTCCTCAATTTAAGTAGAACCCTTTTCGTACGCCTCCAGGTTTCTGCCCTGTACGTGAGTACTGGTAAGACACAGCTGTTATAGATTTTTCTCTTGAGGGATAATGGCAACCTGCTGTTCATGATCTGAGAATTTTGAAGGTAAATATATCAAAAGTGGCACTAGTTGAAGGATTTCTCTAAACAGACATGACTTTAATACACCCGAGCTTCAATTTCTCAATTTCAACATCTGTCCTGGAGTGAGCAATTAGAATGTTAATTAGCACATACAGTTCATTAGCATAACTATTGTTGACATTTTCTTGCTGCGAACTTCACTCTAGCCACATAGTCTAGCTGCAAAAAACAGTGATAACCTAAGTATAACTGGGGTGGTTTTTTTTACTGTGTGTTCCACATAAGAAAAAAATGCCTGTTAAATATATGCATACACGTATAGACATATAATCCCCGTACATACACAAAACAGGGAATACTCACAATTTATGCGCAAATGAAAGCATTTTAGGTCGCAGTCCTGTATCATTACAGGAAACACACATAATGGTGGTCGCTTCCTAGCCAGTGCTGCCAACCCTAGATAAATTTCCCTAGAACTAGGGGTATTCAGGCCTTGTTTAGGAAAATAAACATTTGTCTAAATCTAGGGAAAATTTACACTAGGACATGAAAGAAAAATTCGGACATGATAAACCACTTCTGCAATGCCATGATGACTGCGCAGAACTGCTGTTACGACAGCATGGTATGATTTAAGTTGGCGCAAATTACCTGCAAATGTGAAGTATGACTTACGATTGTACCGAGGTGCAGTGAACGAATCTCGCGAAGTAAACAACAATATGCGGAAGTCCTCAGCTCATTAAGGGATCACAGCTACTGCACTATTGCCGTTGGTACCTCTAGGTGTGCTGATTATTTGTGGGCCCTCTGAATGAAATAATTATCTGTAGCCAGCGAAATAAACAATATAGCACAGGCAGACCTTGGCATAAGCAGATACATATACCTAGCGCTGAGCATGACAAGGTGGTCATGGCGCTATGCAATAAAACATACAGTTGGTCTGCCCACAGGCAGAGCAACCTTGGACAGAGTGACATTGTAGAGTCCTATTGGTAATGTGTTTGCACGAGTTTTGGCATTGAGGAAAGAAAAGGCCACATATCTGTGTGCTCTGCTGCACGTGATGTATAGGTATGCAAGCGTGGTGGTGATAAATCAGCACATCATGGCAAGCAAGAAAAATTTGTTGCAGATGTTTACATCTGTATCGCGAAGTAGCACACTGGTCTGACACTGCTGCATTCTGTAAGGGCGGCCAAGAGCCCACCTTCCTTACAATTTTAATTACGTTTCGTGCCAATCTTGGCATTTTGATGTTGTTCAAACTTGTTTTACATGTAGAGCAAAGCATAAATGTGCTGATGTCTTCTTCTTTGAATATGTTATCATACAAGAGTTGTTAGCACAGCTTATACTGCAACATCATTTCAGCTTGACTGCAGCGACTTTATTATTTAAATACTATGTTAAGACAACCTTAGAAATAAATCTGAGCTATAAAATTTGCAGTCTATTTGCATAACAAAAAATTTCTTTAAAGAAACCCTATTGATAGAATGAACAGTCGCACCTTACAACAACCTAGGTAAATATAGAAAATTTCTTTATCCGAGTTAAGGGAAAACTGGCTTCAGAGGTTGGCAACACTGTCCCTAGCGCACAAGCTCAACCTCGAGAGAAGGCAGCTCATCATGTTTGCTAAGCACATCGTCACATGAGGACGCAAGTCAGCCTATCAGGTGCTGTCCCTTAGGACAACAAGTACAGCACTATCGAATGTCAAGTGCTAAGGTCGTCCCAAAATCTACAAAAAATTATAGTTCGATGCTCAACAGCTCACCAGGGGGAGCACAGGTGACATACATGGCAAAAGAGCCAAATGACTCATTAGTGATTTACCAAGTGAATCTATGAGGAAGCTCACCTGTTGCTTCCTTGGTGATCATGCTGAGGTGGCTTCCCTCTGGAACATGCAATACACACACATGCGAGTGAAAGTCAACAATGTTGTGTGCTACAGTGAAATGCCACTATAACAAAGCACTCAGGACAAAGCTAAATGCCAACATACAGGAACGGTCACTAAAATCAATGTGACCAGTTCAGCTTATTATAAGTGACTGGAATTTGTCGTTTTAGCCAAACTAATTGTACAACTTTCTGGTCGCTTTTTGCTTGTTCTTGTTTATACTTTCTAGCTAATAAAAATGGTCATTTAGGCCTTGTCAGTTTTGTAATTCCTCTATTATTGTAATTGCATTGCAATGAATAAATAGGCTCCAAGTATTATTTTTCCTTTACTGACATTCTCACTCGATGGAAGTTTGTGTTCTACAACTGCTAATTCATTTGTATGCATAACTCTCACTGGAGCTCAAAAGTTATCGCTGTCACTGCACACCAAGAGATAACATCGTAACTAACTATACTCTCACATTTCTAGAAATATTATAAACAAATCTGTTTTTTGAAGAATTAACAGGGTAAGTATTCTTCACTAGCCTTTTATTATTACTTTAACCAAGTTAAAATCAGCAGCCATCGCCAGCATATGACAACAGAGGCTCTTTTATTAATACTGGTCTCAATAAAAAAAATTTGGCAACACATGACAACATAAAACTATTTTAGGCATATAGTGTGCATCTGCAATTGAATCACGTAATGTCGTAAAATAGCATTCAGATGAAATATTAAACTTTTTTACACTACTTTTCAGACAAGCCACGCCTATTTGGACTCGTTTTGAGAAGACTGTTTGCCTTGATGGAAGGAATTTATCTGGTCATATTGCTCTGAATTCGCAGCTCAGAGAACAAGCTGTTCATTAGCCAGTCATTTATTATTATTATTATTATTATTATTATTATTATTATTATTATTATTATTATTATTATTATTATTATTATTGTGTAATCTTTATCGGTGCAGTCGTAGAGAGAAGTATGCAAGCTAAATATAGAGCAGGGCCGGTACAACGTAAAACTATCCCAATCTGTTTTTATTCCAAATCGGTCATTAGCCCTCCCTGATGGGTCAGAATGGTTCGGGTCCAGTCAATATGAGCACGTGCAATGCCCATATGGGCAGAGCCCAAGCCATTTTGACCTATCACGGAGTGCTAATGGTCGATTTGGAATAAGAACAGACTGGGATAGTTTTACGTTCTACTGGCCCAGATAAGGGATGAAAGGGAAATTTTTATTTCTGCCTGAAGGTTCCACAGAAAATTGAGAATGCACAGATGTTACAAGTTTCAGCTTCAACCAGGAAACTTATATGGTAGGGAAGAACATGTCCTTGGACTAATTAGTAGTTTCTAAAAGACATGTTTACCACTAAATAGCCAAAACACAAACATGAAAAAGAAATGATGGCACGGGTGGTAACTTTCAATTAGTTTAGTCGGTGCACAAACGTAAAGCCATAAACGTAAGGCAACATGCACAGAATGGAGAATAAAAATTACATGGCATACAAAATGGTACAATGAGTGGCTATCGAGGCGATGAAACTAGATGTTCCGATAACCTTGGCGGTTGTACAGAGCTCAGGCATGCTAAGAGGAATGCAAGTGCTCATGGCTAAAGCATGAGAGAAGGTATAGTGCATGCAGTCAGTCATCACCAGGGATGGGCACGCACATCCAGTATGCTCCCAGGGGGCAAGTATGCTCGTTCTACTGAAATAGTATTGTGCCCGTTTTCTTATTTTGAAAGTCAGAAAAAAAATGAAAGAACACTGAACTAAACTATAGCAGTAGTGCAAGCATCTTCGCAGCCTTGCGCATTCCTGTTAACATACATGAACTCTGTACACCAGGTCATCTCCTTTATCCATTCTGTGCATGTCACCACGTGTGTATGTTATTGCAGGTATGTACTGAATAAACTTTAGAAGTTAATACCCATGCTGTCATTTCTGTTCCTGTCTGCATTGTCTTATCAGCAGTACATAGCTGCTATATTGTAGCTGTACCTTTTACTATGACAATGCTTTTCAGCGCTTATTGTCTTCTGGAGTAGCCACCCAGGGCAGAGCGTCGAACAGGACTCGTGAATGTGAAAAGGCATTATCACCGAAAAAGGTTTCAGTACAAAATAGCAACCCAGGTGTCCTTTTTGATGGGGAATGTATTCCCAGACCCTGAATACTTTTCAGAAGCCACAGCTGTCCACTACAGTGAGTTTTTCATGATTGGCTGCCTACTATACCAAGGGGTCCTTCTACAGCAAATGGATTCAATCTGGATCAGCATTTCTGCTTACTTGGGGGTACAAGCAAGAATAAGGATGGCGCCCCGAGCCTGCCTTCTCCGCACTCATACTGCTCCCGCCATCAGTGGCAGCCGAAATGGTTAACCCACTAGGCGGACACTTCCAGAATACAGGCCCCCAAGAGTGCTTTCTGTAAGTGTCCGACTAGTGGACTGTAGAAGTAGTGGCAGATTTCGTCTGCCACTGATTGGCTGCAGCTGTATGAGCAAGGGAGGCAGGCTGCGCGCGCACCTGCCTCGTTCTCGCTCGTACCCCAGCTGAGCCAATCAGCACTTCAACAGCAGCTGAAATGGACAGCCCACTAGGTGGACACTTACAGAAAACCCCCCTAGTTCCATTTTTGGTGTCCTGGAGGCACTGCCACGTATACTTAATAGTGCTACGTTGTTACAACATGTATGCTTAATAATGACATGTTGTTACAACCAGGGTTACATCTGTACGAACAAGACTTTAGCAACTGTTATTGTTCCAGCTGGACAGAGTGCTACACACAGCAACTATTTTAGCGTAATTTTTCATTTGAAGCTCAAAGCGTAGCTATTGGGCATGTCTATGTGGTGTACCCTAAACAGAACATACATCTGACACTATACAAGGAAAGTGGTTGCCTTCCTTAATACAGACATAAATTTTGTGTTGAGCAAAAAACAAATACATAATTTAAGTAAGCTAGCAGATCTTCATTCACAGAGCAAATGAAACTTAGCTTACGAATTCATTCGATGCTAAATAAAAGAGAAGGAAAACGCCAACCAACATTTATTTGAGGAACCCGATGTTTTGGAGCCTGACCATCTCCATCTTCAGAGGAGAGATGGTATGAGGTGTGGCAGTGCTTACATGTGTTTTTGTGCTTACATGTGCTTACATGTGTTTTGGAAATGACACATCATTCATTGGATGAAACGAAGAAGCACAACTAATTCGCACTAAATTTTAAAAACAGCACATTTATATTCCTTTACTGGGAGTGAACGAATGCAGCCAGGTATGGAATTCTACAGTTTGACAACGCGGGGAAAGAAGCTGTTCTTATTAAAAGTATCTGCGCGGGCAAAAAAAAAGGGGGGGGGGGGGGGGGGAGTACACTGAGTTCATGAAAGTTACGCGTGAAAGATGGCTTGACGAAAGATAAGAAGGATGGGTTCGAAGAGCGATAAGATATGTTTATTATGTTGCGCAAAAATTCTAAGCATTCTATGTCGCGACGTACGGAATATAAGTTAATGAACGACATGAACGAATTGGAACATGTTAACTTGGAACGTCTTGCCAAATGCTCCTAAAAATGGGGGCCAATCACGTCAGAAATTAAAACAGAACTCCGCTGACTTCGATTAAGCGCCCCTAGACTATCGAGGTAGGCGGGAAACATCGCGGGCGCCTGAGGCGAGACGGCATCGGCAAGCGAAGACCCAGCCCAGCCTAACCCAGAAAAAAAAAGAAAAGACGCGCAGAGACGCTGTGACCGTCGACAGGAAAGATTGTCGCAAACGATATTCTAGGTCGGCGTGTACCGTGGAATTCGGCCGCGGTTTTCGAGACACCACCGGACTCGCGGTACCCGATGGTGGCCGGCCGGCATGTCGCACTTGTCGGCACCGTCCCCATGTCAATTAGTGATACGCCGGGCACAGATACACTCGCACCTTTAATTGCACACTAAACAGCTTGTTCCGTTCGCGTACCGCGGAATATGGAGGACTGGAACTCCCGTGAAAATAAATTTAGACCCCGGAAATGAACTGCATTTATGTGGCCCCGCTTGCATCCTGGGCCCAAGCGCACAAAAGCGCACGCGATGAACAAAACGTAAACAGGGAAGCCTGTGCAGCGCTCGAGACACCCGCGTGCGCTGTTCTTGGCAGGCACTGCGCTGACACTTGTCGCATACGCGCGTGCGATCCTTGCTCGCGGCGGTTGTCGATGGTGGCGATCGCCAGAGAGGCGGGCGACAAAAGAACACGAGCGCGTCGCTTGCTGCGAGTTGGTCCGGCAGGTTTGTCGAAATCGGCGTCGGTACGAAAGGCAGGTAGCACGGAGCCGAACGCGAGATTCGGTCGTGGGGAGCTGGCGGCCACATAATTTGAACAGGCGCGGTCTGAAAAATGAAAGGATGGTACTCACCGTTCCGAGCGCAAGTACCGCCACCAGCAGCACTCGGCACCGCATAGCACAGGTGTCACGGCAGACAAGCGCGTGCGACAAGCGGCAAACAAAAGCGAACTCGAAAACAATAAGGCTACCTACACTACTCTGCGGGCACAACCTAAATAAACAAGCAGAAACGGCGAATGTCGCGGGCGAGTTCGACTCGTCTCACGAAAGCGCGGAAATTGCCGTCAAAATAACACTACTATGACGTTTTGACTACGTCAACAAAACTGGCGCACGCAATTTGAACTATTCGAACACGTTTAGAAGAGCAGCGTAGCAGGTCTAGTTGAATACTGTCCACGTAAGCGTTAGAAAACAAAGTTTGTAATATTTTTATGTAATGTGTAATGTCTAATGGCGTCAAATTGTAGTTCCCACGTGACACTGTTTCTTTGTCGTCTGCTAGGCTGTCGGAGCGGCGTTGACAGTTTCATCTATAAACTCACGTTCAATAAACGCTGAAAAGAGCAGCATAAATTTACATGTTAACTGCGCACACCTCAGCGTGAACCTCACGAGTTCTCATGCATATATTCTTTGGTTTTGGCAATTAAACTTAGTTGCGAGCACAACGAAGTGTCGTCATTTTTTTTCTTTGTCCCTGTGTTTGTACGCTGGTTTCCATGATGCAGTATCGTACGAAGCCTCCCAGCTTACTGTGCTTCTACGATAAATTTTGTGTTTTAATAAACACAAAGGCTTATAAAGAATTACTGTTCACCCTCGGTTTGCCCTCGGAGCAAACTAAGTTCGTGGCGCTCTCGCAAGGCACTCAAAAGATTCGCGAAGACTGTTTATGTTTTGAGGTCCTTTCACTTGCTGATCGCGTAATAAAACAGCTTTGAGAGCGGGGAAGAACATCAGTATGCTGTTAACGCACGCATCCAGATCGCAGATATGCATTATAAGGCGATCGATAACATCTTATGCTGGCGATATGTGTTCCGGCCGCTATTTATAAACAAGGTTTCGGTCGTGCGGCTATTTTTTTGCGCTACCGCAATATGGCATCGACTCCTCTACAGAGATGCGTCACGCGTAATACCATAGTAAGGGCGTTCAGCAATACACAATTCGGCATTGTTCTGTAGACCAACAGTTCCGTGTTGAAACGTACGGTTATTCATAACAAACCTCAGTCACCTCGTTATCACGCTTCATACGATCTCAGCATTTGCGTTAGCCTGGTTTACTCCGTCTAACGCGAGTATATTTTCTATTATTAGTTATTATCATGTACTGATATGAATATAGACTTATGAGGACATAAAATTAAAGCCTGAAAAGCTGAAAATATTGAATGTTGAATAAAAACGCCCCCGATGCTTTCTGCCCACAAGTGCATCTGCTCGTAACTGCACCAAACTTTCACAACTTTTTTTTTTTTTTTTTTATAACTGGAATTGATGAGCGTGAGCTGACGAGAACTGTATATAATGCCACGTGAAACGGGGAAAATTAGACTTCGCTTTTTTTCTCTGCACACGTATTTCATCTCGACTTCCTTTATTTATTTTTTCCCCCAATAATTGCCTGCTATTACCATCCGACGGTGAAGCTCGGCGAGATGTACCGTTTTTAGGACGATCAATAAACCCCAAAATAAACGTGCGCCGATATTTCCACACACGCACGGCGTCGTAATTAAAAGTACACCGATAACGTTGCTATATGTTTCTCGTACTTAACCACTTGGTTTTATTTCTTTCCACTATATTACTCGCCATCATCCACAGAATCGCCTTGATGATCGTCCTTCGGCATAGAAAAGTTGCTTTGGCAATGGCGTAAAGCGTAACTACAGCTTTAATAACCTGCGTTGCTGAAAGCGATTTTAGTATATCCTTATTTATTTATTTATTTATTTATTTATTTATTTATTTATTTATTTATTTATTTATTTATTTATTTTGTAAAGTTCAACTGATTTAATAGACTGTTTGACTTGTACTGTTTACATTCCGAAAGAGCAGAACGAACCGTTTCGTTGTTGTTGACGTTTAGGCCCGTTTACAATGTGCTTTATTGCTGGAACGTTTCTCATATCACCCTCAAGTTATCGTTCTTTTATCATTGAACAATTTCTATACTGTGCAGAACCTGGTGACACAAAGTGGTCAACACGCTCAGTTTCTTCCGTAAAAAATCACTATATCTATCTCAACACGGCTGTGCTCCGAATACTCTGTCCTCTCTGTAACGAGGCCAGAAGGAACACAGCTGGCAGAGCAAATGTTCTCAATTAGGATGGCGTCGATTACTCGCTCTCAAAGATGCTGCAATCCGTAGAGCGTCATTTTGGTCCACCACCAAAATGTGTGTGCGTGCGCGCGCGCGCGCGCGCGCGCGCGCGTGTGTGTGTGTGTGTGTGTGTGTGTGTGTGTGTGTGTGTGTGTGTGTGTGTGTGTGTGTGTGTGTGTGTGTGTGTGTGTGTGTGTGTGTGTGTGTGTGTGTGTGTGTGTGTGTGTGTGTGTGTGTGTGTGTGTGTGTGTGTGTGTGTGTGTGTGTGTGTTTGTGTGTTTGTGTGTTTGTGTGTTCCGGCGCTTACCTGCTTGAAGCACTGCGGAGTCACGTATCTACATGCACAGAGTGGGAACGCTCGCAAAGGACAGGAGTACTTATACCTTAAATAGCGCAAATTTTGATCATACTCCATAGGACAAATTACTCTTAAAAGATTTTGCACATGTTGGGGCTTATCTTGTATCACAACGATAATCGTCATCTATCTTGCCCGCATTTCCTTTCTTCAACGCTGCGAGCCCGGTATTTCCTCGCCACGAACGGCAAGCGCGTTCACAGCATTCTCGAAAGGAAAGTAGCGCGCAGATTTTTTCAAGAAAGGGAACGCAAGCAAGGCACTTAGCGATTATCGTTGCGGGACAAGATAATCCCCAAAGGGTGTAAACTTTTTAAAGAGTGTATAAGGCATGGACCGTGTTCAATAATTCTGAATCAATAACATCGATGGAACTCTTACCACGGGCGTCATGTGCATTAAACCGCCCACTTATACATCTATATCTCTCATTTTCTCTATTCTTTAGGGGAGCTATTTTAAGGCATAGTAATAAAAAAAACACTATATAAATGACGCAATGTCCACACGTCAGCGTACTCGCTCACAAATACACTGACTATTATATACTCCCTCCACTCTGATTTCACAGGCATGAGGGAAAGCGTTAGCGAGTGACGGAGATTGTGAACAGACGTGGATATGAACAGAAGTCAGTACCGATTGATAAGAGTGCGAACTGACGAACATGTGAAGGTAATTTTGAAAGGACGCGAGTACCAACGAGAGTGACTGTCGACGAGTCTGAGAGGATGTGAGTGAGTGAGTGAGTGAGTGAGTGAGTGAGTGAGTGAGTGAGTGAGTGAGTGAGTGAGTGAGTGAGTGAGTGAGTGAGTGAGTGAGTGAGTGAGTGAGTGAGTGAGTGAGTGAGTGAGTGAGTGAGTGAGTGAGTGAGCACCCTCTTATTCTACAGACCTACGACAATCTCGAATCATGCAGACAATCCAGTGAGGTTCTGCATTGTGAGTGACTTTCAGTCCACTTGCTGACACGGACTACTAATGTGCTTTCTTGTTTTATCTATTTCAGTTGTTTCTGCTTTATGTATTATTGCGCTATAGAAATAGAAGCTGCCATAAAGGCGTTTTTTTTTCCCTTAATAAGAATAGGTAGGTACCCTTTAACAAATTTGTTGAGTCCCGGAAGTATTTACTCTGTAATTGTACATGCAGCTGACTTATGTTAAATAAGCTTGCAAAATTTGCAAAATCAGCATGCCGGATATGGCGGAGGCCAGACAGCCTCAGCAAGGACTCCACCTTATGTGACGTGTCTGGAGAGGGTGCCTGGGTAGGGTAATACAAATCGGTATCTTATGCCAGAGTCTCACAATTACTACGCCTATAGAAGTGTATTAATGACAATATCACATTCTTAATACTGAAATAAAAGGTCAGTCGCGCCGTTGTAGACTTGTAGATACTATATTTGACTGTTTATAATTTACGAAGGAGAATCAGAAAGTCTTTGTCCCTATATTTTTAGCCAAATTAGGGCTGTAAATGCGAATTCAACACATCCATTCCCAGCGGTGGACCATATCCTCCTTGGGTGGACCTTTCTTGGACCTGCCCGGCCTAATCGGCCACTAGCTCCGCGGCACGGCGCTGCTGTCAGTTGTTCAAGACGGCGGTTGTGCTTCGCACGTCCACGGCATGCGAGAAACGAGGTGTGATTCCTTTTCTATGGAGCAAGGGACAAAAGTCCATCGAAATCCACATGAGAATGCAGTTCACGTATGGGGAAAGGTGTGTTTTCGGTCCGCTGCGGAAGTTCCTGGAAGGGCAGCGATCCACATGCAACGATGAAGCCATGACAGCAGTCCGACGCTGGTTCCACAGTCAGCCCGACGAATTCTACCGAAGGGCCATCTCCAATTTAGTGCTGCGATGGGACAAATGTCTGAACCGGTGTGGGCGCAATGTGTAAGAATAGTGTAAGGCACATAAAATAGTACGTATATTTGTAATTGCCTGTATGTACCTTATTTTGACTAACAAAAAATAAGGGCAAAGGTTTTCTTATTCGCCCTCGTATCTCTCTTTTAAAGCAACTACTAACACGTGAATGTGAAACACACATTCTGCAAGGGAGTGTTCGATAATAAATACATAGAGTCCACATACTACTACTCAAGGTTAACAGGGAAACCCGTTATATGTGATGTTATAAACAATACATTTATTAAGGAATTTTTTCCAAATTTGTGTATTATGTATGTGGTTATTAATTGAAGATAACTGCAATATTACGAATAGTTTCTCGCTCGAAAAGTTGGTATCTATAATCAAAAGAACTGAAGCTTAACGGTCTGCAAGTGAGCAAGACATGCGCCTTGAAAGGACAAGCCGAAGATAAAAAAAAATTTATACTATAAATATAACAGGTGCTTTTTAAACGTTAAAATATTTTTAGACGCCTTTGGCTCTGGGCCGTCCGGCAAGCCGAAGATGCCGCCCGAGTCCAAGGCCACCTGAGGCCACCACAACAGAAACCGCTGAACCACTCTTTAATAAAGCTTCTTCTTCTGCTTCTTAGACGCCTTTGGCATATAGCCAAAATCTACTCATTGAGCTGGATTGCTAAAATAGGCGGACATTTCTTGCACTAGAAATCAAAATACATAATCGAATTTTAAAGAAAATTACTAATAATTTTTAACTAATTACTTTAGTGCAAATGTTGCGATATACGAATTTTGAAGCTACCACCAGTTTCGAGGTAAGCGCCTGTCAAACTTGCGGCTGAACTGCACCATTCTCTTCCGCTTACTTTTTAAACAAAACGCCTTTTTACGCATGAAGTTCGAAATAACGGGAACACCAATGGCATTTCGTCGCGCGCTTTGGGAACTCGTATCTCGAAACTCTGGTTTCATCCTCAAATTTACCGGCAACGGCGTGATGCCGCTTTGCAGGGACTTGTGCAGCTGACCTCTGCAATGCAAAGCTCCTTGACACGAACAACTAACTTGCGAGACAGCTTTCGAGACCGGCGCGCGGTTTCAAAAACAAAAGCCTAGATGTGGCCTTTCACAGCAAGTTGCGCATACTCTCTGCCGTGCGCCCTTGAGATCGCAGTTCATGCCGCAGTTGCTCTAGAACCCCTCTATTCAGGAAAGTAGCGACACTCTCCTCCTAGCGCGCGCTTTCCTCCTCTATCCTCCTCGGATTTCACTCTTCTACGAAGGACCGGCGTGTTGCGCACGGCCCGCTATTCGGGCCAGCGCCCCCCGGGCGCCGTGGGAGAATGAATGCGCGCGCTTGTTTCAGTCGTTTGAAAGGTTATTTTGGAATTCATCGCTCAATGACACTGATACAACTATGGTGAACTTCCGATAGGTCGTGCTGACGAATATTTTCGAAAATAGACTTCGAGAGAAACTAGGAGAAGCGCTCTGAAAAATGGCTATCGTTCAGCGGTTTGCTCTCCGTGGCCACGCCGCGTTGGCCATCTATTTAATTTAATTTAATTTAACTTAATTTCATTTCATTTATTTATTTTCTGAAAGTGCCCAAGCACAGCCTTACGACTTACTATTGGTGCACTTGTGTTACGCAAAAAACGTAAAACCGAAAAGCAAAACAGAGTATCTCCAACAACAGTGGTACAAAGTGCAACAAAAAATTGAATTAATCAAAGACAGGACTCAGATAATGAGCAAATAGTAGAGCTGAATATATCAGGATTATGACGCAACACATTTTGTTGTGTTACAAGACGTGTTGTAGCGTTAGAGGTGCAAGAGGAATTCAGGTAGAAAATGCTAGGACTACGCAAGTTAGGGCGAGGCACGAAGAACGTTACAGATGACAGTAACCGCGGACAGGAGAAGTGGTTGTGAATTGGTTTATATAAGAATAAGTAATCAGGGTATTTCGGCCTTGTTTCTAGGGGTCTAATATCAAACATGCGCAGTATACGCTCATAAGCATAAAATACACGGCGTCCGAGAAATCTATCGCACAGGATACGAATGAAACGTCGCTGAACACATTCAATTTTCGCAACATTGGTCAAATCAATAGAGTTCCATTCAACAGAACTAAACTGCAAGTTCGAGTGGACGAAAGAAGAATACAAGAGAATAACGCGGCTTACATTCGTAAACTTTCCCGCATGGCGTACTCCGCCATGCGGGAAAGAAAAGAAAAAGAAATAAGCTTAGGAAATATAATCAAGAATACGCATCATGGCTTTTTAAGGTAAATCTACTTTTATCGAGGGCAGCGAAAGCACTTGAGCCAATCATTGTATATGAGTTCTATGGGAGTGAACTCTACCTTTCTTCCCCTTACCTCAGTAAACTAAATTCATTCTACTTTGTCGCCAACTGTCTGGTATTGGTCTATTTTTTTAACTTTTTTCTACTGCTTTCAACAGAGCCTTCTTACTTCTTCGTCCTAGTTCCTTAATCAACATAACGGGAACCTCGTCTAGTCTCGTCGGCTGTGTGCTTAGGAATTTTCCCTTCAGCTTTCTTCCAGTTTAAATTTGTCAGCAGCAGCTCCATTTCCACCTGGTTCACTTTCACGCTCTTTTTTTCCTCAAATACAACCTGGTCATTTGCCTGAGAAAGATTCGGCTGATATTTTTCGGATGTATAATTTATTACCGCGTCCCCTTCCAATTTGTTTCTATCTTCGTCTAGGATATGTTGTTGTATTGTTCCAGACTTCCTGCCTAATAAGTTTATGTGGTTCGAAAATATTCTAGGCCATGGCTTTCTTTTTTTCACGTATTTCTGACAACCAACGTATTTCTGCCATTACCGTTCCAACGTCCTTTGTCGGGAGGGTGCAAAACGATTTGTTCCAGTCGCGTGAGTTTACCACCCATCCCCGACCAAAACACTGCTTTAACGCACCACCAATGTTCCGACTAAGTGCCACAAATGCACATGTTGTTAGAAGGGACTACCCTCTCGATGTAGGCGGTTGAAACATTTAGATACTCGGCCGATATTTTGAAATATAATTTTTAGGGTGTGCGTGATTTTCGAGACCGAATCGCATACGAATCGAATAATGCCATAAGCGAATCAAGCATCTACTACTCTTCGAATAGTGTTCGAATAATGAACAGCAGTTATCACAATTAATATGAAACGATGTTCATATCCAAGTAGTCTTAAAGTTAGCAAGTTTCTGTCATTACAAATTACGCTATGAAGCGTTGTTTAATAAAAGTACAAATGGAACATGAGGAGCAAACGAGTAGTTTCTTCGAAAGCAGAGGGCTTTTCAGAGTGGGAATGAACGCTGTACAGCGTGCGAAATATGTGGCTGCCCAAGTGACGTATACCCTGCTCTACTGCGCAGGTTCTCATGTTTTATGTCTACACTATGCCCGAGGGAGTGAAAATTTACCGTGCTGTTGCTCCAATCTTATGCTTATTTAGGCGCAGTTGACATTTCGAAATATTCGAAAAGTATTCGAAAAATATTCGCATTTACGAATAGCGACTATTCGATTCGAAGGCCGAATCGAATTGGACACTATTCGATTCGTTATTCGAAAGTTTTGAATATATTCAAAACTTTCGAATAACGAATCGGGGCTGTCTTCATGTCCAGAATTCCTGGACATGAAGACAGCCCCGCGCAGCCCAGCCCCAGCCCCGGCCGGTCCCGTCCGGCCCGGTCGATAGGGTGGGGTGGGGTCATTACTGTGGGACAAGCCCCAAAGGGTGCAAAGTTTTTTAAGAGCGTAGCGCCCTTATGGATGCATAAGGGGTGTATGTTAGACCGATGGGGTAACACGCCCACCCTGAAACCCTGAAAGGCTAAGACCGAATCCCCGGTGGGGTCAAACGAAGTTTTCTTTTTCGTTATGATGACAGCCGCGACTGACGACACAAAAACTGCATAAAATAAACATTACTAGCTACCACTGTCAAACTCGCGTGTGAGATAATTCGGCGTGTACCAGGCAGTCAGAATGATTACACCGTTTTCAACTACGGAGTTCCTCCCTTCAGGTATAGCTTTAGCTTGCTGTCGTTATAATAGGATTTTTTTATAGTCTTTAGGGTAACGGTGTGTGCCATAGCATAAACCGTACAGTTTCTAAATAAATACCCTAGAGGGAAGTTGGCGCTAGTGTCTACGGGGCTCTCCTGAACATTGCCTCAGCCTACATGGGAATGATAGAAAGTACAGGCTTCGGATTGACATCGATCTTTAGACTCTGGCGTTTGCTTGCGGCGCAATACAAAAATATTTTCACTCAAAATCTAATTTTATTTCTGCAGTATCGTATATGATGCACCACACACTACATAATCTTTGTGTGACTTTGAGATCGAAGCACTTCATGCATGCGGTTAGCCACCATAATGCAGCTATAGTGCCTACAATATATTCTAGGCACTATAATCCGGTTCACCACCAGGGAACATCAGTGTATGCATTGTTCTGCGATTCTGTTCCGTATTTAGCACCAGCGAATAATGATTTATTCTTTTTTACAACAGCAATAACAACCTTGCGTGTACTTATATAAAAATAGTCATCAAAATTTTTTTGTATTGTTATTTTGTAGTGTATTTTGTAAAATAAAAATTTTGTATTGTTAGAAAGTGTTATGCCTTTGAGAGGAATGCTACAAGTGTCGCCTGCTACGACGCCTGCTCACTGCGAACGCGAGACTTTTCTCGCAGACGACAGGCACTTGCGAACTTTCTCGCTGTTTCGAAAGGCTGCGTCGACTGTCACGATTGCTAAACGTCTTCAAGTACTTTTAAGCACATCTGCTGCAGTGCTATCTGGTAGGCTTGTGGCCTCCCACAAGTATGCTTCATTATATTTTATGTTGACGTACCGCTTCTTCTTAAGCTCGCACCAGCAGCTGCTATGGCGTGGCTTTTCGCTTACCCATTTTGCAACAGCTGACTACAGCCAGGAAGCAGCAACCTTTCCTACCACAAGTAAGTTTGTGTTCGAAAATGTCCTGAAACACACTTCCAATGAGCACATGTATAAACGAGCAATGCGTAATGAAGCCCTCAATCAAACTTGATCGTCCAGCCACTACAAGTACAATTGTTTATGTAGTAAACAAAATGCGTAACGCAAGCAGTCCGCCGTATTTCTATTGCACTTTGCATCGCTAGTAGAGAAATGTTACTGGCAGGTTATTAAAAACCCCAGCACATGTGTGCAGCTAAACTTTACAGCTTTAAGGCTCGCACTGCAAATATAAGTATGTACAAGAAGCCAAACAGCTGTAGCAAAGCAGTAAATTGCATCTGCACACTGACCACGCAAAGAGCGACTGAACGAAAGATGTTAGCAGCAACGGCAAGAGACAGCAAGAGAGCAGTGTGGATCAGAGAGCAAACGGGGAAAGCCGATATTCTATTTGACATTAAGAGAAAATAATCGAGCCTTGCAGGCCATGCATTGCGTAGGGCGTATAACCGGTGGACCGGTAAACGCCGGCTCGATCGGATATCCCACAAGAAAGCATCAGTGCATGTAGAATCGCGACGCATTTTAATGAACGCCCCACCTAAGCTTATTAGTAGACACGCCGCGTTTTCTACGTGCTTTCAGGGTTCTAAGCAGAGAACATGTTCGTAGTATCGTGCTTGTATCAGTAGCACCTTCTTTTGCTCTTCTGAAATTTGATAAAGCACGTAATGCTATACGGCGCTAACAAACGAAAGTTAAAACGGTCAAAACACGTTCTTTCGAAGTTTACGATGCTGTCGCTTTCTTGTCAGGGTTTCGTCACCCCACCGCGACACAAACATCCGCACAGCCGCTGGCCCAGCGCGCTGTGCGGATATATATATATATATATATATATATATATATATATATATATATATATATATATATATATATATATATATATATATATATATATATATATATATATATATATATATATATATATATAGTAATTGCGCTTGGAGCGAAAGCAAAACTGCCAAAAAATACCTGTACAGTATATAGTTGGCCAATCAAGGGAATACCAATCCGTAGCCTGTGCTTCCCATCATTCCCATGATAGTTGAATAATCTCAGCGCCAGATATCCCTCTAGTTATAGTAATATGAAACTCTATGGGACAAACCATTTTTACCGTGTATACTCTGAGAGTGCCGACGTCTGTACGTGTAATCAATGTGCTTCCGTTTTTACCGCTATATTCGTGACTGTCTTAACCCACTAGAAGTGACCTTTGAAATGCCATGTGACGGGAGGATTAGAGTCCTTGACATCAAGTTTGGGCTGGCCGATGACAAAACCTGCTGTTGTTACGAACCTAAGGCAAGTAAGCCACTTTTACCATTTCATTCCGCGCATACTTAGCTTGCGAAGAGGGGAATCGCGAAGATCTGTTTCAGCGAAAAATCATGCCAGCACCTAAAGCGGCGCTGGTTACCTGAACCACGTGCTTGTGTCAGTTGCAGAAGGACTGCTTAAGAAGGCACAGGAAAGCAGTTCGGAGCAGGTGCATGGTACAAGCACAGACATAAACAAAATAAAGGTTGCTGTCATCCCCTACATACACGGCGTCTCCCATTGATTAAAGAAGAGTTGCTGGAAGGAGCGGCATCAACGTTGTATTTTTGGCGCCTAATGAATTGGTCAGCCTGTGTAGAAACACAAGGCCAGAAAGAATCGCCCGTACCGCGAGCGAAAAGAAACACACAAACAAATTCATTGAATGCATCGCGGGTGTGGTATACAGCATTCCTCTCGGGTGTAGACGATCCTACATTGGTCAAACAGGTAGATGCATAAATGACCCGCTACGACAACCCAATAACAAACTAAATAACTTGGCCGCCGACGGCTTTCTTGCCATCCATTTCCAGAGATGCAAATCTAAACCCAGATTTAAAGAAATAGTCATCATGAGTAGAAGCAGGTGTGAGATGACGCGCTTGATTATAGAAGCTATAGACACATATTTGGGGACGCATGCGTCAGTAAACCTTCCATTTCATTATCCTCAAAACAGCTCGATTATCTTTGTTGGCGTCGAACGTGTACATGTCTGTGAATATGTGAGGCAAAAAAGTGCTCGCGTGTCGTGACACAACGGACACCTCACGTGTCCGTTGTGTAGGTGCTTGCTGCCGCCTAAGGAAATGTGCTGAGTTTCAAATTTATCGCTGAAGTCTGATCACGTTGAATGAGAATAGGAATCTTGGCATGGCCAGGCTTCTTTCCTTGTGTCTAACCGCTTTTGCCAAGCACCCAGAACTGATGGCATCACTGGCGTTCTGCAGAACTAAGTGCTGGTATCTAAGTTCTGATGAATTTTGAATAAAGAGCCCGTTCGCAGAATCTCTTCTGTCGGTCGGCTGAAATAAAAATCTTCATTTTAGCATAAATAATGATTGATTCACTACGAAGAAAACAGCTAAACTTGTGATAGTGCGAGGGTCCGCTCCAATACAGTCCTATTCTGTATTTGCTCGGGCAGACGCCAGAACGTTGTTGTCAACAGAGCGCGGTGGAAGAGACGCATATTGTGCTTGTGTCGCGCGTAGATTTCTGTACTCCGTTAACGCTGTGGCAGCTACGCAAGAAGTTCGGCGACGAAAATGTATCCCTCCGCGCGTTCCCTCCATATGTTCCGCTACGCGCCAAGGGCGTTTGCTCGAGCAAACGTGCGCGTGCGGCTACCGCTACGGTCTGCCAATAAAAAACCCGGAAAGAAACGCAACGAAAAACGAACTGATCTAAATCAACGAATTAGGCGCCGCATACCACAGTGCATTTGTTTCTAAGGATTACAACTTCTTTCATTCAATAGAAGAGTTTCGCACAATTGCGATCAAGAACATCGAACTATCCTAAGTGCTGACGCAGCCACTGCAATAAAACTGGCTCTCCCGTAATCGAGAGTAGGTGTAAGCACGAAATGGCAACCGGCAAAGCAGATTGGTTGGAGATGACACCAGCCACAATCTTAAAATGGGTGTAGTGTACGTTCGCAACGGCACACCCCACCACACCACACCGCACCACGCCATACGGTGCACTGGTCCATATGGACGCTGCCCAGCTAGAAGAAGCAAACCGTCTGAAGGCGACACGACCAAACGTCTAAGCGAATCCCGACGCTTGCTCTGCGATCTCGACGCAAGAAGTCACTGAGCAAAGGACTTTCTTCACGGACTCTTGTCAAGGCTGGCTGCGTGACGCAGCGCTCTCTCTTAACTTTTTCCTTCCTCCACGAAGGCAAAGGAGCGCATCAGACGCGTCCGGCGCCGCTCCATACAACAACTGGGCGAGCGCAGTAGATCCACAGCAAAATCCATTTCCCAGAATTGAAGTGCATGGTGCCCTGTATCTGCCTTTAGAACGCCGCTACTGGAAATTACAAATAAAGCTTCAGCGTAATAAGCTCGAGTTATATCGTGAACGAACATTAGGAAGAACTCGTAAGCAATATATTTTTTTACTTGTTTGGAAGCAACTATAGCCTATGTAATGTGGTCCTGTACAAAGGAAGGGGGGGGGGGGGGGGATTTCGTTTCCTTCTCGCAACTTGCTCGGATGTTCCGCGTTTGAGTGCCCGGATGACGGCTCTGGCTCAAGGTCGCTTGAAGGCCTCCGACAACGGGAGCTAAAGGCATTTCATGACGGCGTTGCACCTGATGCCTGGAACGGAGTACAGAGATAAGCACATCGAGGCGCGTGCGGCGTCGAGTCCACGTCACGCTACGGCGGACTGTGCTGTGCTGGGCTGACTGACTACCTGGGGTTCTTTAACCGGCGCCAAACTCTAAAGCACAAGAGCGTTGTCGCATTTCGCGCCCATCGAAATGCGGTCGCCGCGGTTGGGAATCGTACCCGCGACTTCGTGCTCAGCCGCAGAGCTCCGCGGTCACTGCGCCACCGTGGGGGTTCCCGGTGTTTGTTACTGGTCTTGTGGAAATGAAACCGAACCAACTCGCACTGAAGTGCAAGAAGGTACAGGCTGCCAGGAAAAACACGACGATGCCTGATCTTGATACTGGCTCAACATGGCTCCTTCCCCGAGAAAACTGGCCGTCGTTCTCCGGATATCATACTCACCGTTCCCATGCAATCGGATTTTTCTACATTTGTGAGCCCTACTCACTGCGAATTAACATGCGAGCAGCGTGGCCTACTACAGCTTTGATAACGGAACTGCAAGATACCCCGTATAACCTCAGCTGTCACACTCTGAACAACATATTTATTGCGATAAGCATTCAAGACGCAAAAGGAAAAAAATGCTTTCGATTTTGTTTATAGGGCTCGAATTGAACTGTTGTAGTCCGTGGTGCGCCTAAATTGCATTCACGTAGTTATCCCTGGGACTCGCCTCGTTCTTCCGTCGGTCTTAAGAAACAGCTGTCCTCTGGTGATCTGACTTTAAGAAAAGTGAATTCAAATTTTAAATTATACTCGCGTCATAATGCGTATGTGGAGGTTTCCTTAAGCACGATGTTAATGTATCGACCTCGAGACGAAACATGTCGGCACGTGCGTTTGAAAATGCTTCGTTAGGTCTGGCTTTCCCACAATAAGAGCGCTCGCGCGGAGAAGCTCGCTTCTCGGACACGAACACTTCAGGTAACGAAAATTTTCCGTACGTGCAGATTCTGCCGAATCATCAAAAAACTTCCATGACAGAATTACAACATCTTAGGTTACAATGGAAGTATTATTGGTGCCCATCTAGAAAAATAGAGATTACGATTACTAAGTTACAATACCGTATTCCCCCACTAAACCTATATTTGTCTAGCACGGTGATATCGGCCCTATGGAAATTATGCCAGGATATTGAATCTATTGATTATTATTTTTTAACCTGTCACCAGTGGGTAATAAAAAACAAGACTTCTTGAAGCGCCGCTTAGTAAACTAGGCTTGAATTTAAGTGTTGGAGCATTAGTCTTCCTTGGGGCCTCAACAATGGGTTTTAGCCACATGGACGTTTTTGACGCTGTGCGTGATTTTTGTCCACGCAACAAAAACTCATAACACACTGATTCTTACTTTCCTCACTATTCCTATTGTAAATTTTCTAAATTCCTTCCATTCTAAAACGTTCAATGAATGTTCTTTTTATTTGTTTTAAAATACGCTGTAATCGCCCAATCATCCTGTCTAATTACAGCCGACTCATTCGCAGTTTGACATTACGAAGCTGAATTTTCTTAACCTACTGTTGGAAATCGCACCGCTGGCACGAGTTGTTGGAACCTCAGTGCTGACACCCGTTGTTGCAAATGGGTCGCAAGCCCCAAGGGTAGCGTTGGCCTGGCGGCCTGGGGCACAACTGGAAGCATCCGAAGGTCCTGGCAAAGCATGAGTCGACTGGTAACAGAACAACTTGTTTATTCTAGCATCGCAAAAGAGCGGGCGGTCAGGTCGACCGAAGTGGAGAGACGGGAGAGCACGTTACTCAACAGAAGAAATCGGAGCCTCTCTCGGCGTCCGGGGGCAGCTGCTTTTATAGTCTCGCAGCTGAGGGCAAGGAGGAACGTCTCGTCAGATGCGCACGTGACTGGGCACGGACACGCTGAGAGACAGGTTGAGACGAGTGTAGTGACGCATCCGCCAAGCCGGCGCCTGTCAGACCTCCTCGCTTCACACTTGGGGAGCTCCTCTCCCCGGCTGCCGCGCTTTGACAAGCGTGGGCACACACACACACACGCACACACGAAGACACGTGGCACTGAAACATGCCTGGACGCGCTTGGCGGGGAGGCTTTGCGGCAGTTCCGAACAGGCCAAAATGTCCGCCGCTTTGAACGAAGCCCCGGCGTCCGTTGCATCCGCGCCGGCTATACCGCGCGTCGTAGGCGAAACGTAACACTACCAACTGTGCGCACAACCACCGGATTCTTGGCCTCATCCCCCATAGTGGACACGAGCACTGTTCTGAAGACTCATCATCATCATCATCATCATCATCATCATCATCATCATCATCATCATCATCATCATCGTACCACCACCATCACCACCGCCACTAAATATTCGGATGGACTACCTCCCCATTACAATGGCGCAGTCGCCTTCGCACCATAGCAAACCAGTTCCGCAAACGCAGCGACAACACGGCCTTAACAGGAGCTCGCAGGCTCCTATCTAAATACATGGGAAAGAAGAAACTATATTTATCGGCAACCATTCCCCCAAATTTGACGATATTAGTTACATTTAAAAGAAAAAGCTAAATGTAGTCACTTTAAGAAGTTGATTCTTTATTTAGGCTGTCGATGTTTCTATAACAAAATCTCGAAAATTGCAATATTTAGAAAAACGAAACGATCAAGTTGAAAGCCCTGTCTCTCATCAGAGTAAAATCATATCACAATTCTGTGAACAGCACCTAGTACTACACCTAAAACGGGCAAAATCGACGCACTGTGCACCACTGTAAGATATACCATTAATAGGTGAGCAGGACTTTCGCAGAACTTTCGTAAGTCACGAATTCACTTATTCTGGAGATTCTTATAGTACTAAATTCGCCCGTTTTAGATGCTCTAACGAATGCAGTTTACAGAAGTGTTACATCTACTTTGGCACAGAGTTACAGCTTTGTGAAGTTCACGCTGCTATATCTTTTTCAATTTTGGAATTTTTTGAAAATTTTGTAAAATATTTTACGTCCTGAATCAAATACCGGTTCTTACGGGCACTGGAATTTATTGCTCTCTCAAATGCAACAACTTACAAGAACAAATCGGTCTAGTGTTTGTCTAATAAAATCATTTCTGACGTTTTACGTGCATTTGCATATGCGGCATCAGAGCTGGTCCTAAACTAAAGCTCCTATCTAAGGAGATATGGGAACGGAGAATTTGTTTTTCTCGGCAATATTTGCACCGACATTTATGAGGCTTTGTGCATTTAAAAGTTAAAAGCAATTAGTGACTACAGTAAGTGATTTCTTAATGAGGCCCTGAATTTTTCTACAGATATTGTTGAAAATTGCAAAATTAAGAAATGCTCACGTATATAGAGTTTTAAATTATTTAACTTCGGCAAAAAAAATTCCATATCAAAATTCTGCAAACCATGCCTAATAATACATATAAAGCGAACAAAATTGATGTATGACACACAGCTCTCAAATATACCCCTAATTTGTGAGTAGGACTTTTGCAAATCTTTCGTAGACGTTGTGTCGAATTCGGGTAAACTATAAGTTCATATATCTAATTCCTCTATTTTTACGGAACTGCGATATCTGCTTTGTTGCAGAATTAATTATTTCTAAACTTCAGGGTTGATTCCTCTTTTACAGTAACCAGTTTTGTAGAATTTTCGTAAAAATAATATAGGCACTAAATCATAATTAACCTTCTATAGAGCCACTATAATTTGACTTGCTCTCTGAACTGCAACAGACTTTATTCAAATCGGTCACGTGGTTGTCTCATTCAAGCAATTCTTCGTTTCACATGTATTTGGCAAATAAATCGGAGCTGGCGTCGAACTCGTGATGATGATGATGATGGCCTTAAAATCATTGGAACCTATACACCCAAGGAGATTGGCCAAGAAACGATCATACTTTAGGTATATGTTAAGAGAATAAATTTAGAAATCTTTAATCTTGATAAATAAAGTAAACCACGTAAAACACAAAGTGACTTAGTTCTTTTCTCGAACGTTTTCCTCTACGTTCTTCCTTGCTAATTCCGCGTGTTGTGCCGTGCATTTAGCCGTATGTATGTATGCATGCATGTATGTATGTATGTATGTATGTATGTATGTATGTATGTATGTATGTATGTATGTATGTATGTATGTATGTATGTATGTATGTGTGTATGTATGTATGTATGTATGTATGTGTGTATGTATGTGCGTGTGCGTGTGTATGTATGTATGTGTGTATGTATGTGTGTATGTATGTATGTATGTATGTATGTATGTATGTATGTGTGTATGTATGTGCGTGTGCGTGTGTATGTATGTATGTATGTATGTATGTATGTGTGTGTATGTATGTATTTATGTATGTATGTATGTACGTGCGTGCGTGTGTGTATGTATGTATGCATGCATGCATGCATGTGTGTGTGTGTGTGTGTGTGTGTGTGTGTGTGTGTGTGTGTATGTATGTATGTATGTATGTATGTATGTATGTGTATGCATGTATGTATTCAGATGCGTGTGTGACATTGCCGGTATCTTATGCATCCGAATTGTATTTTTGCGTTGCGACATTTGGTGCATCGAGGATTTATCGTGTAATTTTACGTATTTCTTTTAGCGTTGCGATGTTGTGGAATTTGCGATTACATTTCCATGCTCTTCATGTGAAAAGGAGCGGCTGGCAACGTCTGTTGGTGCCAGCATCTCCTTCTCTGTTCATGTCCGTAAAGAAAGAACATCACGAGGAATTAATGAGGGAAAGGAGGTGCGACGATGACATCTTGAAGCACCGAGCTGCATTTGCTTCGCATGGATGGATGGATAGATATTACGAGCATCCTCTTTGGAACGGGGCAGTGGGTTGCGCCACCAAACACTTGCTGTTATACTGCCTATTGTCCTACCTAGGTTAAAAAAGAAAAAAGAAAGGAAAACGAGAAAAAAACCACGATGAATTCCCATAACCAAATTTTGTTGATCCTCTGTTGTGAATTTTGTTTTTATACGTCTCCGTTACTAGTGCTGACGCGATCCAGATGTACACGATAATGTGTCATTGTTACACTAGCGGCAGCAATAACGGCAGCAATAAGCACGACTCCCGTGACTGACGCCAACCAAAGATCTTGGAAGCCCCGCACGCGGCATGCGAGATCTGTGCGCGCTGGCAGGTTGAGCTACCAGCGCGGCAATCTCGAAGGTAATACCCCGCGTCATCAACTTCAGCTCGCATCGTCAGATGGGGCTCCTGGTAACAGGTGCGAAGCAAATGCAGTTCGGCGCTTCAAGTTGTCATCGTCGTACATGTATTTAGTGGTTGCGCACCGAACGACCACATCGTGACACACTACGGTGATACCTGCTCATATCCTAGTTGTACCAGACGATGAATGCTGTAAGGCGATAAAGTTTAAACTTTGAAAGAAAACAAAGCGAACTGTAAAGCGTACTGTTACGAAGCGAACTGTAACTGGTGAAATGGGCCCACGTGACGCGTCGCAGTACTGCATCCGTTGATTGATAATTGCTAGGGAGAACGGCATTGTTGAACAGCGTCTGCGCATGCGCGCTCGCTATGCATCATCAAGTGCACAAATCTAGATAATGAAGTTGCCCTTATGAGTGCTTTTCTTTATATTTGTACTGTTGATGCATGCGTATTGAGCATTCTGTCAAGGTTCTTTCTTTTTTTTTCCTGCGTGTTTCTTTGAGCGTATGTTTCTTTGTGATGTTTTATGGAGAGGAGGAAGTTCTTTACTGAAAGGCAGATATTTTTTGCGGGCGTGCGCATTACCATTGACATAAAGGAGAAAAATTTAAGAAAAAAGAGAGCAAAAAAAAGATAAAAACTTTTTTTTACCTGTTTATGCAGATCTTCAGCAACACATATTGCAGCACAGCGATCACGTTGCCTGCCTGGCAAATCAGCAAGACGCAGGAAGCACCCTAGCACGCGAGCCACACAATTAACGCGATCGCGGATTACGCTGTCTCCCGGATCGGCCAAGTTTACTACAGACGACTCTCGCTAATTCAATCTCGGTTAATTCGACCTTTCGCTTAATTCGAACAAGTTGGCAAGAGGTTCATTGAAAAGCGCCATGTATCCAGCGTATTCACGGCGCAGCTTCCTAAATCGTCGGCGTGAAAGGCGTTCATTGAAGAGCGACACATACCCAGTGCATTTGTGGCTCAGCCTGCTAATGTGTCGGGTTGCTGTGCTCGAGGAACCCTTGTGACGTGGGCTCGATTCCGCTCAGCAGTGGAGAAATTTAAGCGATTTTCTTCGTCATAGTAGAGCGGCACATTCCCCGTGGTACATGCCCGGTTACCCAGGTAACAAGGTATGTTTGCGCCAAACGGGTTCATTAAAAGGCCGCACACACCTACTGGCACATACCCAGTGCTCCAAGTCGGCGTCCAAGAGTTTCTTCGAGCACCGGCACCTATCCAGTCCCGCCCCTACAGTGACCAATTTGGGTGTGAAAGAGGTTCGTTGAAGAGGGGCACGTATGTATACAATGCCACATACTCGCCAACCCAAGTTGTTCCGATGGTTGGTTTCGAATCCTGTTCCCTCAAAACGCCAGCCCGATGCGCTACGCATTCGACAACGGGCTACCAAGCGACCTAGGTAAGTGGGAAAACAGATAGATAGATAGATAGATAGATAGATAGATAGCCCCCGGAAAATTCGTGAAGCACTCTAATAATGCTAACTCATTCATTAATGTACACCCGGTTGTCAGCATAGGCTCCGCTGGCCTCGTTGTAGTAGTGGGTTTCAGGGATTATGAGAAAAGTAAACCTGTCCACAATAGAGATCTGTAAAAGGCGGTTGGAATTTTGATGGCAGAAAAGTAGGAAGACCACAAACAACAGAGGAGTACATAAACGACGTTCCCAATAATTGCTCAGAAAGTTTGACGCTGTACATTGTCGGTCAGAAGAAAAAGGACATTCGGCAAAATAAGAAAAATAGCGCCACCATTCCGTTTCAAAAGGGACGTTCATAGCATCCAGCCGTCATCGAGGTGATGTCAGCTGGGTCACTCATTTTTCGTCTGCTACGCTCCGGCTGGGGTCGCTGCATTTTCCTTTGTTTGCTCCCGCTTTCATATTCTGCTCGCGAAGCACAACTGTCCATTCAATTTTTGCGTTAATTTAATAAGTGTCAGTATTACATGGGCCAAAAAAAAGTTAACTGCTTTGCGTGCCTCGCGTAAAGTCACCGCCGTCCATGTCAACGAGGGACACAATCTCGCGACTCAATCGCTAAAGATCGCGCCGAGCAAGTAACCTAAAGAGTCTATACGCAGATTCGTAGCCCTCAGCACCATCTTACCGTTAAAGTGCGAAACGGCGCCTCGGTACCCTAGTTACACGGGCAGCTTAACCGCGGTTAAACTCAATCGTGGTTAACTCGCTCAACCGTGGTTAACGCGAACCGCAGTCCGCCAGAGTTACACGGGCTATCCCGATCGCGGTCAATGGTCTGATGACGCGTCACGTGATCTCTTGCATACAGGCTTCATTTTGAAAAATTTTTCTTCGACATTTGATTACAGTGGTATAAAGATGTTATTTTTCAGCAAAACAATTGTCATGTTTGTGAGTTTTAACGTGGAAGACTGCGTTTTACGCGCGTAGGTTAATAATTTTCGATACTCCTGCTCTGAGTTGTGAGCATGCCTGGTGGGCATACAACTATATAAAAAGTCATAGTTGAGGGCCACAAATGGGTAAATATAAAATAGAAATAAGTCCACTGAACGAAGAGGTAAACAAAATTCTTAATGAACAAATGAACGTTTAAGCTAACAAACATTGGTTACATAATTAAAGGGAGTACAACTTTAGGCGAATGCACTTTGGAACTATACGCTTGCAATTACAAAAAAAAAATGAATAGAAAAAAGAGAAAAGGCAGTGCTTTCAGGTGTTAATGTATGTACACTGCGATTTCCCATTGCTCAAATTATCACAAAAAAGAACATGTTAAAATACTGAAGTTATAAGTTTGAAAGCAGGGCCATCAAACTGGACAAAAAAGTGAGACGCACACAAACACACAGCGTTTGTGTGTCTTACATGTCTAGTCTGATTGCGCTGTTCTTAAATTTTGACATTTGTGCGTAGCCGTCATCTCTGTGTAGAGGCACGCGTTTCGACTACCTGAGCGCCGAGCGGCCTGATTATCTTCCCAAATGCGTATCAGTGCCTCAGTTGTCGTGCCAGGCCACATGATACGCTTTTTGGGAGATATCTGGGAAGCGCCAGCGCTCCACTCGGGAGAAGTGCCGTCCGCCATTTCGCCCGTTTCCGAAACGTCGGTTACACTAAACCGAGGTTGCCAAGCTCGGTTGGCGGTCAACCGCGGTTAGCGGCCTAGCCGCAGTTTCGCCTGCCACACTTCACTAATGTGGTGCTACATAGCTTAAGCCTACTGTTGGCGAGAATAATCTCGTACTTTTACTGACAGGCGGTTATACTCTCTGACGGTAGCACCGCACGTACGCATTATCGCCAGGCACGCCGCGTCACACTTTATATTTCTGCAAAGGAGTCTTATGGCCGCTTTTCAATGCGAAATTTCAATAATGCTGGGTTATCATGGTGCAACAGCTTCTGCGTGCACTTTTAGAAAACATTTATTTCAGTTTTCACAGCAGACCGAATACAATGTCTGATGAAGGGACAGAAGCTAAAGCTGTTGGTGCCTGACGAGGCCTCTGACCCTACGAAGTTCGGAGCGATGCAGTTACAAAACACTGGAAAAAAAATGTGCTGATCAAGAGCAGATATACAACGCGACATTTTACACACTGTTCTAGAGTGACGAAAACAGGCCACTTGCACAGTAGTACACAACAGATCACACATTGCATGACACTATTTAAATTTAAACACAATATAAGAGATGCATTGCACTTATAGATTGTGATAACCTCTCACATAATGGATAAGAGGGACATAAAACAAGATTTACAGTGCATTTTCTGTGTTACACACGTTTTGTATTACTGGCAAAAAAATTAGAAAATGTTTACTCCTGATTGTGCTTTATACCAGAAGACAACAATGTCTCTCCATAACATGGCGTTTAAGTACACGTGGTGTGCATAAAAAGTTTAGCATTCTTTCAAACTTGTTTAGGATGGCAGGTATTTGATAGATCATTCTTTGCTTTCCATAGTTTGTTCTTATTTTTGGGGTTCGATGCTTTTGGTGCCTTCGAAGATATTGAGCGTTTTCAAAGCGATTACTTTCGTGAAGTTTCTTTTGGTGCATTTATTGCAAAACTTTCAAATAATATAACTGGTCCGCCCTTAGGATACTATGTTGCTTGAACCGAGGAGCTGTTCTTAAATCCTGTACGTTTCCATAAAAAGATTCAAAACAGCGCAAAATTTTTTTTTTGTAAGGTAGTGAGTTTATTGTAATTGTTTTGCGTAGTGGTCCCCCACACCAATAAACCATATGTTAACTTGGAGCAAAAGAGGGGAAAACAAATAAATATTCCTTTTTAGAGAGGTATGAGGTCAGATATCTTGTAAATTGAGGACGACGCAACGAGCTATGGAAAGAAGAATGATTGGTATAACGTTAAGGGATAAGAAAAGAGCAGATTGGGTGAGGGAACAAACGCGAGTTAATGACGTCTTAGTTGAAATCAAGAAAAAAGAAATGGGCATGGGCAGGACACGTAATGAGGAGGGAAGATAACCGATGGTCATTAAGAGTTACGGAATGGATTCCAAGGGAAGGAAAGCGTAGCAGAGGGCGGCAGAAAGTTAGGTGGGCGGATGAGATTAAGAAGTTTGCAGGGACAACACGGCCACAATTAGTACATGACCGGGGTAGTTGGAGAAGTATGGGAGAGGCCTTTGCCCTGCAGTGGACATAACCAGGCTGACGATGATGATGATGATGATGATGATGATGATGATGATATTGATGATGATCTTGTACAGGCATCCAACTGTACGGGCTACAGTTTCATACTTAAGTTCCTTATCTGCACAGACCAGCTCAGGTCTTCGTGAAACCGAATTCCCGAGAAACTCCTGCTCTTGAAGTTGATTTATTAAAGTGTCCTTATATTTTACACTAAGTTTGTTATGGACAGGTTTATTGACAGGACGAACTATGACGTGTTGTTTTCGAGACATTTAAGCGTAATCTATTTCTTCTTAACCAGTTAGACAGGTGTACAAGGTAGGTATTTACAGAACACTGTAGTGTCAGTAGATTATCTGAAGAGAAGAGATATTAGTGCCATCTGCATACATTATATTTTGAGCGGAACTATCTCTCTCAACAATATCATTGATATAAATAAGAAATAATAATGGACCCGGTATAGATCCCCGTGGCACTCCTTGTTTTAGCTTCGCAAGCATCGACAGAGCGTCATTAGTTTTGACCAACCTATATCGATCATGCAAATAACTATTAAGAAAGTCTAATGCAGTATCCCGCACTCCGTATCTTGATGATTTCTTGAGTAATAAGTCGAAATGTGTAGAATCATATGCCTTCTGAACGTCTAAAAACGAACCTAGTGTATATTTTCTACTTTCCATGGTTTCGATTATATTTTTCTGAAGCCAGTTGCCAACCTTCGATTTGTCAATGAAGGAATAAGAATAGTCTATTGATTTTTTTTATTGCGCAGCAAAAAATAAACGAAGCTTCTTATTAGGGCAGCCGCGGCGTGTACAACTTTTTGTCGCACTTGCGAGCTTCTTTGTCTATTTAGCGCTTCAGTTACTTGTTTCATCAAGTACCAACAAAATATTCAGGTTACTTTTTGAGAGTCGGCTGCTAACTTGTGCTCGTTATTTCTTACACGGATGCTGAGCCGTCTAGCGTACACAGGCGACGAGCTGTGTTGGTCGTGTGGATATAGCGGCATGGCGGAAGCGATCAGTTTATTTTTTCCTCTGCAGCTCGGCGCTGCACATGACCAAGTAACTTTGGCTGGTTTTCCCACCATGTTTGGGAAAACCAGCCAATTTGGGAAACGGCTCATTTCGCCTACAGAAACGTTTTGGTCATTGTGAAGCCAAGGGGTAATTGACTGTAGTAGAGAGAGTACGCCGGATTCAGTCGACCCTCAAGGTTGGCGCAGAGGGGGAGGGGAGGGGGCAGTTTTCGCGTGCAAGAGAACCCAGTGTCCCCCGCCGGTTACGGAGCTCCTGTATGTGCTGCTGCACTGCACAACCATTATGTCTGCAGGAGAAACAATTCCGCAGCTACGTAGGGATATGAGAAGAAGGTAGTAGTAGTAGTAGTAGTAGTAGTAGTAGTAGTAGTAGTAGTAGTAGTAGTAGTAGTACTTGGTTATCAATTTCAAATACAGGGTGTTTCAGCGAACACATTCAAAAATCTTTAAAGGTTGCCTGTGGCAGATATCATAATTATCATAATTAGATATCATAAGCGGCGGACAATACTTGCAAAAAAAAATGAGATGCAAAATCGACTAATTAATAAAAATGGGCTAATTAAGTTTTTAAATAATTATATTATGGCCCATATTGCAATTTACAAATTCTAGCCGGGGAGTTCGCAAGGCGGATCCACTTGGACCGAATTTTCCAGATGACACCAGTTTCGAGATATAAATTCCCGAACTTTGCGAAGAAATGCATTAGTGTTCCAATTAATTTGTTAACAAGGCGTCGTTTCATGCACTGAAGCACACAAGTGGAACACCAATACATTTCTCCGCAAAGTTCGGGAATTTATATGTCGATATTGGTGACGTCCTGAGAATTCGTTCCAAGTGGATCCGCTTGCAAAGTCTACTGCTAGAATTTGTAGATTGCAATATGAGTCGTACGATAATTAGCTAGAAGGTTAATTAGTAAGTCTTGTTAATTAGTCGATTTTGTATTTTAATATTTTGTGCAAGTAGTGTCCATCGCCTAGAGTAGACCGGCTCATAAACTAAAATTGAGCTATCTGCTACAGGCAACCTTTAAAAACTTTTGAAAGTGTTCGCTAAAACACCCTGTATAACGAAGAAAAGAAAGAAAATTACTGTAGATCGCACCGTAACTGTCCATCAGAGTCGCAGAGTAGCAACTCCGGAGTTGGAATGATTTTGGAATGATTCCATACATTAAAACACCAAGAAACAAGTGGGAATGTAAAAATGACACCGGTCGGGCAGAATGAATTGAAATGCGATGGGAGCCCGACATTCCGGAATGTAGATGGAATGGAATGGGAACATAGTTTTCGGAGCACTTAATGTTCATTAAAAAAAGTTTTCCAATTAAACGAAGCTACATATTTCCAATTCATTACAGTGCTGAATTTTCGCTCAATGCCGGTTCTTTGAGGATATCTATCTCTAGGTGACTAGCTATGCTGTAGTACTAAGAAGTGTGGAACATGGTATTCCACACTTCTGAAGACCTGGAAACATTTGTGCATTAGAAAGTTCAAGTCCATTTAAAGATATCGGCTTTTACTTGTGAAGAATGATTCGATTTAACAAGAGCATGACTGACCTTCACCACACAAGGACTGAGGCCAAAAAGAAACTGTTGCACCTTGCGCGTATCCGCGGTGACTTGGAACGCTCCAGTTTCTTTTCGCACACTGTCACTTTTGTAGAACGCCCAATACGATGTTCAGAGAGGTGTGCTGAAAGAAAATATGCCGCTGCTTAATATGCCACTAAATGTGAAACGAAAATAACCGTCCTGAAAAACATATAAATGCGTTCGGCTTTTCCGATATATGACGGAACAAGCTAGCTGGATTCATGACATACACAACGGTGTGAAATTATTTTGTACTTTCCTCTTACTCAATCGAATAAGAATACTGTCGAAGTATAAATTGTTTTGCAAATGGCGGATTTTATTTACAAGGCACTTAGACCTTGCTTGTATCGCAGCGTCCTATGCTGCCGTAAACCGCCTATAACACGCGAGCAGCTGAAGTGAAGTTAACTGAATTATGGTTTAAGAAAATGGCTTAGCACTGACTTTACATTACCGAAAAATGCCTATTACAGCACTTTGTGTTCATACATGCATACTTTGGCTTTTTGCGCCTGTAAATGCCTTTTCTCTAGGGGGGGGGGGGGGGGCTCATTTTGTTTCAAAAGCATATTCTTCTTCCTACAAGACCTAACGGTGTAAGAGTTGGGGTCGGGCATGAAATAGATGGTAGCTGGCCCATGCCGTCGTCCGACTCATCCGCGCTAAGGACGTTGTTGAAGGGAACGGCTTGTTCTCATCGACAACGAGGAATATGGGATTTAATTACCCTATCTACATGAAGGTTGGAGAAAGTTATATTTCATCAGTCTAGCATGACTGAAAGAGAATGCACACTGAAGAGCCGACAACGGCTGCTTAAAAACACTCTGTCCTCCCTAGATCCCTAGGTGAGGGAAAACAGCCATTCAACCTTCGACCAATGGGAGCGTCCAAAGTCACCCTGGTCGACCCGCCTTTGAGGGGGAGGGTTCACACACTCACTTCCGCACTTTGGTTTCACTGAACACACCGAGATGAGAGGGTTCTTACAGAAAGGGGTCTTGACCCGAGCAGGCGCCTCTTTATCCCAGAGCTGACCCCGCAGTCAGTAGCCGCCGCGTCTGTCCATTGACTGTGACGACTTCTGGGGCCCATGAGATCGCACCACAAAAAACCCTGTTCCAGGAGTTCTCTTGCTCCAAGCCAACCATGAAGGCGACGGCGAATCAACTAACAATACTCGGTCCGCCGACCGTCACTAGACATGCCGGCACCGTCGGGCTGTTGAAGCGGCGCATTGTTGTTCTTACAAAGCGAGTCGTCGCAGCGGCTGGGAAGGCTTCGGAGGTCGCTTCTCCGATGATCGCCGGGCCCCGTAGGCCGATCGTAAGAACGGTAACGCTGCTGCAGACTGCTATTGATAACGCACGTGGCAATATGACCTAGCAAAGAAAGACTTAGGTTGCAACGCTTATCGATCTTTTTAGGATCTCTTACCATCTGCCTGGCCCTGGTTAGCCAATGGCACAGAAAAAAAAACAAGATAAATCTGTTCCTTGAGCAGTGGGCGCGCAACTCCGTGTCAAATTGCAGGCGGCGATTTGAGAGAGAAATGCGCAGAAATTCGAGAGAGATGCACACTGTTGGCTGTAAATTGGAAAGAGTGCACACTGACTGCCGATCACACTGCGTGTGGGTATTTTAGGCGAAAGCGCACGAAATTCGCTGGAGCCACTGTGGACTGCACATTACACGGTGTACCCTTCTTCAGCGATTCCGCTCTTTTGTGGTTGTATGCAAAGAATTCAAGCATAGGCGGTTCACCTGCAAAGCGGTGAGCTGTTCCGCTCGCCCCGCTGTATTAATGAAAAAATAATAATGAAGAACATATTTGCGATGTATAAACCAGTGATAGAGAAGAAGAAAACGCTTACGGAACAGTTCTTGTGGGTAGTTCACGAGTTGTGTGACGCAGCTATACCGCACCATAATACAACTTTAATGCATACCACGTGGATCGCATGCAGCTGTCGAACAAGTTTGCGCGATATGGCATTCTGTACGTGTTAAACGAGAAGCATGTCCTTTCTTTCCTGTTCAAATAAATCTCCGAGGTTCCCACAGCGGGACACTCCAGAATCCCAGAGAGCGTGATGCATGCCCACAAAAATACGGAAATAAAAAAAAAACGCGCAGTTCATCTGTGTCTATATTGAGCACTTGCTTTTCATCCATTGGACGAGTTCATTCAGTGACAAGAGGTAACGTGTTGACCACCAAAACCTAGAGATTATAATCATGTGATACAGGCTGTGACATAACCATGAAAAACATTTTTTCTAAATGTACAGTACTCAACGCTTCTTTTCTTACTGGAACATTTGTTGACTTCAATCCATAGGTATGAGTTTTAGCTTTTCCCATTAACCGCTTAGCGGCTTTCTTGGCGTATTTTGTGTTCTTATAGCGCTTGCTCCGCTTGATAGGATTGTAAGCAGGAAATTATGGCTATTGAACATGCGCTATGCCGGCTCACTTTGTCAGAACAGATGTATTAAACACATTTGTTGCAGCGTGCAGCTTGACAAAAATGAAAAGAAGCGGCATCTCGTGTGCCCAACAGAGCCCTGCTGGGAATCGATTGCGTGCACAATAAGGCAGCCATCCCACAAGTGGAACGCTATACTTCAGGTTTCTTACCATGAAAACCGGCAACGAATATTAAATTCAGAAGGCAAGCGACGGTGTGGGACCAATTATAACACCTATTACGGCCCCTACTCTACCTAAAATGAGATTTTTGTTGTCTGTTTTAATTAGCCGCCGAACTCCTATAGCGCCTAAAGATTCGCGCTCGAGTCATGACGGTGAGTGACATTGGCCAATTTGTCTGCTGAGCATTGTATATACGGCCCTGTTGTTAATACGTAAAATAATTAGTGTCCTCCCCCACCCACCCTTTTCTTTCTGTGTGATGGGCGGCTGTCCCAAATGTACTCAGGCTACACTGTAAAATCATTTACATTCTTCAAACTAAAGAAAACAAATGGTCTAAATGTGACTATAACTCACACTCTTAGGGTGGGATTTATATAACTCAGACCCTAAGGGTGTAAGTTATGTACAAATTTACATGCTTTATCACCTTTAAGGGCGTAAATTATTTTACACTGTACCGGGGTTGGAGGCCCACAATATTTCTGTGCTCGCGACTCCTGTTCGCGCGTGTACTGCTTGCTTTCTTTTTCCCCCTTGCTGATATTTTTTTGTCTTGCTTTCATTTTTTCCTTCATTCTTTCCCGAGTTGCGCATTTAGGATTTTGTGATCAGCGTCTGACAGGCAGGCAGACGCAGACCTGTCAGACTGTAAGGTGTAAGGTGCCTTGGGGATCTCTGTAAGGTGCCTTGGGGATGTCTCGTGCTGAAGATGCCCTCTCGGTGAGCGCATATTTCACCCCTCATCTTTTAAGAGGTTCAATACATACAAGCATTTGTCTAGCAAACCAGATTTTTTTTCAAGGCAATTTTCCACGTCTCAGTAATTTCTCTCGTCGTATTCGAGTGCTGATTGCCGTGTTATAGTTTGTTAACGAAGCTTTCCCTCAAGTCTAAATATTTTAAGGCAGTTTTCCTAGCCTCTAAAGCCGCTCGAGTTCGCTCTTCTCCTTGAGCGGCCATTTTTCCTATAAAGTATGCCTTCCAACTACTCCGCCCTTAAACTGGCTCTCTCAACTACTACACGCAGAGACAAAGCAACAGCGCGCGCATTAGATCCCATAGATGAGATGAGTATTTACAATTAGTATTAGGGTTATAATTATATTCGAGTGCTGATTGCCGTGCTATCGTTTGCTAACGAAGCTTTCCCTCAAGTCTAAATATTTTAAGGCAGTTTGTCGTGTGCGTATCATGGCTACGCACGCTTATATCGCATTCCGTTTCTCTACCACGGGTGCGCTTTAAAACCACGGCGCTGCAGTTTTTTTGCTTTTCTCTTCTTTCTTCTTCTCCGCCCTTAAACTGGCTCTCTTAACTGTACTACACGCAGAGACAAAGAAACAGCGCGCGCATGCGATTCCATAGATGAGATGAATATATATATATATATATTGTGACGCAGCAGTAATCACGGCTTTTATTCCGCGTCACCAGATTAGGCGAACCGACCACGCCCACAGCACGGAGCACACTCGAGAGCCAGCCCCACAAGCGATGATGAAGAAGAACCCCATATAAACCCCATATGATGATGATCGTGTACAGATGACAAAGAATAGCTTATAAATTCCCACACTAATGTCCCCTCGCGCGAGAGCGGCCATCCTGGCCGCAATTCAAAGGGGCGGTGAACGTCTCGTGAAAGGCTTCATACGGGAAACGTGAACAATCTCAGCGGCGCGGCAGCGGCGGTCATTTGGAACAATAACTGGTTCCACGCGATAGTTCACTGGAGAAGTCTGCTCCAAGACTTTGTAGGGGCCGATGAACCGAAGCTGAAACTTGTCACACAAGCCAGGAGTACGAACTGGTGTCCGGAGTAGCACTTCCTCGCCAGGGCGGAAGCACACGACGCGATGAGAGGCGTCGTAATGCTGCTTGCGGTCCTGTTGCCGTGCTTCGGTGTTGATGCGGGCGAGCTGGCGACAACGCAGAATGCGGGACACATATTCTTCGCAGGAGGAAGGACATTGATGGACAGTTGGCGCGAAGAAAGAGACGTCAAGACAGGAAGAGGGCGAACGACCATAGACAAGGTAGAATGGCGAGTAACCGGTCGTGCGTTGAACGGCGGTATTATATGCAAAGGTCACGAATGGTAAAATTGCGTCCCAGTTTCTGTGATCCGGGTCAATGTACATGGCTAACATGTCTGACAGCGTGCGATGAAATCGCTCTGTGAGGCCGTTGCTTTGCGGATGGTAACTGGAGGTAGTCTTGTGGGTGGTTCCGGAGGCTCTGAGTACTTCGTCTAGTAGTTGCGAGAGGAATGCTTTTCCACGGTCGCTCAGAAGGACGCGAGGAGCACCGTGACGCAGTATTAAGGATTGAAGTATGAATGCAGCAACTTCAGAGGCTGAGGCAGAACTCACACAAGTTGTTTCGGCGTAGCGTGTCAAGTGATCAACGGCTGTCACAATCCATCGTTTACCGGTGAGAGTCACAGGAAGTGGGCCATATAGGTCAACTCCAACGACCTCAAATGGTTGCGACGGACAAGGAAGCGGTTGCAGTTGTCCGCTTGGAGCTGATGTAGGGAGCTTTCGACGCTGACATAGAGCGCAGGAAGCGACATACCTCGCTACACTGGCGGACAATCCAGGCCAGTAGAAGCGCCCTTTGATGCGGTCATAGGTTTTCTGGAAACCAAGGTGACCAGCAGTCATGTCGTCGTGAGAAGCCCGCAGGACATAAGCACGTAGAGAGCGTGGCAGAACAGGAACCCAGCGTTGACCGTCAGGGTGATAGACATGACGGTATAGGACGCGGTTGTCAATCTTAAATTGCGTCAGCTGCCGACGAAGGCGGGCGTTAGGCGGGCGCGAAGCTCCTTGAAGGTGGTCGATGATGCGCCGACAGTAAGAGTCGGCAAGTTGATGAAATTGGAAGGATTTGTTGTCGTGTGGAGGCATCTCGTCGACAGCGGCCAACAAGAAAGCATCTGAGGAGGGATCGAGCGAAAGCTTGTCACGGATGGTAGTTGGAGCTCCATTGCATGGTGTCGTAGGAAGCGGACAGCGAGAAAGTGCGTCTGCATCTTGGTGTTTTTTTCCGCACTTGTAGGTAATGGTAAAGTCGTATTCTTGCAAACGAAGAATCCACCGACCAAGTCGTCCAGACAAGTTCTTCAGCGTCGAAAGCCAGCATAATGCATGATGGTCTGTAACGATCGTAAAGTGGTGGCCGTGAAGATAAGGTCGAAACTTCTGCACAGACCAAATGATAGCTAGACATTCCTGCTCCGTGATGGTGTAATTCTTTTCGGCGTTTGTCAGAACGCGACTTGCGTATGCGACGACCCTCTCACCTAAAGTGTCGTCTCGCTGTAGGAGAATGCCACCAATTCCGTGACCACTAGCATCCGTATGCAGGAGGGTAGGAGCAGCTTCATCAAAATGGCGTAGTACTGGTTCAGATGTGAGAGCGCGCTTCAGATGGGTGAACGCAGATTCACATTCGGGAGACCACACAAAGGGAACATTAGAACCCAGTAATTTGTGCAGAGGTGACGCTATTGAGGCGAAGCCCCGTATGAATCGCCGAAAATAGGAAGCGAGGCCTAAGAAACTACGCAAATCTTTGGTCTTTTCGCGACGAGGGAAGTGCTGAACTGCGGAAACCTTGTCAGGATCAGGACGAATGCCATCTTTGCTCACAATGTGACCTAGAACTTTGATTGTCTTGCTCGCAAAATGGCATTTCTTAGTGTTTAGCTGAAGTCCAGCGTTGGCAAGGCACGTGAGAACTTCATCCAGACGTTGCAGGTGCTGAGAGAAGGTTGACGAGAAAACAACGATATCGTCGAGATAGCATAGGCAAGTCTTCCACTTTAGGCCACGAAGAACGGTGTCCATCATGCGCTCGAACGTTGCGGGCGCATTGCAAAGGCCGAATGGCATGACATTAAACTCGTAGAGCCCATCGGGTGTTGAAAACGCTGTTTTCTCCTTATCGTCCTCATGCATAGGTATCTGCCAGTAGCCGGAACGCAGATCGATGCTGGAGAAGTACTCGGCACCCTGCAGGGAATCCAAGGCATCGTCTATTCGCGGCATAGGGTATACATCCTTGCGTGTGATCTTGTTAAGTGCTCGGTAGTCGACACAAAATCGAACAGAGCCGTCTTTTTTGCGAACCAAAACAACGGGGGAAGACCAAGGGCTAGCAGAGGGGCGTATTATGTTTCGTTGGAGCATGTCGGTGACGTTCTCGTCAATGACTTTCCTCTGGGCTAGCGATACGCGATATGGTCTACGGCGCACGATGGATGTACCATCTGTCTCTATCCGATGCGTCGTAATCGAAGTCTTTCCCAACGAAGATGAATGCGCGTCAAAGGAAGCTTCATGTTTTCGGAGCAAAGCAAGCAATTGTTGTGACTGCGAAGCTGTCAGGTCGGAACTGATGGCAGCTGCAAGAGCTGAAGGAGATGCGGCCCGTCCGGTACAAGGACCTTCAGAGGAAGCTGGTTTAAAGGAAATAACAGATATCGACTCTGATGCAGTGGCGCAAGCCAATGTAGTGCCTTTAGGGATGAGAATCTTTTCGGATGTCGGGTTTGTAGCGTAGAGACGTGCAGCGCCATGATCAAACCTAACGAGCCCTGATGCAAAGGCTATCCCTCTTGCAAGACAGCGTGCAGATGGTAAGACGAACACGTCGCCGCAGTCAATCACATCAGACGTGATAGTAACAATGCTTTGATGGCGAGGAGGTAGCGCGGTATCTTCTGCAGCAACGAAGTGAAGGGGTGTGTCATCTGCATGAAGTGAATAGGTCGTGTCGCTCATGTGGAGAACACGTTGTCCACAGCAGATGGAGGCGGAGGCCGTAGAAAGAAAATCCCATCCCAATATGAGCTGCTGGGCACACGAACTTAGCACTGCAAATTGTACGTGATGTAGAAGTCCATCGATGGAAATACGAGCTGTGCACATAGCGATAGGTCGAATGGAGGCCCCTTGAGCAGCGAGTAGCGTAGGTCCATCATAGGGGGTCGTAACTTTCCTAAGTCGCGAACACAAATCACTGTGAATGACGGAAACACTAGCACCAGTGTCTATTAAAGCTTCTACTTGTACACCTTCTACTACAACCAATATCACATTGCACGGACGCGATGGAGGAATTTCTGTCCTGTCGTTCGATGCAGCTTTTCCTCCAAAAGCTGCATAATTCAGTTTTCCGGACGACGCTCGGCGAATTGAGAAGCAGGTCTCAGTGGGGACGTAGAGCGGCGAAGGGGTGACGGCGAGCGGCGTCTCGCAGGACGGTAAGCTGTGTCGGATGCTGCAGTAGGCGATGGAGAGCGTCCGCGCGGTGGACCATAAGGACGGCGTTGGTCATGGAAGCTCCCTAGACGTTGGAAAGTAGCTCCGGGCGAAAAGTCATCCCGTTCGTATACGTCATATCCGCGACGCTCGTCTTGCTGGCGCTTGCGGCAAAAACGCGCAATGTGGCCACGATAGCCGCAGTAGTAGCAGATGGGACGAGGAGGACGCCACTGCGGATAGCTGGTTTGGGTAGGTGCGCTGGTAGTCATGGAAGCGATGTGAGCCGGTGTTGGTTTTGGAGGCATCGGTGGGACGATGACTGGAGTAGCTGCGGCTACTTGTGCGTACGTCGATGGGGCCCTAGGTGTTAGAGGGTCCGTGTACGCTGCACCAGCCATGGATGCCAATTCCTCCTTGATGACATCTCGCAGATTGGTATCGGAGGCATGAGAAGGCATAGGTCCTGCTGCTAAGCCAAGATACTGGAGCTCTTCTCGAATTATTGCGCGTATCATTGCTCGTAACGTAGGGTCGTCGGCGCTAGTGTTTGCAGTGGTGTCCGGCTGCAACCGTACTGATTCGAGTTCGTCAAGGCGCTGGCAAGTAGCGACGATATCAGCGACGGTAGCGGGGTTCTGGATGGCTAAAGCATTGAAAGCAATAGCTCCGATGCCTTTGAGGATGTGGCGAACCCTGTCTGATTCGGTCATGGCCGTGTTCACGCGTCGACAAAGAGCAAGCACATCCTCGATGTACGACGTATAAGATTCACCGGGTTGTTGCTTGCGAGTGTCGAGCGTCTTTTTTGCGAGGGCAGAACGAACAGCCGGTGTACCGAAGATTTGGCGGAGCTGCTGTTTGAAAGCGCCCCAGTTCGTGAAATCAACCTCATGGTTGAAAAACCAAGTCTTCGCTACGCCTGTCAGATAAAAGGCGACGTGACGTAGCTTGGACGCATCGTCCCAACGGTTAGCCGAACTCACTCGGTCATAGTCGTCCAGCCAATCCTCGACGTCTTCACCGCGAAGTCCAGCAAACAGATGGGGATCACGCTGGTGCCCACTGACAACCCAATACGGAGAGGCTGGGGTAGTCGAGGCCGAGATGGTGGTAGTAGAAGTGCCTGTTGGCTCGTCCTGCGACATGTTGGCGGACAGCTGGCACTATCGGCGACCCGATCGAAGCTCCAGGAGGTTGAGCGGGGAGTCAGAGGACGGGGGACCGAAGAGCACACTCCACCACTTGTGACGCAGCAGTAATCACGGCTTTTATTCCGCGTCACCAGATTAGGCGAACCGACCACGCCCACAGCACGGAGCACACTCGAGAGCCAGCCCCACAAGCGATGATGAAGAAGAACCCCATATAAACCCCATATGATGATGATCGTGTACAGATGACAAAGAATAGCTTATAAATTCCCACAATATATAGAAAACTATCAGTCATAGCTCTCGTAGTATAGCCCTCTGGGCCGTTTCCTTTTTTTTTTTTTTTCGAAAGTAGTCCTATTAGGGTTATTATAATTACACGAAGGTATTTCGCCCTCATCAGCAGCAGTCCTTGGTATAGTTATTCTGGCGGCTAGCTTCCCACGCCATGCGTGCCGCCATCGCACCTGGTTAAGCTTTTCCTAGACGCTAGAATTATGCTTTGTCCGCGCAACCTTGAGCGATCGGAAAGCGCGTTTCCCGCTCTTGGCCGGCGGAGAGGGAGCTTCGTTCCGGCCGCGAAGCTCTCCACATCTCTGTAAGGTGCCTTGGGGATGTCTCGTGCTGAAGATGCCCTCTCGGTGAGCGCATATTTCACCCCTCATCTTTTAAGAGGTTCAATACATACAAGCATTTGTCTAGCAAACCAGATTTTTTTTCAAGGCAATTTTCCACGTCTCAGTAATTTCTCTCGTCGTATTCGAGTGCTGATTGCCGTGTTATAGTTTGTTAACGAAGCTTTCCCTCAAGTCTAAATATTTTAAGGCAGTTTTCCTAGCCTCTAAAGCCGCTCGAGTTCGCTCTTCTCCTTGAGCGGCCATTTTTCCTATAAAGTATGCCTTCCAACTACTCCGCCCTTAAACTGGCTCTCTCAACTACTACACGCAGAGACAAAGCAACAGCGCGCGCATTAGATCCCATAGATGAGATGAATATTTACAATTAGTATTAGGGTTATAATTATATTCGAGTGCTGATTGCCGTGCTATCGTTTGCTAACGAAGCTTTCCCTCAAGTCTAAATATTTTAAGGCAGTTTGTCGTGTGCGACTACCGACTACCGCGGACAACATGAGTCTCTTTCCACGTAAGTGTGAGGCTCGGAGCAGGAGCTGTGGCGCTTGAAAGTAGCCTGGGGCCTGACGAACCAACCGACTGAGCTTTCTTTCCGGGCAACATCGAAGGGTCACGAGTTCAAATCACCTGTTATGTTCCTTTTTTTTTTCCGCCCCTTTTTCTTTCTTTTTTTTTTCTTTCTTTTAATGTCTTTTCCTTTATTTTATCACTGTACGAGAACCCTCCTAAAAAAAAAAAAAAAAGAGATATATATCTTCAAATATGTATGGCCTCACACTCACATGTGCAGGTCATAAATACCAGGTTCTCCAGCCGAGTGCCATTCATGCGGTATAACCGAGCTCAGATTGGTCCACCTTGACTGACCAAGTAGGGCACCACTGTAGGTTAAATGAGGCGTACAACTCCTGCGGGACCCGCCGTGGTTGCTCAGTGGTTATGGTGTTAGACTGCTGAGCACGAGGTCGCGGGATCGGACCCCGACCACGGCGGCCGCATTTCGATGGGGGCGAAATGCGAAAACACCCGTGTACTTAGAATTAGGTGCACGTTAAAGAACCCCAGGTGGTCGAAATTTTCGAAGTCCTCCACTACGGCGTGCATATACAGAAAGGCGTTTTGTCACGTAAAACCCCATAAATTAATTTTTAATTTAACTCCTACGGGGACGGTAGAGTATCCGTCTCCAGTGCAAGAGGACCGTGATTCAAATCCCGGTGCCGCGCTATTCTCCACCGGAAAATACAAAAAAAAAAAAAAAACCGTGTGTTGAGAAAATTGCACAAACAGGCCTGGAGTGCGGCCTGATCCCGGTGACCAGAACCGGTAACGCACTCTCTCACCAGAGCAGGATTGGCCACCCTGGTGCAGTACTTGGCCACAACCTCCTATATGAATACAACAATCGAACCCCGGCCCTCAGTCCCCAGCAGCCGCGAAACAACTGACCACGGCGGCGGTCAGATCTGTGACGCTGCAGAGGGTGCTAAGAATACCTGGCTCCGGACAGGCCGCCATTGGAATCTGAACCTGGCAACGTTTAACGTTAGAACGCTATCTAGTGAGGCGAGTCTAGCAGTGTTATTGGAGGAATTAGAGGGTAGTAAATGGGATATAATAGGGCTCAGCGAGGTTAGGAGGACAAAAGAAGCATATACAGTGCTAAAAAGCGGGCATGTACTGTGTTACCGGGGCTTAGCGGAGAGACGAGAACTAGGAGTCGGATTCCTGATTAATTAGGAAATAGCTGGTAACATACAGGAATTCTATAGCATTAACGAGAGGGTGGCATGTCTTGTTGTGAAACTTAATAAGAGGTACAAAATGAAGGTTGTACAGGTCTACGCTCCTACATCTAGTCATGATGACCAGGAAGTCGAAAGCTTTTATGAAGACGTAGAATCGGCGATGGGTAAAGTCAAAACAAAATACACTATACTAATGGGCGACTTCAATGCCAGGGTAGGCAAGAAGCAGGCTGGAGACAAGTCAGTGGGGGAATATGGCATAGGCTCTAGGAATAGCAGAGGAGAATTATTAGTAGAGTTTGCAGAACAGAATAATATGCGTATAATGAATACCTTTTTCCGCAAGCGGGTTAGCCGAAAGTGGACGTGGAGGAGCCCGAATGGTGAGACTAGAAATGAAATCGACTTCATACTCTGCGCGAACCCTGGCATCATTCAAGATGTAGACGTGCTCGGCAAGGTACGCTGCAGTGACCACAGGATGGTAAGAACTCGAATTAGCCTAGACTTGAGGAGGGAACGAAAGAAACTGGTACACAAGAAGCCAATCAATGAGTTAGCGGTAAGAGGGAAACTAGAGGAATTCCGGATCAAACTACAGAACAGGTATTCGGCTTTAACTCAGGAAGAGGACCTTAGTGTTGAAGCAATGAACGACAATCTCATGGGCATCATTAAGGAGTGCGCAATAGAAGTCGGAGGTAACGCCGTTAGACAGGAAACCAGTAAGCTATCGCAGGAGACAAAAGATCTGATCAAGAAACGCCAATGTATGAAAGCCTCTAATCCTACAGCTAGAATAGAACTGGCAGAACTTTCTAAGTTAATCAACAAGCGTAAGACAGCGGACATCAGGAACTATAATATGGATAGAATTGAACAGGCTCTCAGGAACGGAGGAAGCCTAAAAACAGTGAAGAAGAAACTAGGAATAGGCAAGAATCAGATGTGTGCGTTAAGAGACAAAGCCGGCAATATCGTTACTAATATGAACGAGATAGTTCAAGTGGCTGAGGAGTTCTATAGAGATTTATACAGTACCAGTGGCACCCACGACGATAGTGGAAGAGAGAATAGCCTAGAGGAATTCGAAATCCCACAGGTAACGCCAGAAGAAGTAAAGAAAGCCTTAGGAGCTATGCAAAGGGGGAAGGCAGCTGGGGAGGATCAGGCAACAGCAGATTTGTTGAAGGATGGTGGTCAGATTGTTCTAGAGAAACTGGCCACCCTGTATACGCAATGCCTCATAACCTCGAGCGTACCGGAATCTTGGAAGAACGCTAACATAATCCTAATCCATAAGAAAGGGGACGCCAAAGACTTGAAAAACTATAGACCGATCAGCTTACTGTCCGTTGCCTACAAAGTATTTACTAAGGTAATCGCAAATAGAATCAGGAACACCTTAGACTTCTGTCAACCAAAGGACCAGGCAGGATTCCGTAAAGGCTACTCAACAATAGACCATATTCACACTATCAATCAAGTGATAGAGAAATGTGCAGAATATAACCAACCCTTATATATAGCTTTCATTGATTACGAGAAAGCGTTTGATTCAGTCGAAACCTCAGCAGTCATGGAGGCATTACGGAATCAGGGTGTAGATGAGCCATATGTAAATATACTGGAAGATATCTATAGCGGCTCCACAGTCACCGTAGTCCTCCACAAAGAAAGCAACAAAATCCCTATAAAGAAAGGCGTCAGACAGGGAGATACGATATCTCCAATGCTATTCACAGCATGTTTACAGGAGGTATTCAGAGGCCTGGAGTGGGAAGAATTGGGGATAAAAGTTGATGGAGAATACCTTAGCAACTTGCGATTCGCTGATGATATTGCCTTGCTTAGTAACTCAGGAGACCAATTGCAATGCATGCTCACTGACCTGGAGAGGCAAAGCAGAAGGGTGGGTCTGAAAATTAATCTGCAGAAAACTAAAGTACTGTTTAACAGTCTCGGAAGAGAACAGCAGTTTACGATAGGTAGCGAAACACTGGAAGTCGTAAGGGAATACATCTACTTAGGGCAAGTAGTGACCACGGATCCGGATCATGAGACTGAAATAACCAGAAGAATAAGAATGGGTTGGGGTGCGTTTGGCAGGCATTCTCAAATCATGAACAGTAGGTTGCCACTATCCCTCAAAAGGAAAGTGTACAACAGCTGTGTGCTACCAGTACTCACATATGGGGCAGAAACCTGGAGGCTTACGAAAAGGGTTCTGCTGAAATTGAGAACGACGCAACGAGCTATGGAAAGAAGAATGATGGGTGTAACGTTAAGGGATAAGAAAAGAGCAGATTGGGTGAGGCAACAAACGCGGGTAAACGACATCTTAGTTGAAATCAAGAAAAAGAAATGGGCATGGGCCGGACATGTAATGAGGAGGGAAGATAACCGATGGTCACTACGAGCTACGGACTGGATTCCAAGAGAAGGGAAGCGTAGCAGGGGGCGGCAGAAAGTTAGGTGGGCAGATGACATTAAGACGTTTGCAGGGACAACATGGCCACAATTAGTACATGACCGGGGTAGTTGGAGAAGTATGGGAGAGGCCTTTGCCCTGCAGTGGGCGTAACTAGGCTGATGATGATGATGATGATGATGATGATGATGATGATGATGATCAGCGTCTCTTTCAAGAGGCCTACCTTCTCGTTTGCGTACATTTAAAACACTAAAAGAAGGGGCTCCGCATTGGAATGCTCGGGGTTAACTCTGACCCCGAAGGGACATCCTTTCGCGCGCACGCAAGGAACCCGCACACTTGCGTGCTCTCTCGCATTATCGCGCTCATCGGAATGCGGTCGTCGCCGCGCCAGGCTTGGCTATTACGAATGCTCATAGCGCGGAGTACTATTTCGAAACACGGCAAAGGTGAAGAAGAAACGTGGCTGCTCGTTACGACATTTCGGGCAATGTCTCGGAAGTGTTTCGTGCATTACCTTCACGACTTTGCCATCGTGGAAGAGCGGCGCGCCAGGTTTCCTTTCTCGCTCGTGGTCCTCTCGAATGCAAGCCGAAACGAGGGGGGCACGTTTAGTTACGCCAGGTATAGCGACGAGTCGCTGTCTACGCTCGCAGAGGAAGCAGAGTTGAGCGAACTCCAAGTTCGAGAAGCCACGACGCAGCGCGGGAAAGCCGCCCCCTAAGGCACAGATATACGTGATGGTAGCGATTTGTGTTGGCGCCTCCTTCGAAACGGAGCGGCGACAAATATAGTCACTAGCGTGTGCTAGAGTTGATCAGGTTTTACTACGTCTACTGCAGTCTGGCAGTTTGCCTATCTTCCTTCGATCTTTTTCTCTCTTCGTTTAAACCTCTGGCTCTACATTGTAAAGTTACCTGTTCCTGTAACGACCCTGGCTCTGTTGACTTCTTCCCTGCCTTTTTCCCACTAATGCTCTGAACGTCTCCTGCTTATTGCTTATGCTTATTGCTTGCGTATGGCGCCGTCAAGAACGCACTCGACGGATTTCTTTCCAAGGTTTAGACGCACGACACGCAAGAGACTTCAGGCAAGATAACAAGAATCGGTACAAAAACACTCCGTTTAACTTGATATCAAAAGTAAAGTTTTGCGTGACATGACGTCTGGAACGTACATACGCCACTCAAAAAGCTCCAGACAAGGCATTTCACGAATCAGTGCACACACAATGTATGACTTGCTATCGCGAGTAGGGAATGCATCGACGATTATCGAAGTGAGAAGCTTCTCCTTGTTCGACTGTCTTGGCCGCCTTTAGCAGCCGTCGAACAACTCGTCATTCGGTTAAAGCAGTTTCACGTGCTGCATCACTTTCCACTTATCGACGAGCCACTCCACTTGAAGCTGTCTCTGCAGTGTTACATAACGCGCCATCTCAGAAAGCCTCTGTGACACCCCTTCTGCCGCGACCGAGCGCGGGCTTGCATTCGCCGCGGCGGAGATGACGTCATCAGTGAAACAACCAATCAACCGGCGTCGCACATAACCAACACCACCTACCCAACATTATACGCTTCCCTCCTCTCCAACTGCACCCATCTCGCATCCTCCTCTTAGCCACCCGCAGTTTCTTTCAGGGGAACGTTTTGGAAATTTTTGACGAACTAGTGCGAAGTGCGAATTCGGCATGTGTATACAAGTGGCGCTCACAAGAATGGTCGTCGGCTCACAATGGTGACACGGTTTCATGTTTCATTAGTTACTAACAGAGATCACGATGCAGAAGTACAACCGCGGACCCATACCGCGCAGCACTGGTAGCGACATCTTGCGACGCTGCGACAAAATACAACTTTCTAAAAAGGTTTCGTGCTGTTACCACTGTTCTCTTCCAGGTAAAGAAAGGGTGCAATTCGGTATCAATACAGGTCTTCGTTACTCATGAGTAACTCATGAGTAGAGATCGTTACTCATGCGTAGAGACTGGATGTTTAGACACTAAAAATGGCTGTTTTAGGCGCCTATATAAGAAAGGCACTAAAGCTGCGGTTTAGGGCATATATAGGCGCCAATAACTGTAATTTAGAAATCTATGTATAGGCTCATTTATTAAGAACTTCCGCTCTGCATCTGAGGACAAACGATTATTTTCTAAAGAACGCAGCCCATTAAGCTCCTGTCTTGTGAAATTAATTTGCGCTTCTCAAAAAACAGAATCGGGCATGGTTGCATATGGGTTAAAATATATTTATCTGAAGTCCAGTGTCACTGCGCACCGTGGGAGAAGTTGTGAAAGCAGTGACAAGCAAGCGTCAAAATAAGATTTTTGGCCTTCATATTTTGCCTCCTCTCGCTGAGCATTAGTTCGTATGAAGAAAAGGAAAGTTCAACATCCACAGAACTTAGCGGCAATTACGTGTGCTTCGGCACGTTGGATGATCCACTGTCCTCTGAAATTGCGACATGTTCGTCGGTCAGAATCTTTGACAGTTCTTTCATAACTGAAAACGACGGAGTAGCTTTATCTTTTTTTTGGGGGGGGGGGGGGGGGAGGCAGGTTGAAGACTCGAAATTTCTTTATCAGCAACGGGTCCGTTGGTGTCGGTGGCCAACCTTTTCAGAACGTCCAGAATGAGCCCTGCACTCAGGGTCAGAGTGTCGCCCGAACATTCAAGTTTCTAGATGATTCAAGCGAACGCACAAGTACGCAAAGCCACCTTCAAGTGTATCGTCCCGTAGAGCCGTTTGATCCCTTTTTCACAGCGACGCTCTCGTCTACTGCCAAAGCTGCAGTGTTAATAACAGCCTTTACTCCAGCCAAGTGTCTGCGGTAATAATCGGCTGCCTTCATCCTAGTTTCCGAGCGGGTTATGTAACAATATAAAATTGTTGAGGCTAGGGCAAAACACGGAAAAGGGCATTTTTAGGAACTGAAATTCAGCGTAGCACCAACATGGAAATAGGGATTTATACGCACGATAAACGTGCCACAAAAACGTTTCCAGACCCATAGTTCGTGCTTATATGTTAAAGACGCACGATAAAAACATAAGGGGGGAAAATATGCATTTTGCCTAAAGCAACGGTCTCTACTCATGAGTAAGCGCGATACCTATCGCGCAAGAGATCACAGGTCAAGCATAAGCCGTATTTTGTTTCGATTATTTTCCATTCCCAGCATTGTCCTTCGTCATCGGCCCGCACGAAGCTGCGCCTCCCCCGCTATCCCCGCGATCGGCCTCTAGGCGGTATACGGATTAAGCGAGAAAACGAATAGTGTCAGAGGACAAGAATTCTCACAAGATACGGGGTCCCCCAGGTCGATTGACGCCCCGATGTCGTCCGCATGAATCACCACGCGCCTCTTACTAATTCGTCGGTGTCGGGCCCCAGGGCGCATACTTCGTCGTTCGGCACGACCGCTACATCTCGAATTCGCATCACCCGACGCGAGTTGTCGAAGTTGTGGGAGATTTTGTTGTCGTCTTGTCCTGGTTGCGCGGCTCTCGAGCTGGCTGCATACACAGAGCGGGGTGCAGGAGAGTCACGTGAGGTGGGTGACTCGGCGACGACGGCTGGAGACCGGTACGTTCTGTGGCGGCACAAAAATTACGCCGGCGGCTACTATAGGAGCAGCCGACCTCTGTCCCGTCGTCATCGTTGCGCTGGTCCTCCTCCCCGCTCGCCCAGTAAAGGCTAAACCCCATGAGCGCGATTTTGTGCGCGACAGCGACGAGCGACGGATCGGGCCGTCGCTTGAACAGATTGCTCGGTCTTGCCGCGCGATCGCTCGGCTCTGCAAATCTAGAATTCGTCGCTCGTCGCCAGGAAGTGCTATGAGCGACTAGCCAATAGCGCGAAGCCGCAACTGAATGTACATACATCACTCAAGTACTGCCGATTGGGGCACGGAACGAGCGAACGATTGAATTTTTATAGTGCAAGGATAAGAGCCTACTGGAAGACATTCAGAAATATTTTATGCTGCTTTTTACAGTAAAACACATCAACTTTAGTTAATAAAGCACGCGTCACGCTAGTTTCGGCGCCTGTATTGCTGCCCTCGTACCGATAACACCGGGGAAACGTCGCTCGAAGTCATCGCTCGCATGGGGTACGACTGGTAGGCGACGAGCGAACGCGACAGCCATCTCCATCGCGTCGCTTGTCGCTGTCGCGCGCAAGTTCGCTTGCATGGGGTTTACACTTAATCGCCCAGAGCTTCGCCGTGCCGCTCCGCGGCCCGCATTGTGTTCGCATGTGCGCGGCAGCAGCGGCGGCGGCGGCGGCTTGTCGCAGGAAGGGAGAGAGAGCCGCCGCCGTGTGAAAGGGGGACGCCACCTCTCTCCCGCAGCAAGGCCGAGCCGGCGCGTGGCCCTATTAGATGCCTATCTCCTTCCGAGGAACGACCGGGCGACCGCGTGTGCTGACACCATCGCCGCTGTATACCCGCACCTGGCCGTACATACCCTGTCGCCAACCAGCGTCGTTCCTCGAAATTATTAATAGATATAAAAGCAGCAGAGGTGGGGCGGTGCGGGCGAGGGGGTCCGAGCGTTAGGATCTTGGTGGCTCACTGAATGCTTCGCGGATGAGGCACGTGCGGAGAGCGGAAATAAAATAGACTGAAGAAGGTTCTGTTCGAGGTGGCGGCTTTGGTTTTGCGTAGCAAGAAATACATCTAACATTTCTGATAGCACTCTTGATGTTGCCTTTTATTTTTTCTTTATTTTTTTTTACTGATCTTTTTGTCTACATAAGACGCTGATGTATTCAGCTGCCGAGTGCTGCCCCACAAGTATTTGTAGTTCGGCTGCCCTGTTCTTGCTAAAAAGTCCATAAAGAAATAATTATCGTTACTAATGTTAGAGATGCGCACAGTGTGGAGAAGAACAGAAGTAAAGCGGGGCTTAATCACGCGTTGCGAGTGTTGAGAATACAAGGAGGAAGACAAGAACAGCAAAGGAAGATAGACACAGAGGACAGGTGCAAGCATCAGAAAGAAGTGTGCAGCAGTAAAGATCATAGATAGAACCAGCTGTGGATGGGATAAAGAGGTCAGTAGCTTATACTAAAGCCGCTCCATGCAGTATGGAGGTGCTTTAGCTTGTACGTGCACTGGCCAAAACGGACAGCGGTGGAAGTTGTGACCGACATCCGCGCTGCCGCTTCCTAAATAGTACGGGGGCTGCCTAACAGACGCTGCATTGTGTTGAGCGACTGCTCGCTCACGATCGCTCTCTTCTCCCGCGTTACTATAAGCCGACCCATCCTTTCCAGCGCGCGCGGTATAGTTGACCAGACTTTTATTACCTTTACTCAAATTCGTTGGATTTCCTCCTCCTTGCTTTATTTCTTTCTGTCCGAATAACGAGCGAATTCTTTTTTTTTTTCACGAAACAATAAGAGAAGAAGTAAGGTATCCACGTAACAACAAAAAACTTTTTTCTTTTTTGCACCACACCAAGTGACAACAAAAGCGGATGCTAGCTAGCTTGCGCTGTAAGATCGAAGAAACCGATCGCAAGGTGACGTGCGCGTGGTTGGAGATAGTCCCAGTCAGCGCGATCTAACGGGAGCCTCAGCGTTTCTTGCTCATTTCGAAGGCGCTTAACCACGGTTAGTCGTGGCGCGTGCTCACGCACGCTCCAGACCCGGCTATGGTTTAACGTATCTACTTCCTCCGGCGATGCCATCTAGCGTGGCCCACGGAGGTGCACACCTGCCGAAGTTCTCTGACGACATATCCGTGCCGGCTTGTCGCGAAACGCCACTAAACCAGGTGCACCTCCGGGCGGCTTAGAAATCGGAAATCAAACCCCCATACGAGGCTCCTCTATCTCGCACGCGATCAGAGCCGTTCGCTAAAAGATTGCGCTTAGGAGCCGAGGAAGATGTACAGAGGCGTCTTGACGCATTCTCTTGTTGTCACAAGTCACTGACGAAGCCCGGTCCACCGGCTGAAACGCTGATGGGACATGTTTTGAGTAGTTCGGCGTGTATCTCCTGGCACCCGGTAGGAAGGCAGAGCCCTTGTATTTCAACGCGACCGCGCGAGCCAGTCAACCAGTACCAACTAGACAAAACGTTGATGATGATTATTAGGATGGGTATATATAGGACGAAGATGATGAACTACAAAGCTTGCGCTCACAATATATATATATATATATATATATATATATATATATATATATATATATATATATATATATATATATATATATATACACTCCTCAGAAACTGTCAACGTTGTGCAGCCGTATTTCTAAAACAAGTAAAAAACTACATTACATGTGAAAAGAACCAGGCGAAGTGTTTGTAGATTGCAGCGTCGGTGTGGTATACAAGATTTCATTGTCACGTGGAAAAGTGTATGTAGAGCAGTCATGCCGCTGTGTTAACGAGCGCCTTAGAGAACATGAGCCATCCATACCGACAGGCACAGGTCCCCGTTTGGCTCAACATTGTAAAACATGCAAGTGCAAAGGTATGTTTCGTGATACTAGGATTTTGAAAAAAGAGCCGTGATACCATCACCCGAGAATTATCGCAAGATTTCTTCATACAGTCGTTGGGGTCACAGTGCATTAGTGAGCCTCCTTTAAACTTGTACAGCGCTGAATGTGGTTTTTTGGATTCTGCCGCATGAGTGCGCTCTGGTGGGTGATCAGATGTTGGTGGTTCCTGCACATGGTGCTCACTGCGCATGTTCTTCTAGATTTTGCTTTCTGTAAAGGAGTGACGCAATAAAATGGTGTGCGTGCGTGCGTGCGCGTGTGTGTGTGTGTGTGCGTGTGTGTGTGTGTGCGTGTGCGTGCGTGCGTGTGTGTGTGTGTGTGTGTGTGTGTGTGTGTGTGTGTGTGTGTGCGTGCGTGCGTGCGTGCGTGTGTGTGTGTGTGTGCGTTCAACCCAGAACGACAACTTCCGGAGAAGGGTAAGGGGGGCTGTGTTGGCTGACCTATAAGTCTACGGCGGAGGGGGGGGGGGGGGGGGGGCAGGGAAGGGGTTACAATACGCCTTCATTTATCACCGTCGGTGTCTCCACCGGCGGGCAGTATAGTAAGACACGTGCTTCGTATGTGGTTCGCTCTCTTTTTGTCGCACCTCGGACGAGGGCGGCGCGCTTCGGTCGTTCCTGTCGGCTGCAAACGGACACGACACAAGCGCAGTCGTAATTGCGAGGCGGCCGTTACACGACGGCAATGCACTTCGTGACCGCGGCCCCCGACCGTCGTTGGCTGCAAAGTGGCCGCCGGCTCGCTAAGTGACGCCGCGCTTTGACCGCGGGGGCTATACCGCAGAACACGCATATGGCTATACTGCGGCGACGGTGGTGGCGCGAGCGGGGCTCCTCCTCTCCGCTAGTCACGTGCTGCGTGAGTCACGATCACTTCCTGAGGGTGCGTAACAGAAACAACAACACCCCGCTTCGGAAGTGCCTCGCGTACGCGACCGGGACAGGCGCGTTGCAATGTGCCGTATAGGAGGAGCAGGTGACCAAGTATGCGTGAGCCTGTGTAATGGTCCCTCATAGCTGGTAATTATGCGCACCAGGACAAATAGAAGGGAGCAACATTTACGAGGCCGCAAGAGAACACGGGTAACGGTCCGGGTTCTGTTAAACGGTTGTTGGCCGCCGCACAACCAACGTTGTTAACCGATACGGGGGCCTTTGTTAAAGGGACGCTGGTAAGAAACACTAAATCAGCTTTGATAGGTAATGTTGTAATACTCCGAGACTCAACGAAAAGAATCTTGGTTATGCTTCGGCGCCCCCACCCCCTCCCCGCTCCCTTTCCCAGGGAAGCAGTTATTTGTTGTCGTTTTTCTTTTTTCACTGCAAATGTATGCCTTCGAAATTCCATTGTGATTCATTTGGCTCCAAGAAGGTTGAAGATTACTGGAGAAAATTAAGCCACACCTTTCTTTTTTTTTTCGACAGAACATCAGCTCTGGTACGCCAGTGTGATATCGTGGATTTGAAAGTATATTCTCGTATTTGCGCCGCTTTGTGACACAGGAAACGTTCTCCAAACTTGCCAGACTGATTCATTGGTTCGCCTGAAGAACAATATAATCCTGCTTTAACTACAAACAGTTAAATTAGACCCGAATGCACGTTGTCAATATCCACGAATTCGCGGCGAGCTTTTGCAAGAATTTCAAGACGGTGTCGCCATCCGTCTTTCATGTTTGCGTCCTTTCTAGCGTTCCAAGCCTCTTCTCCACCTGAGTGAAAGAGAGAGAAAGCCCTAAAGGGCAGAGGGAGAAGAAATGGAACCAGAACCGAAAATCTGTCCAGTTAATCTGATTTGCGACCCTGTACTAATGGACTGGGCAGAGGGAGGTCGGACGATAGGAAGGAAACAGAGAGATACAGAAGCAGAGACGTGCACGTGATCACAGCACAGCATCACATGAGGACAACGAATAACCAATCAAGATTAAAGCTGTTTGTGCAGTTTCGCTGTCCTTAAGAACTGTAGCAGCGCCTTCGTCGACCTCTGCTGCGATGGCTTACGAAGCCAGCATTCCAATACGACGGCTAGTGATCGACGCTATACACAAAACGTTTCTGTAAAATTCTTAAGAGTGCTAAAAGGGTGTTTCTTTACACCTTAAATTACACCAATTTAGTGCCAGTTTTACTTAAAAACACCCTACTAGTAAGGGTGTGTGAAAAAAAAATAAAAATAAAAAATTAACACCCTAAGGAAACAATTAACGCCCTATATACTAGAGGTGTCCGTATACCTACCGCTCCCTACCGTTGAAAACTGTCCTTGCAGCTACGAGAAATCCTAGGCTTCAAGACTAACAAGCGCATTTGCTGTGATGCAAGATGTGAACTTATGCGAGGTTCCTTATAACATGACGCAATTTGAGTTTCCAAACAATTTACACACAATGACATCAACCTTTCATGAGTCGAAACACGGCTTCTGTGCGGCGCAATGGATAAAGTGCCCGACTTCCACGTGACCTTCCTGGGTTCGCATCCACCTCCGCGCATTTTCCGTGCAAGCTTGTTGAATGATGAATTGCTTGTCATTTGATTCCTTTTGCCTAAAAATGGTAATAAACAACTCATAAACAGTGGCAAGTGTAACGTTCTAAGGGCGACATTTCTCTTTCATTTCGTTTCTACTTAAGCCAAACACCCTTTCTTACGGGAATTAACCAGACAAGGGTGCTTGTATTTAACACACCAAGGATGCTCGTCTGGTGTAACTATAGCACAGCCTCTTGGACCAGGTGGAGAGAGTAGCCAGGATCACTGGTGTCCTGGAATAGGCACCCACCCAGCTTCCCTCCCACCCTAGCCTTTTCCTTGTTCCTCTCTTCCCTCTGAATATTCAATAAAATTTTTCCTCCTCCTCCTCCAAGCGCATCCGCGAGCGATCGACTGTGTTCAATGTACACGCGAGGGCAGTCACACAAGGTGCTCCTTTAAGAATGCCAATTTTACTATTACATAAGCTTGATTCACTGCTACAACGTAACTGAATATTCCACGCCGTTCATCCACCTCGTATTGAGCCGACCTCATTGCCTGTTGGCGCGAAAACTATTTACTTTTACAATACTGGGGCCGACGCAGTTGAGTGTCTTTTGCAGATATCGTTCACAAGTCATTCGCTGTGCCTGTTGGGCTTTGCCTCTTCCTGGACATTTGACGGTTCTGTGTACTCGTTCGGAACTACGTCATTTCTTGGCATTCCATTTATTCGCATCAGCTTAATTTTCCACTGCCCGTTTTCACTTTTCTTTAATTAGCTTAAAAGATTCCTCTTGGAGCATCACAAAACGAGAATTAGAGAATATTACATGTTGTTCCCTTTGTTAGAATGTGCGATGCGAGGTGTAGCTTCTTCCGTGAAGGTAGATGAACTGGTGACGGCCACAATATCGTAATCAAGGTCATTCTAGTCTTCTGGCTCTTTGTTAAAAAAAAGAAAGAAAAAGAAAAAGAAAACGCGAAAGTGACAGTAAGAGCATGAGCACGGGCTGCATTTAATGGGTGACTTACGCGAGAAGATGTATGTGACGGTGAGAAAATATACGAACCGCGACAAAATTGCAAGTTTGACTGGGGATATGCTTGCCCAAAATTTCAATTGAAGAAGAAACACTAATCAAGAGAAAGATATTCGCAGAAACAAATTTTAAAAAGTTATAACCTTTTACAATTGCATAAGAGAAGAAGAACTTGAACTCTATACTAGTTCACTATTAGTTCACTAACTCTCTAACATCACGCAAAAATGTGAATAGCGTATATACTCGAATAAGGGGACGTCAAACCCACGTAAGAGCTGCACTCCCAATTTGGTAGCCCAAAATTAGAAAAAAAAATTTTGAGATAAGGAATTCGAAAACTGAAGAGAGCGTCGCAACAATTGTATGTATGCTCTCAGATTCTGAGCGCGTGGACGTCGGACGTCGTTGTAAGAAAAGCGTTGACGTCACAATCATACCTAACGCAATGAAAAGCACTGAGGACGACTGTATCAATGAGTGTGCTACCCAACCGAATCAGAGCAGCGGTGGCAGCGACCGTATTGAGGATTATAGACAGACACCGACTGCGTGGCGTACTTGCCTGAATAAATAAATGCATTGTGAAAACGATAGCGCTCGTTTTTTTGCACAACGAAATCATGGGTATTACAGACGGCCATAAAAAGTTAGATGGCCATGGCCCACCCCAGTGTAAGGGCAACGCCTCGTCAAGATTGCGAATAAAATAAAGTGCGACTCTTCCGCGAGTATATACGGTACAACACCTGTCAGTCGTGGTCTAGAGCCAGCGCATCACATGTGGCGAGCATGAGTAGCCTCTAATCGCAACGAAATGCTGAGTTGGGAGCAAAGCGCATAAGATGTAACAGACGCCGCAAGGGTGATCACGAAATTAATTGATGTTGGTACTATTTATATTAGTCATACTATTGATATTAAACTGATAAGTGATGGATAAAACAGGCTCGAGACCAAGGTAAGGACCGCGCGAAGAGCGATGGAACGAGAAATGTTAGGCGTAACGTTAAGCGACAGGAAGAGAGCGGTGCGGATCAGAGAGCAAACGAGGCCATGTAATGCGTAGGGCAGATAACCGGTGGACCATCGTTTCGAATTCATTGAAGAAGCAATGCGTAATAATAAAGCGCCTCACATGGGTTTAAGGAGATACAAAAATTATTAAATTGGAGATTAAAGAACAAAACAAAGAAAGCAGGTTTAGATAAATTGATCAATACTAAAAGGGAAGCATCCGTATTGAACGACTGTAAATTATTGTGCAGAGATTAGCTGTTCCATGTGTTAACTCAGGAAATTGGCGCGTTCAAGTAGGAACCACGGCATCTACTCTGCAGCAGAAAATCATTGAGAACAGTCACCACATGCATCGGTATTTTTACCGGATGACATTAGTGAGTATTGTTATCCCCTATATTCGAACATTCTGAACAGGGAATTCTCGAATTAGATTACAGATCGAACAGAAAGGAGTAGTCATATCGTATTTAAAAGCTCTATTATTACCACACGATTAAGTAAAACACTGTTAGTAGATTTAATGTCATGCCAGGTTTCATAATGTGAGCTCAAAACCACGGCGAGAGTTGCACAGCACTTATGAAATTTAAGAGCTCTTATCATGATGAGCAAGACGAGAACAAGGTGAAAGCAGGAGCCGGCGCGCTGTTGGGCTGTTTCCTGGGCGATTCGTTTCCTCTTCATCTCGTTTCGATGTCGATTTCAGGCCTCCTCCTGCTTATCAGAATTGCCGCCGTCCATACTGCCGTCTCAACTGTGGTTGCGGCGCCCGCGAGCTCTCCTTTTCACTATACTCCGACATCTTATCAGGCATGCGACGCAGCTGGCGAAGCGAGCGGAGGCGAACGCAACGACGAGGAACGCGGTGTGACGTCATGTGCCTCCTCTGAGCACGGCCACGGCGAAATCGCAAGTTCGCGGCCATTAAAGCTTTCGCTTTAAAATGGGCGACCCATCCCGCTTTATTTCGCACTGCAGCGAGCTTCTACACCCACTGAATGACCTTCTACGCACAACCAAGAGCTCCTCATCCATGATTTCCTGTTCTCCCGGCGCTCAAGCTGTTTTTAGGACTGCTAAACAAAGAGTCGCCGGTTCAGTACTTCTCATCCACCCGAGGACTAACGAGTCCACTCGCGTCATGGTGGATGCTTCCAGCGTGGCCATCGACGCTGTTTTCCAACAGAAAACCGACTCCGAGTGGCACCCACTGGGTTACTTCTCTCGGAAGCTCCAACCTGCCGAGATTCGCTACAGCGTTTCTGGCCGTGAGCTGCCCGCCATCTACTCCAAAAGGCAGCACTTCCGGCACTTCTTGGAGGGCCAGCCATTTTGCGTTCTAATCGATCACAAGCCTCTGGGGTACGTCATCCGTACGAACCCTTCCAAGTATACGTTGCACATGAACTTCGTCAACTGGCCTATATATCTGAGTTCACAGCGGATATCCGCCACATAAAAGGCATCGACAATGATGGCAGCTGACGCACTTTCACGCATCACTTCCCTCGGCTCTTCTACATCTGCAGAGAACGCCTAGCTCAGGCGCAGATGGAAAACCCTGAGTTGCAAGCACTGAGTGACCACCCCCGTTCCCTCTGTCCGCAACTCGTTTCTAGCCCGTTTGTACCTGGCTCACTCTGGTGCGACATGTCAGCGGCTGCACCTCGCCACTTCATTCCGATTGGCTTTCGTCGTGCGGTTTTCCAATCACTTCACATCTGCCATCCCAGCATCCGAACCACGCAGCGCCTCCTTACAGAGCGGTACGTCTGGCCGAGCATTAACACCGATGTTCGCCAGCGGCTTGTGCCTCGCTTGCCAGACCGTCAAAGTGACCCGACACACAAAAACTCCCACACAGTCTTTCTTACCACCAGGCTGTGGCTTTGATCAAGTCCGTCTTGGATTGCTTGAACCGCTTCGTCCCTCTCACGGCTACCGGTACATTCTGGCAGTGATTGAGTGCTTCCCCCATTGGCCTGAAGCCGTGCCCATTCCGGACATCACTGCAGAAGCGGTCGCCAAAGACTTCGTTTTAGCACGGGCGTCTCGTTTCGGATGCCCCAGCATTGTTACAAACTGATCGCGGCCGGCAATTGGAATGTACTCTCTTCCTACCCTCAACAGCCTGCTTGGCACCCTGCCTTTCCTGTCCTTGCTTTCTCTCTCTCTCTCTCTTGGCACTAAGCACTGCAGTGCCAGGTCATATTATCCCTTTGCTAACAGCATGGCTGAGCGGATCCATCGTCAGCTAAAGGCTGCCCTCAGTGCGCGCCCGGATCGAGACCACTGGGTCGGCCACCTTCCTATGGTGCTTCTTGGCCTACACGCCGTCCTTGGTTGCGACCTTGGCTGTTCAGCTGCCGGACTCGTCTGCGATGCACCGCCCTGCCGCTTCCTGGAGACTTGTTCGTTCCTTCGGCTACCTCGCCCCAGCCGCTGCAGTACCTCCAATGCCTACATGACTGCATTCACCCACTGCACCCCGTCCCGCCTCGATCTTCTGACCCCAGCATCTTTGCGCATCCGGACTTTGCGTCTTCAATGCACGTTCTTCTCAGACGAGACGCTGTAAACGCGCCTATTATACGCCCTTCCACGATGGTCCGTACTGGGTCCTCCACACGACGTTGATGTCCGCCATCATCCTACTGAATGGTTGTGAAGAGGTCGTTGCGTTAGACTGCCTGAAACCGGCCTACATCGAGAAGCGTTCCACGGGGCACCCCGCTGATGTCGCCAGCGTATCCACCGATCCGCACGTCACCAAGATAGCCACATATCTACCTCGTCGACCCGTACATCTTGCCGTTCCGTCTGGGCGGGGTGCCCTGTAGCGCCCACCGACGTCGCAACGCGGGAACGCTAAGGTCGGCGCTCTCAGTCGGCTGCGAGAGACCAGGGAAATAAAGATAGGCGGCGCGTGCTCGATGCGCAAGCACGGCACTGTTCGGTTCGGTTCTAGAAGCCTGCTACGTGTTCGGTTGTAGAAGCCTGCTACGTGCGTCCTCTTACTCTGGCGCTCCGCTGCGACCCCTCGGTCCCCGACAAGAGGTAATCTGATGTGTGTGCAAAGAAAGGGCGTGCCGAGATCGCATGACACCTTGTGCACTGTCTTTCCGCGCATTTAGTACTGGAGGTTGCGTAATCTCGAGTTTTGGAGACGGGTTGAAGCGAGAAGCCGACGAAGCATTCGCTTCTCGCTGCCGGCGTTTTTCATGATAGCGTCGTCCCACTGCGGGCGACACTACCAGCGGCGGGGGCTTAGTGGACGTGAAAGCATAACTGGCTTCGCTTCGTACTGCCGATGTGAAGATGTCGCCGACACGGCATGAAACCATCGCTTTCGTCGCTGACTCTCAAATTAACAAAATGAGTTTTTTCACATTAAAGTTTGCTTTCTGCGATTGCTCTATAATTCAGAAAATTGTGCGGCTCCTTCCGCGTAACGAAAATCCATCGGCGACTGTATTTATTTGCATAAATGATCGGATTCGAATACAACCAAATTTGGATATAACGAAGCAAATTGACGATTTTACCGACTTCGTTATATTGAGGTTTAACTGTATACGACTTTCACCGTTCACGTTTTTGCGATTTTCTGCTGTTGCCACCCCTAAACCACTTCGTAGTTTCCAGTTGGGTCTCCCGTTCACACTGCAGTGGATATAGTATGTCATAGTATGTCTGCGCATAGTATGTCTGACCACCATGCCTTTCTGCTCCCTCTCTGATGATGACGGTGGTGATTATGATGATGGACTCTGATTATATTTACTGAGATCCGCTTAGAAACGAGGCGGGTACAACTGGTCACACACTCTACCTAATTTATTGAGTTCATAACGGTAACCGCGCGAACAAGACGACGGAGTGAAAGGACACAGGACCAGCGCTGACTCACAACTAAGCTTACTGAAACACACACACCAATGAATATAAGCGACACAGGCGATCACATGACCAAACGAGGTACGCACAACCGGGCCACGTGGATACAGGACATCCGTTACCGTATCGAGCTATCTAGGTAAACTAATTCCTGCTGAGAGAGCGCGATCGAAGGGTGGCTAATGCCCCACGTGCCCTTTTGCTCAATGAGGGCTGCTTCCACGAGTAATCTGGTGGACACATCAGTAAGCTTAAACAAAATTGTCGTCTATTTGAGCAGAGGCTTACACTTACATTGTCTGCAATGGGCAGATACATGCGCATAATCATTCTTGTCCAAGGACAATTCGTGCTCCCCAAGTCTTACATTGATGCACCGGCCAGTTTGCCCTATGTACACTCGGCTGCACTTGAGCGAGAAAGAGTACACCACATTGGTAGGGCAGCCTGCATACTAATTAACGTGATTAACTATGCAGCTTACAATATATTTACGTTAGAAATTTTAGCTGGTCATTACTCTCTCTGTGTGCGGGGGCGCTACTTTGCGGACACCGTGAGAAACAAAATAGAAAGCTCGGAGGCCACTGCTGAAATCGACAGCGGCCAGACACACGCTTCGTGAAGCGAGCTTCAGAATATCCATGGCATTTATTTCAGTTCGTTTCATTACCTTAAAGACCCCACTGACTGGGAACATTACGCAAAGGGTGGGTTACTGTAAACACCAGTAGCACAGTGAATCTTCAAGTAATAAAGAAACACAGTCAGAATGTCATTACATATTAATGAAATGGATTAATATTCTCTTAATTCAGGTCTTCAAGTGGAAAATGAGTAACGATCGCATTTATGAGTAACATTTGATGGCAGTAACACGGTGGGGGAACGAGGTCTTGCACGTCCGTGCCTGATCGGCAGAAAAGTGAAGCGGTGGAAGTTGTCGTAGAGGCACGTGGACAACCGGTTAATCTGACGGGGTTGACCAATGTGTTGAGAAACACGCGAAAGTACTTCGAAAATACGCGTGAGTTACCGCTTCGCATTAAAAGGAAACTGCCTATAGGCAAACTGTAGTTCCTACTACACCAGTTCTACGACGAAGTTGCGCGCACGGAAGCTAATCGAGGGTCTCAACGCGTAACAGGCGAGGACCGAAAGTTCGAGGACCAAGGTTACTCGCGCACTGCTCTCAGTGTCGGGGAGTAGGCACGACTCTCAATCTGGATTCACGTCGCGTAGTGCGGCTGCCTTGGACTTCCGGGCATTGTAAGACGTGGAATCGCGATGTGGTTATTTGGACAACCATCCGAACACCTGCGATGCCCACGCCTTCAGTCTTTACGAGCGAGGAAACTTGCCATTGACTGTTACGTGATAAAATTTTAGACGGGCACGCTTAGCTCAACTGCCCCCAGGAGCACTAAAACCGATTAACCCGGCGAACAAAGTTCACAGCGAACGAAGCAGTCACCGATAGGTCGGGAAGTCCGTCTACCAGTTGAACAGCCCTTATGCAATGACACGGTCGCCCAAGGCAACAAAAAAATTTCCTGGCATGTATGTCATTCGCTCTCGTGCCGGTTGCACAGTCGCAGCCGGTACACCACCACCTCGAACTTCTTTCCGGACATCATCATCATCATTACCACGTTCACCAGGCTGCTTAATCCACTGCCACGACGACGGGCCCTTCCAGCCGATCTCCCACTTTCCTTCCGCGCCGCGTCACTCGACTCCACCCAGTGCGCCTGCCAATTTCCTAATCTGATCGTTCCATCTAATCCTCTGCCGGCCTCGGCGGCGTCTCCCTCCTCCCCCGGTAGCACCGGTAGCCGAGGCCGATATCAAAGAGAGAGAGAAAGCGTGCGGCGGAGAAAGTCTCTCGGGGCGGAGGTGCCCGCCGGCGGAGAGGGGAACGGTCCCCCGAAAGCCTTCTCCGCCACCGGACCGGTCGCCCGGCGCACCTGGCCGACCACCGACGCCCAAGAGCCGCCGTCAGATTCGCTTTCGCGCCAAGCACGAACACGTCGACCGCGCTCTCTTCCGCCGGACGTCCCGCCGCAGTCTCCGCGATCTACTCCTTCGCGCCCGGGTGATGCTCGACTGAGCCCGTTTTCTTCTCCCAGCGAAACGTCGTCTTCCTCTCCGGTGGTGCAGAGCCGCGCCTGCTAGACTCGCGTCGGCGCGACCGCTCCAGGACTGACCCAGACAGCGTCCAGGAGGAGGGAGACATTATACTGCATTTTTCTTTTCTTTTTCATCTGTCGGCCCGTTTCGCCGGCGCAGTTGAACGAGTACGCGCACTGCCGGAAAGGCCTCGGCGCAGCGCCTTCTTCCCGTTTAGCGAATTTTCGGGGACGGGAGCTGTTCTCGTAGGGACTCCTCGTCCGGTGTCCGGAGTGACAGCGTCTTCGAGAGCACGGAACTTGTTGGTTAGATCAGTGAACGCTTTTCAGTGGTCCACCGAACGGCATCTGATCCCCTGAAAAAAAAAAAAAAAAAAAGAACTCTCGTTCTCTTTCCGTCGCTGACGGAACGCAACGAAACGCCATGTCGTGCCTTAGGAGTTTGGTTTGGATGGTCATCGCCACAGCGGCCGTCGCCGTCGTCACTGCACAGAATGGTCGGGAGCTTGAGAAGCAAGTGGACTCGACCGAGAGTGAGTTGAAACTTCTTTATCCCGGTGTATTGCACTCGAAAGAGAATATTCCGCGGCCTTAGGCATCTGTCACGTGCGCGGAGTTAATTATCGAACGTAAGCTAGAGTTGCGTTTTCCGTTGCTCCGCGAAGCAAGCCTCTAAAGCGTCTGCCATCTGGCAACTTCAGATGGGCACGCCTGTTCGTCGTGATTTCAAGGGGTTAGTGAGCCGCACGCGACATACGTACGCCACTTAATTGATAGCAGCTATTTCACACGGACATGTCTCTCACTGCATAATGTTGATGTTATTTTACGGACCTGCTACATATTGTTCCTTCGTGGGAAGATCTTTTTTTTTTTTTTTTTTTTTTTTGTCGCATGTGCGTGACCGCATATCATATTGCTCAAATGCTACTAGCCTCAGAACCTCGCTAAATAACGGGCCAGCGGCAATGTGGATTCACTTCAATAGACAAAAAAAAAGAAGAAAGATGAGTCGGCGTTTCTCGGATCGTTTCACATGGGCCTGGCCGCGGCTAAGGGTCGTGACGAAATAGCGCCTAAAGTCTTCGAAGGGCAAACAATAACTTCTGAGTTATCAAAGCGACGTACACAACAAGCTGCTTCCTATGCATCTACATATTGCCTGAAAAGCAGTGGTACACAATTAAGCTTTCTTTTTTTAACAGTAGGGCTGCGATCCCTCCCGTTTCCTGCACTCGGATCACCATGACTCGTTCATAAGCAGGACTACAAGATAAATAAGCTATTGAAACGCCTTCAAGACAAAAAAAAAAAGATATTACGCTCGCTGGATGTACGAACATGTTAAAGATAAAAATTAAAAGGAGATACCCGAAATTCTGCAAGCGCGCTTTCCCGCACATCTTGTTTTACCTGTACGTGATGGCGGACGTCGCCCTAGAAGTGGAAATAAAGCAGAACGTTGGCGCCGCTATCCTAGACACCATGGCTTCCTTGCTACAATCTCGCTGTTTGCAAGCCTAGCTTCGGCGACTCAAAGTTGCCGCGAGCCGAAAGTTGGCCATCTTGTGTAGGACCACCGAACAGTGTGGAAAAGCCCACTTTCCGTATTTCGCGTATCCACCATTGCCGTAGCGCGTGTCCCGTTCGTGTCTCTTCGTGCTTTCTTGCGGAATTCTGCGCTAAAACGGTATTACCTACGGATTATTAACTAGACCGAACCAGCGTTATGCACTATTGTGAGCTGGTTTTATTAACCACAGTTCGCGCTGTACCTTTTCTTTTTCTTTTTTCAAAACCTATTGAATTGATATAGGCTCCTGCTTAAGACCGTATACTTGTTTTACGCTTGCGCATTTCCCGATACGAAGAAAGTGTCCTTAGCGCCATCGGGGCCCTTGTCCCGCGAAGTGCATACGTTAAACTGTTTGGCAAGCGGACACGCAAGTTACAGCTGGCGAAACGCGAAGAGCCGTACAGTCAATGCCACAGAATCTTGGCCTGTGTGATAGTTATAAGTGGACTTTTTATTACCTGTTTCTACTTATAGACGCGTGCCGGTCCCGGAAACCGGCCTGCAAAAGAATCCAGCGGTATTTCCCCGTCGCGTGGCAATGTTAACCAGTTTTGGCACTGCCAAGTGCTTTGCGCATCACCCCGCGCGGTAAATACGGCAACACTCTGCCCTGCACTTCATCCTCCGCTTGGCGACACAACTGCTAAAGCGATTTATGAAGAGCGATGGTTAGTGGGTATTTGGCAATGTTCCATTAATCCGAACAAGTTCCGGGTTGGCTCAGTGGCATGTGGCGTTCTGACTCTGAGCACGACGAGGTCGCGGGTTCGTTTGATCAGCCGCGGCATAGGAGTTCCTCTGAGGGCGGCGGAATGCGAAAACGCTGTAGTGTGCCGTGCTCTGGACGCACGTTAAAGAACACCAGGTAGGCCAATTTAATCCGGAGTTCTCCACTATACCGACCACCCCCAAAATATTAACTTCTGTTTTTTTTTTTTTTTTAGCCGGAACCACGACCTGATTATGAGGCACGCCGTAGTGGGGAACTTCGGACTAATTTAACCACCTGGGGTTCATTAACGTGCGCACAATGCACGGTTAACATGGGAGTTTTTGCATGTAGTCCCCTTAGAAGGCCGGGATTCGATCCCGCGCCCTCGTGCTTCGCGGCGGAAGGCCAAAGCCACTAAGCAACCACGCCGGGTTGGACGGATCATCCCATAGCTTATGTAAACACCATCATTTTTCATTCTCTGAATTACTTCTCTGAATAGGCAGAAATTACTCCCAACTACGCGTAGTTGTAGTTTTGCTTTTGAATGAATAGATTCCGTCCATTCTTGCTCATTTTCTCCAGCGGAATGAAAGAGTGAGTGAGTGAGTGAGTGAGTGAGTGAGTGAGTGAGTGAGTTAGTGAGTGAGTGAGTGAGATAAAAATTAAGAGATGTTAAACAGTCATGAGGGCGGTCGGCTACCCTACGCTGAGGCAAGGGAAAATGGGAATGGAAAGAAGGTATAGAGAGCGAAAAAGGAATGCGCCGGTAGGAATACGTGCGAGGACAGCATTACACAGTCATTGGCGCTCGCACAATCCACAATTATTTCCACCGGACATAATTAACACATCGGTATATTATAACGAATGCGTCATAAAAGTTCGCGAAATTTCGTTATAAGCGAGTTAGGGTACATGCAATTTCCTGAGCTATCGAACTATATTTAGCGCATAAGTCTGTTCATTCTAATCGGGGCTCCACTGTACAACCGTGTAATCACCTCCCCCCCCCCCAAAAAAAAAAAAAAAACACAGAAATGTTTAGGACTTCCCTGAAGCCCTCTCTTGGGGCTTGAGTTGAGGGGTCATTTTACATTTCGGCAGCTGTTCCTTGCGACTGTTTCGCTCATTCGCCATACAGGAGTCAATCACGCAATCTTTCGTCATTCCCACTTTAGGAGTAGAAATGAGTTACAGTTAAAGTGAGGCCCCGGTTTTTACAGCGAAGCTGTTAGCCTCTCGGTGGACGGCATTTTTCTTGTCCGTCCGAGAGCAGAAATTATCATCAATAATGGCTCATAATCCCCCCTCCTTTCTCCACCCCTCAAGCAAGCAAAAATGCAATGGTTCACCCACCTCGTAATGCCTAGGCTACAAGCACTCAGAAAAGCGAAATGAACAGTGCATACATTCATTGAAATAAAGAATACAACCCACAGAACAGCGTACGTTTCAATAAAGAACAAGCTCAAAACAAGCATCTGAACCATCAGTAAAGCATTGCATAGCCCACTCAGCAGTTTTGCAACAGCTACGCAGGACACCCACTTTCTCAGGACCCGCATGGCGAGTCAACTTTATTTTTGTAACAAACATACGCAAAAGTGACTAAGAGTATAGTTGCAAGCAATAAAATATTGCACATAATAATTGAAGTAGCTGCAAATTTTTGTTATTATAAAATTATCTTCAGAAAAAAAAAACAAAGCAGCACTGAACGTTGGAAGTTTCAACGACTGCAAATCTTCACTGCAGTGCCTATAGATTCATGCTTACGCAATGCCGGCCCCACGCGTATAATGTCACGCACACGAATTCATCGTCACCATTCCATGGTCTTCTGTGAACTTACCATATCCTAAAGATGCTTCTGGGCTTGTTCCTTCGCCCTTGATGCAATTCGGTCATTGTTTGCATCCTTCAAGCCCAGCTACCTTGACACCCTTCGTTTACGTGGCCCCTCCGGTTAAGTTTTCATGGCCCGCTTTCGCACGATTCCGTATTTCTGTGGCAGCGAAGGTCAGTGGAGCGAATGCGAAAACGAATTCGAGAACCAATAGGAAGAAATAACGAACGAGAGACCCTTTATGCAACACAGAGTACCCCCCACATACACAAAAAAAATAAATAAAAATAAAATAGATACCAAAGTCTACTGCTCACCGTACAAGCGCCGACGATATCGCAGTGCGAAGGCCGACGCCCGGCGGTGTGCGTTTCTCCCTATTAGCGCGCAAACTGAGGCAAATAATCGTCAACGGCCTTCGTACCGATTACGGCGACCCGGAGCCGCCGCAGAGACTGGCCCTGCACTCTGCGCGGCGGCCAGTCCGCTGCATGCAACAGGAACCGGCCTACTGCAAGCGACGAAGTCGCTGAGCCGGCGTCCTTCGTAACCGCGGCCTGAGGCGGCACACCCGAGGCATAGGACAAATCCTTCGGAGTGCATTTGTAGAGAAGCCTACACACATCCCGGGCCCCGACGAAGTGTGAAGTAAAAAAAAAGAATGGCGGCGAAACGCACTTCACGATGAATGTCGGCATCAATGTGATTTGCTATAGCAATGAAGCAGTGCGCCGACACACCTTACTGCCATCGGCGAAACGCGCCACGCGTGAGGCGTCTACTGCATCCAGGCTCCTCTATCGCGATTCTCTCTGGACACGCTGCGCCATCTGGCGGCGTGGCCGTGAAGTCAGTGCTAGGAGCGTGCGTGAATATGCATTGAGACAGGATTGTCTGAATGTATATATGCCGAGGGTTCCATTCCGCTGAACGCCGGACACGCCTGAATTTTTAATTTTTTTTTTGTCATTGAGGAGGCGGCACATACACAGAGGCGCAAGCCAAGTGACCCAAATTGGTGTCAAAGGCGGTAATTGGAGGGCAACACATGCACAGTGACTCAAGTTCGGATGAAAGAAGTTAAACGAAGAGCGGCAGTCGCATAGACAGTGGTACGAGTTGGTACGACGGCTGGTTTCGAACTCAGTTCCGTCATCAAAGCAGCCGAATGCTTTACCCATTCGAGCATGGCATTTCAAGCGACCAAAGTTGGCGGGAAAACGGTTAGATACACAAACACACACACAGTCAGTCAGACCTGAAATTCTGTGAACTATCTTAACGATGCCAATCACATTAAAAGAAAGGACGATCGACTTGAATTAACAGTGTTAGGATATAGCGCAAGGGGCCTTACGCGAGTTAAACGCAAACACTTCGAGGGACGTTACGGTAACTATAGTCGGTGACAGTATAAGAGTGAAGTGTATGGCAAATACACTCTGAATGGAAGAGAATCTGTACAGAAGTGCCAGCCAATTGCGTTCGTTAATCCCCCTGACGCAACACGGTGGCGAACTCCCTTCGGAGCTATCTTGTAAAGCGCGGAAGCAGAGAGGGCAAGTGCTCGTACACACTTGTTAGGCCGCCGTCAAGTATACTCGACTACAGGTCGACATAAATTTTAGCCATGTCATCATTGGGACAGCGCGAAAAGTCCAATTTTGTCGGGGGCAAAACGTTCTTACGTGAAGCTGGGCATCCCACCCCAATGCTTTCTTTTAGCGGGTAGTCGCAGGCATCGCAAATGTTGGCAGCAGACATAACATGCTGAGACTTCCTGCAATTTTACTGCCACCTACTCAACCGTAACGCAAATCAAGAAACTATTCGCACGCACGAATTTAACAATTCCACGACAGGAACTGTCCACTTGTCTTGCGACATCACCCCTATAACCCCTCACCCCCCCCCACCCCCCCCCCAACACACCTATCCTTTCGTCCGCAGATATAGGTGGACGGTAATGAGAGAGAAGGGAAGAAAGAGAGAGAGAAAGAACAATCTTTAGATTGCCGTGTTCTGGTCGATCGAGCGAACGGCATCGACGGCAACAAAGAGGGCACGGCAGAACGCACAGGTGGCGCTGTCGTGCCCAGGTGGCGCTGGCGATTCCTGCGCCCATTGGACACGGAGAAAGGCGCGGGAAATGAGAAGGCGCGCCGGGTGCAATAAAAAAAGGGCCCCGCTCGATGCACGGCGGTCCGATTGCCTTTCGGTGAAAGGTACGCGTGACTGAGACGTCCTGATTTCGGGATCAGTCACGCCGACGGACAACGGACCACGCCTCGGGCCTCTACGTGCGGGAAAGCCGGGCTACAGAGAAAAGAAAAAAAAATGGCGCTTTCATTAACGATCGTGAACCGTTCGGGCCTTTGCCAGTCATTCCAAATCTCCGTGGTCATTTCTTCTTTTCTTTATCCGTTGCCTTCTCTTCAAGGACACGGTTAGATGCGGCGGCCGCCGGCGCTTATTTCTGCAATACACCGTTCGTCATCTGGCGAACGGAGCGATTAGGCGATGCAGAGGCCCTGCCTTGCGCAACCGTCGGAGAAGAGCGTGTAACTTTGTAGCGGTGCGTTTAGAAAACGCATTCGCGCAGCGCGAGCAGACGTCCTTACGTTCGGTGAATGAGGCGAAAATAATAGCGCCCTCGACACCATCGAAGACTGCGGCTGCTTCGTGGCTTCGCACACGGATCTTCACACTAACCAGCCGATGCCCGTGAGAATGATAAATATAACCTGAGCAGCTCCGAGCGACGGCAAATAACATTGCCTCGGTTCCGTCCAGCTAAGTGGCATTTGCATATTTTCAAATCTTGGTGCATGATAGTTAGGGCATCCTGTATATGCTAAGAAGACGGCTACTCTCATCGAATGACGCGGGTGCATGAGCAGGTGTTGGTCGCTGTACAACTGCGATCAACTCCAAACGCATTCGTTTTCCCGAAAGTCAGGGTGAGTGTTCAGTTGCAGGGACTTCAGGATCTGATACCGCACTTAGGGATGGAGTTCATACAAACAGTGTGTTGCGAATAACGCGGGTAGTATGTGCATTCGTTACAACTTTTACCTGCACTGCGTGTATATTACGGCCGCGTACCAGAGAGCTCTTTGTTGCAAAACATTCAGCTTGTCTACGCTTCTGTGGTGTGTGCTAAAGAACACATTGCTCGTGATAAAGCAAGAAAGCGCTGACGTTCCTGGGCATAGAGCGAAGCATTACTGACCGCTGTTGAATTTGATCGCTGAGTTCAAAGCTTCAGGTCAAAGGCCGAGGGCGACCTGTGTACCTTTCCAAATAACCTCCCTCCCCCCTTACAGAGAACTAAGCTAACTGCTTGAACTTTTCTTTGGCAATGTCCAAATTTAATATAAATAGACAATCAAAGAGAACGGTAAGCGTATATTTTAACGGCAGCGCAAGACGCAGACGCGACACAGAGATGAGGGACCACGAAACACGGCAACCGAGGGACAATCTTCCCGCGCGGTCCCTCTCTTGTATTTGTTGCGTCCGTACAGCTTACGCTGGCCCGTTCAAATATGCATTTAAACTAGCCAGGCATCGGCCTTATCGCAGACTTGCGATTCTTATAACGTATCCGTAATTTTTTGAGCGAGCTCTCGCGTCCACCTTTCGTGTCTCGCCCTTACATTTGTTGTTTTGCTTAAACAAGTGGCTGTCCGTTGAGTAGTCGCGGTACGAATCTTGAACTTGCGCAACACGCGATGAACATCTAACGCCAATGCTTGAGCGCGACCCAGTTACAAACGAACGCAGAACGAAATTTGTCGTTCGTGAGCGACGTCAGGGCAATCTAACGCGGTCATCATGCGGCATACCACTTGGCGCGTCAATCAGCGCTGTGCGTAGTGACCACACCACGACGCCATAATGCCATGGCGTCCACCCATCATTTGTATCAGCAAATTGCTTATTTCTTTCCATTCCGTTCCGTTCTTCATACGCGGCGGGTGATTTCAAGGTTTCCCTTAACGGTGCACCTCCTGAGACCGGTAACGTAACGGCCGGGAACAGCTATATAGGACACAAGCCACGCGGCGTGACGTCATATACTCTTTTCCCCACATTTGGGTCGCTGTTTCATTGTTTTCATTGTTTTCGTTGGCCTTCGCGCCACCGTCATAACTGTCATCGTCATGGCGGCATTAGAGGACAAAGCCGGACTGCACGGCGGTGCGGTTGGGATAGGTGAAATGCCGCAGTATAACATCACCCCTTGTCGGTACAGATTGGCGTTAGAAGAGAGCGAACGCTCTGTCGTCTATGGTTGTCACATCGCGGCAGTTGTCATTTAAGTGCAACTCTGGCGTTTTCTTTTTAACCATATTAGGATATTGTCACTTTCAGGTGGTATTGACAGTCCTGTCACCTGTAGGGTGGTTCAATTTGCTTAGAACTTCACCGATAATTTTAAGTAACCAATAAACGAGATACCGAAACGGGTAGCTGCTTCGTGTGACGTCACGATGAGTGAATGACGTCAGGTCCTACATTACCATAATGTAAACACGCAGAACGCGTGCTAAACGCGCAGCACACGTGGCGCTTACACCAAAGTAGCGAAGCTAATGATGCCTCCCGACGACGCAGGGAGCTTTTACAGAGTTTCCGAACTAGACACCGGCGATTTAAGCGACGATTTCTGCGAGAGTCGGGTGTAGACTCTGGCGTCGCAAACAAAGGGTGGCTAGTAGAAAGTCATGAGTCCGGAACGCAACCAACTTTTAAAATTCACTTTTTAGGAAAACTAAATTACTTGCAGCCATATAGCTAGCCACAAAAAAATCAGAATGCAAAAGAGAACATATATGCAAAATTTTAGTAACCTCAGTGGACATAAAAAAAAATCGCCGGAGTTGCCTTTCAAGAACAAGTTATGAGGGGAGCTGAGGGGTTGGGGAGGGGGGGGGGGGGGGCGGAGGTGAGTGATGCTTTTGCAAGTTACAACCCCACGCAGACAACAGACAATTAAGCCAGAGGAAGCATAGCGGAAACCATTTGTTACGCTTAGTTAGAATGTAGAAATAATAAGAAAAATGGGAAATGAAAATGGACGAAAAGATAACTTGCCCGCACGGTGGGAGCAGGGGGGGGCAAGTTTGTGTTTGTGTCCCCTCCCAGTGGGAGCTCAAAACACATAGTTCGCGTTACGAGTGCAGATGGCTGCAGCTGTCCATCCATTTACTTTTATTTTTGGCGGTATTTGAGTATATGTACTGGATGTAGCCCTGAGAGTGTTAACCAGCGCCACTCAAGGTGGTGGCGGCGGATGTGACGCATCTTTTTTGATCGTAAGCGTCACCGTAGCAGGCTTCTTTATGAACCGTACGTCCGAGCGGTGCAGTCGCTGTCTCGGATGGCACGTAGTGCTTTCCATTCAGTGGCGCTTCCTAAATTTTTTTTTTCTACTCAGCCAAAGTGAGGCGAAAGAGAGTTTCGGAGGAAACGGAGGCGTTGCCCTATACGTCGGCTTATGTATAACGCCTGAAATAAAAACAAGAGGTCCCGAGAAGATGGCAACTTGAAGTAATCGACAATGGTCATAGAAAAGACGTCCGCAGAGCCGTTTCGACAAGAGGGATGGACTAACCTTAAAAAGACAAATGACATTATCGAAGCGGTGGCTCCTGGCTGATGAAGCTGCGATATATAGTTAACCCACAAGTGTTCAACAATTACAAGCACATACTACAATAATTCAGGGTGATTGTCTACTATAAATTGGCGGCCGTTACGAGGACTTGTTAAGACAAATACCCTTGTCCCAGGATTGACGCGTGTCTTGCTCGGCCACTGTTTTTCAAACATCGCACGAGTTTTGCTATGCACGGCATACGCTTAGTCCCCCCCCCCTCCTTGCCCCCTCCCCCCACTTTCTCCTGTGTCTTGTGTGGTTTGGTTATACTACGAAACGTCACCAATTGACCAGCCCGACTGTCTGTTCCCTAGATAAGTAAGTCGGCAAATATGCGGGCACCATTACGAACTAGCGAAGGAAAACTTAAACAGAGGTCACGGTTCGTACAGTTGCACAAAGTTACGGGTCTAACGTTGCAGACATGCGTACCTTTTGAGACAGCATCAATGACGCCGCCGGCTGTCAAAGCCACAAAGCAAATGAACTAATAGACAAAAGCAGAGCCGGTGCCGAGCAGACGTCTCTTTTGAAACCTCTGAGCAGCGGGCAAGTGGTGTCTTCAGAAGTTTCGCCAATGGATGCGCCAGCAGTAGAGTAATCTCTGCCCTCTTTCGATGGGCGGCAGGACTTTACCCGCCCCCTATACCGGGTTCTAAACTATCCGCGAACTTGTTTCGTAACTCCCCCCCGCTTACCCAGCGCAATCGTAGTTGTCTCTCGTTCTGCGAGCAAAACAGCCTCTGAATTCCATGAGTAATGGCTCGGTACGATGCAACGAGCTTAATAGTGCGTGCCACGAGACACATGCACGTCATGTGCTCTTCTGCGGTGAGACGGTGGCCTTGCCGCGGACCTTCCATCACGCCGTCCTTGCGCAACGGGCCACAATGTGGCGGGACGCTCGTTCTTACATAACGAGGCTGCAATGTGCGTTACTAACCTAACTGAATCGCAACGTTTCACTCTATTATTCCTTTCTTTATTTCCTTTCATTCTCTGTTACATCGTTGCGTGGCTTGTGTCGAGGTATATAGTCGAACTCGGTTATAGCGAACAGACTTACGATCTCGAGATGGTTGGATGTGTCAGGTAATTCTATGCAACGGTTCACGGTCGTTGAGCAGGATGACAGCGAGAATGAGGACGAAGGAGGCGTGCGCGACGCAAAGTAAAACCCAGTGTTTGGGCTAACCCCGTGGCCTTTTCGTCACATCTATAGATGCCCAATCTCGCCTGTAGCACACATAAACGAACTTTTTAGAAATTTGTTAGCCACATGCGGATAAGTCAACTCCAGTGGAGAAGAGAAGCAAGCGAGGAATCAATTTGTTGAAAAACAAAACTGCGCGCAGTAGGCGGTAAATTTTGCCTGCGCCTTGAATTTTTTCTCAGCGTCATATAAGAATGGCGTTCCCGATGCGTGAGGTTGCGCAGACCTCGGGCCACATTCACAAAGCTTTTCGTTCGTAAGCGTACTTTGCCATTAGCCGACAGCCCTCTCTAAAGATGTGTTGAGCATCAGGAATGGCTAAAATGTGCTCTTACGAAAAATTCCAACGTAAGATCTTTTTGTGAATACAATTACTCAGAACGTTGCGTGCTTGGCACGCAAGCGCCTTTACGGGTGGCAGAAAAGTTCCCGAGTTCGACATAACCATTGTCCATTGTTAGCATTGTCCATAACCATTGTCCAGTTCGTTAGCAGAAAGATGTTTTTACGCGAGCATCGGTTAATAAGTTTCGTGTGTTCGATATAGAGAGTAATTCGCTTTATCCGGGTTCGTTATATTCGGTTTCAACTATAGTCGCATAACAACGCGCTTGCTTGAGACTTGTCTGCTGTTCGAAGCCACAGATACCGGTGCTTCGAGATGCGAGTGAAAATGTAGTGCAGGGCGGGGAGGGGTGGGGGGGGGGGAGGGGGGAGGTGTCTAAGAGGAGACGAGAAACCGGAAGCATCTCGCATTCCTTCCTCCTTCCACAAACGCTTCCGCGCGCCGCCGATGCGTGAGCAAACAGGGGCGCGATACGAGGTCGCCGGCGCCGTGGGACGCTGTAAAGGAGGCACAGCGAAGAAAGAAGCAAGAAAAAATGGAGCGGCAGTCTTATACGTTCTTATCCCGTGAATAATAAAAGGCATCCACCGAAGCGCGCCCGGCTGGCACGCTACACACACACACAAGGCTTGCGAACCTCCGGTGTATAGTGGCCCGATGCTGCAGCTCAACAGATCGCCGAGCCAGCTGGAGCAGGTGCCGAAAGCAAGTGCTTACGTCCCTTTCTGAAGTATACATAAGCTTCCGTGAACTTTCCTTCATCCCATTGTGAACAAGGCTTCTGTAGGGAAGCCGAAGCGTCTTTTACATTTATTCCTTTTTAGTACTACTTTTGGTCGGTGTCCGTCGTTTTATTGCTTCAAGTGCCGAAACGTCGCAATGTCCTGCTCCCACGTAACCACCATTTCGGTATTATAGTAAATTACTGAGGGCGTTCCGAGGCATGTCAGTATCCTTTTCGCGGGGTTTGAAGGTCCGGGACCGTCATTTAACGCAAATAAGTCCTGATAAACTAAGTATAAATCGAGAATTTCACAACAGGTTTCATGCACGAGTCCCCGTACACCACGGAGTTTCCTGCGAGAGAGAACTCTGGCGCTATAGCGCTTATACGGGCATGCTATATATGCACTCTGTACATCGTCAAATTCCGTTAAATTGTCGAATCCTCCATCTTGACAGCCCTGATTGGCCCAGAGGGACGCTACGGCCTCTTTCATTGGCTCAAAATACCGCCATTTAGAGAATTCGATAATATGACGGAATTCGACGATGTCAAAAATAGGCGCATCCCCCCTCCCCACCGTAGGCTCCAGCATCGCGGTTGAGCCATCACGTGAATGATGGGTTTATATAGTACACGGATTTGGCTAAACTTTGTCCTTCTGGCTTCAAACCGCGTTGCGGATTTACAAGATCATTTCTTTTTCAACGAAACACCGTGTATGCATTCCCAAGTGACTGGGAATGTAGAAATAGAAAACCCGATTATTGTTTCCGCGAGAACGACCGACCGACCCCACAAGCACGAACAATACACAAGTACGCGTGCTATCCGCGATTCCCATGGTAGGCGGGACTATTGCAACGCCAACGTTCACTAAAGGCGTCATCGATGGCCGCTCCTCAAAGTGCCGCGCTGGCGAGCGTTCTTGTTCCAGGCCGTGGGACGCGGAGAAATTTTTCCCCGGAGAGAATTTTTTATGCCAGGCCCAGTCTCCAACGACTGTTTCTTTCATTCCCCCCCCCTCTCTCTCTCTCTCTCTCTCTCTCTCTCCATCTTCCTTTTTTCTCGAGCCACCGTCTCGAGTGTTGCTCGAGTCCGCTGCATTTCAGGTTGGTGCGGCGGCGAACAGCTGCGGGCAGCTCGCGTATCCTTGCTCTCATTAAACGCGGCCGCGAATGGAGAGAACGCTCCCTGGCGATGCGATTTAGGAAAGGGCGCATGATCGGGGGGAGGGGGGCTCTTGGCAGTCCGAAATGGCGTAGGACAAGCCGGAAATCTCGCCGAAACGCTCCCGATTAGAACTACACACGCGTGGTACAATGAAGTGCGTGAATGCGATGACGGACTGGATCCGGCCGGTGAAGAGAAGTAGAGCTCAAACGTCAGCTTATACTGACATCCTGCTCCTGTGCCGCTGATTTGTCTATAGTAGTAGGTTCGCGACATGCAGTCCCGTGAGTGAAAAAAATCGCGCAGCGAGCGTCTGACATAAAAACAGTCGTCTTTTTGACCAAAGCGACCATTTTCGACCGACTTAATCGCGCGACCTCTCCGAGTCGCCGGTGTGAAAGGCCTTAGGCTACTTGCACAGTTTACCCTCTTATGAACACGTAAGATTCTATATACCGTACACCTAAAGCACGCATCACGGGTGTTTCTTACTCCTGTGTGTGGTGTGTGTGTGTGTGTGTGTGTGTGTGTGTGTGTGTGTGTGTGTGTGTGTGTGTGTGTGTGTGTGTGTGTGTGTGTGTGTGTGTGTGTGTGTTGTCGATACCTTGAGAGCGCGGCGCATGCGTTGCCGTTGGCGCCGCCACCGTCGTGACGTCACAGCGTGGACGCGCATTACTCGGCCAGCTCGTGGAGGGTTTAGAAAGCCTCGAGAAAACGCTCAGTGCGTTTGGCTGCAAAAGCGACGAAGCCAAGTGGGCGAAACTGAACTGAAAGGAAAATGGGGTTTGGGTCGAAATCGAACCCAGGACTTTCGGAATGCGAAACGGCTACGAAAGCTCGTTGGTCCGAACGTGTTAGGCGGGGTCATGGTGAATGCCTTGTGGTCTTTGACTTAGTAAAGTGTCTTAGAGAAATGTACTGTTGCGTGCATGGTAATAATGAGTATGGCGGGGGAGGAGGAGGAAAGAGAAAAGCAGAAGGCAGGGAGGTTAACCAAAGTAACGCGGGCTAATTAGACTGAAGTTAATGCCAGTGTTGGGGTGGTTCATCGTACTTAAACAAATGAATGTGTGTGTATGTGTGATGTACCGATTAGCGAGTTGTGTTATGACTTGGTAAGGTATCTTAGGGAAACGTACTGACGCATGCATGGTAATTGTGGGTATGTCAATTAGGAATGAAGTAATTAAACTGAAGTAAAGGCATGTGGCGGTTCAATGAAATTAAACGACTGGATGCATGTGTATGTGTGATGTCGTGGTGAGAAACGAGAGCTTGAGAAGCAGTCAGAGACCCTTTATTGCATTCGCGTTGTACTCTTAAGGGAGAAGCTTAAGCCTCTCCCAAGTTTCTTTAAAATCCAAAACCGTATGACGCCAACAGATGCCCGAGTCGAGACTCGATCCGGCTGTGCACCGAACGAGAAGAAGGGGAACTGGGGGATCCGATTTTCGTTTGTCCTTTTAACCCTTGCCCTTCGGACGGCACTTTCTCCTCCACGTGACGTCACACGAAAGAGAGCGTTGCCACGGGACGGAATGGCGTAAGGTCACGGGAAACGCAAACTATCTCAATGCACTCCTCAACTTTTATACCAGATCCTTATGATGAGATATGGGTTTGCACGGTGGCCCGTGCGAGACTGTTTAGCCTACATTCTCCTCGTCATATATTCGTCAGAGCCCTCTTCCAAGAAGATATCCAATTAACCGAACGTTACCTGAGCCGTAAGCCAAATAGCCGCAGATTGTCTTCCTCCTTCGCGTCATCTAATTTACAGCCTTGCTGTGCTACGCACAGTCGGCCGATCTTTTAACAGCACCAAGCGAGCGAGCGTCGACCAGCCTGTCAGTGCCGGTCAGTGCCTTCTAAAAGAGTGAGGCGACGGGATCAGGAAGGGCTTGTCGATCTCTTGCTGATCTCACTTGCAACTATTTTCACATATCGCCGACAGAAGACATCGCAGCTGAAGGCGATGAAGGGACTAGTTCGGTTTACGAAGGAGACGGGCTTGGACAAGCGGCTGTGACAGTGATGTCACGTACCGCGCAAGAGTGACAGACTAACTAACGATGTGTGTGCCGTGTTATGTGCTCTCTATCTCTTCTTCCCATCTTTCATCCTCCCCATCCCGCTCCCATGTGTAGGGTAGCAAACCGGTTAAGCTAAACCTCCCTGCCTTCCTTCTCCCCTTTTTCCTTCCTCCCTTGCTCTTGCTGATCGCGTCGCTTCGCGCCGTTAACAGGCATTCGTCGGCAGGCCAGTCGACGCTCGCGCGGTTTACGGTTAAAGAATCGGTCGACTGTACACATTTTTCTTCCATTGACATACGCGCCCTCCTACTCAGTCGTTCAACCGATTACTTCTGCGTCTTATACGACTTGTCGGACTACACGTGTTTGCCTTCACCTAGACTGCAAACATATACGTATACCCGCGTTTGATACCACATATCCACGATTTGTAGCTCTTGTTCCGCCCTGCTAACGCATGTGCGCCTGCCCACAAGTTTTTTTTTTTGTGCGATTGGGAAACTGCGGGAAACACCTCCACAGTATATAAGACATTGCTAAATAATAATAATAATAATAATAATAATAATAATAATAATAATAATAATAATAATAATAATAATAATAATAATAATAATAATAATAATAATAATAATAATAATAATAATAACTTCTAATGCGCTTTTCGAACTGAGCGCGGATCCCGGAACCTACGAAGAGCCTTTGCGTGACATGCAGTGCCTAAGTTGTAAACAGCTTCTTTACGGAGCCCATAGTCTTTGTTCGGTGCGGTGATCATTGAGGGCATTTCCTCGGACCCTCGCGTTCTCTGTTAGGAAGTGCAGATGTGAAATACGCGTGAACCGTTAGTCGCAAGACCTATAAAGTAGAGATATTTTTTTCCAAATAGAGATTTACTTGTGCGTTCTCCCATCTTTCTGAATTTGTGCGCTTTATTCCATACGTTAATTTTCATTTAAGTAGTAAAGGTTTCTTTCCATTTCTTTTAGCACAAACAAATGTTGATTAATTGATTGATTGATTGATTGATTGATTGATTGATTGATTGATTGATTGATTGATTGATTGATTGATTGATTGATTGATTGATCCAGCATCCCGCGGTCTTGGTCAAGTTGCTGGCAACCTCTGCGCACCTAACCTTTTCTATTTATCACTTTTTTTTAAAAAAACCTAACCAATAAGCGCACCCGGTGCCCGGCAGTCCCATTCGGAGAAGCGTGACAACTTTGGCGCGCATGGATTCGAGCCAACGCCTTTCAAATGCACTTTTTTGTTTAATCGAAAGTGTGCCCTGCGGCATAAGACGTGTGAAGAATGCATTCTATTTATGTATACAGTACTCGGCGATTCAAGCGCGATAATCGGCCAGCTTGGCGGCCGCCGCTTTTCGAGCCACCGCTGATAGCTGGTTACGCCGAGCAGGTGCATTGTGGTGTAAAATTAAAGCGAGCGCCTTTGTGGCGCATTGTGACTGCCATTTGGCCCCCGGCGATAACCCAGCACTCACCAACGGCGTGCAAAAAAAAAAAAAAAAGCGCGGGCCGCTGAGTGCGGGTCGACTATCGCGTGAATCGCTGAGCACTGTATACGATCAGCATAAATTGAAACGTGAAACAGAAAAAAAAAGAACGAAAGCTAACCTGGACACCTGTTCTTTGTAACCGCAAGGGGACTTCCAAGTTCCATGTGCAATCGTTTCGATGCCGGCCATTAAGCAGGGTACTTACCCAAATGCACATTGTGGGGTTCGAATCGAGCCATTGTATACAAATGCACGCAAAGTTGGAAACACAATGACGTAGCCTGAAGTGGCTTTCGATTTGTTCGCGTTCGAAGTTATGCTCATAGCACACGTATATTTTTGCAATGTTCAATGAAGTCCAGGGGCCTATGGTTAGGACAATAGTTACTATATTATGGGGGATATGCGAACACAAGATTATAATTGCAAAGAAATAGGCTTGCAAGAGGAACGTACGGGTCGGGAAGTGGCAACGAGGAGGAACAGAAGGATTGTCTGCTCCGAAAACACGACAGAAAGAGGAGAATAAGGAGCTTGCAGAAAGAAGAGCAGATACACGGGCACAGAGATCCGAGGACAGTGCCAAGCACTTCTTACGAGCATTCACAAATCTTAAGGAAGGCGGCCGATTGAACGCCGCCGAGCGGTCCTTCGAGTTTTGTGCTGCGAGTAATGTGCTGTAGCTATACGTGCTGCCCGAACCAGCAAGCAGCAGCCTGCGGTGCCAGCGCCACTTGGCATCGACGTCCCGCGCTTCGAGAGACCCAGGAAAACAGCAGCGGCCACTAACGCCGGCAGGGGCGCGCAGAAGATAAGCCCAGCGGGGGTGAGAGAGAGAGAGAGAGAGAGAGAGAGAGAGACGAACCGTGCGCAGGCTTCCGAGAGCGAGGGGTGACGTGGCGTCGCGGCAACGCCCTCTCCCCTCACGCAACACCTGGCGCACTAATGCAATAGATGTTCCCTTTCCCCCGCTCGGCTCCGTCGAGACGCGTTCGTGACGTGGCGTCGAAGCCAATGTGAATTCAGGTGCCGTTTCGATGCTACAGACTGCAGAGGCCGGCTCTTTCTTTCTCTCAATGGGCCACTTTAATTTGACGCTTTCGCGTCAATAAATTGGAGAGAAGCTCCTTTCTCCAACGAAACCACGCGAGCGCGTTGGTCTATAGGCGTTCGCGTTAGCGGCGTATGCAACAAGGTCAACGCGGTCGCGTGCAAACGAGCAGGCTGGCTCTCTATACGTGCCGCCTGCAGATTATCTATGGCCAGATTAAGCAGATTACGAACGCGCGCCTCCCGAGCTGCCTGGCATGCAAATGGCGGCGCGTCAGGCGAAGTTCTCCCTCTTTTCCGTATACGTGTCGAAAGAAAATTACGGGCCACTGTTTCTTCGCGTTTCCGGCTTTTGATAGACGCCACTTGTAAGTCTGCGCCGTCGGGGTCTACGTGCTTTGTGCGTACTTCGCCTACTTTTGATTTCATTCTCGTTTTCTTTTTCTTTTTTTCGAGAGGATTTGACGCCTTCTGGAGGGGAATACAGCCTTGTGCCGAAGTACATATCTGCACTCGTGAATACATATGTGCTGTCGCCATTTGCTATAGCGCCGGAGTATAATAGTGCACTTTATTGCCAGCGGTGAACCGAGAGCTGTGTAGCGCGGAGGTCGCACGGACACATCCAAGACATTGCAGATCTCTGTTAATTTTTCACTCCCAGTCAAGCTCATTGCTGATAAACGTAAGGTTTGCCTCCGCTTGCCGCTAGCCGAGCACGGTAGATAGAAGGAAAAACGAAGTAACGCGAGCGATGAAAGACGAAAAAGAAAGGAAAATGTAAAGTGGAAAATGTAAAGTGACACCTAACAGAAACATGAATACCAAAGTATAGAAAAGGAAACGGAAAGAAATTGATTTTAAAAAGAATGGAGCTAGAACGAGAAAGAAGGGCGGTAAATGAAAAGAATGGGGCAATTAACTGGGAGCGCACTTCGTCAAGTGAATGAATGCCACAAAAGGAAAGGTAGGAAAATATATTTGGGCCCAGGGGGGGATTTTATTTTCATCAGAAATCGTCGGTGGGCTCATTATACGCTGATACACGTGTTTTCCGACGTGTACTCTAAAGAAATAATGGAAAGCTTTCCAATTGAAATATCGATGGGCATTTTACTTTATGCAAGCCTCGTCGTGAGAACTTCATTATATATATATATATATATATATATATATATATATAATGATAGCCCGCTGTACAGTGGCATAGCTCCCCGATTTTCTCCATTCAGATGACAACATTCTGACAACGTCCTCTAGAACTGCATCGAATGAGCACTGACACCTGATCAGAGATAATAATGCATCTGCATAGCCATTATACTTTATATTGTTTTAAATATGCATTGACATATGTATGCTATCAAAGTATATAACTGACATAAATCTCATATTTTGTTGGAATAGTTTGTTGTGAGTCAGGCTCCTCGTGCACAGTCATTAAATTTGCTCTTCGTACGGGATATGTTACAGCGTCTAAAAAAAGAAAAGCTTGCCGAATAACGATTTTTGCAATTAATTTACATTCTCTGACAAAACATTATATTTGTTCGCTGCTCCTACATTAATTAACTAACACGATGCACGTCGCTTCTAGGCCTTCACAACTCTCCGCAAAAGCATCCAGTCTACCTGCTGTAATTCATAGCCTGCAAACCAACCTCCCCGTTCGCGAATACAAAGTACATCGCTATATATACGCCGGATATGCTCAGAAATAATTAGGGCAGCGGATCCATACTGAAGTCACGTTCCTTGACTGAGGTAAAGCACAAAAAATGCCCTCGACATTGTATATGCACAGATGTCAGCACCGCACACAACGTATCTAGAGTCTACAACGTATCGGCGCTGCAGCGCCCTCTCCTGCGCCCTGCCGTGTTTTCCCCGCGGCTCTCTTGTCTCATCTGTCTATCCAGTCTACCTAGTTCTCTCGTACGGTTTCGAGTGGTAAATGGACGTTGGCGACGCGGGGTGAGGACAGTGCCCCGAAGGCAATGCCCACTGAATATGCAGGACGCTGGGACACAGCGAGATCTCCCGCGCGGGTTGACCTCATCTATGCTCGACGCGATGGACAAACGATGCGCCGTCTGGTGAAGTTAGGCTTCGCGCCTGTTCGATAAGGCGCTCGATCCTCCGTCGGCGCGTGAGAATCGGGGGAGGGCGGAAGGAGGCGAACCGGGCGCCACACGCACCTTCGTGTTGGTCTCTCCCGGTGTAGCGGTCACGTCGCGCACTTTCAGTTTGAATTTTTTGTTTTCGCTTCCGCGACAAGTGTTGACGAACCGGCTACGGTCAGCGACGATAATCGCAACGTACGCGCACGCCCACGGTGACGCGAAAGTGGAGCAGCGACAAGCGTGGCGAATCTCGTCCCGATTGCGGTTCCGTCTCGCGCATGCGCGCAGCGGGGGGTGGTCCACACTAGCGACCGCGGTCGACTATCGTAAAGAAAGAAAGATGGAATAAAAGAAAGAAAGTGACGAAAGACAGTTACGTGAAGATGCGAAAGTGTGTCAGCGGTTCGTCGAAGGCCGCGCGCGTATTTTGAAAGATCTTCGAGGACGTGAAGTCAAGTCGGTTTAGGCGCGGGCAGATTGCGCTTCGATAGTTACGCGCATGCGCCACTTATCGGAACGAACGGAGAGCTCTTCCTGCGAACTAGCAGCAGAAGTAACGCGGGAGAGCCGGACGAGGTGGTGACACCTGTTTGACATTCACGTCGAGTCGCAAAGCGACTCGGCTCCTTCGCGCTGAGTTGGGTAGAGGCATGGCAGCACCGTTTTCGCGTTAAATCCACGACGCTGGAGGGCGGCTTGCGAGTCCCTAGGCCACGTGACAGTACGCTTTTCACTTGGCCTGACAGCAGGAACCGTCACGGTAGTGGTTATGGTGTGCCCGAGCACAAGGTCATGTGGATTATGCTCCCGGTGGCGGCAGCCGCGTTCGGATCGAAGCGGGACGCAGAAATTATATCGCGCCGCGCATAGCAAAACCCACGTGGGCCAGAACTAATCCAGAGTACTCGACCTTTCATTGATTACAAGAAAGCGTTTGATTCACTCAAAACCTCAGCAGTCATGCAGGCATTACGAAATCAGGGTGTAGACGAGCCGTATGTAAAGATACTGAAAGATATCTATAGCGGCTCCACAGCCACCGTAGTCATCCATAAGGAAAGCAGCAAACTACTAACAAAGAAGGGCGTCATGCAGGGAGATACGATCTGTCCGATGCTATTCACAGCTTGTTTACGGGAGATATTCAGAGACCTGGATTCGGAATAATTGGGAATAGGAGTTAATGGAGAATACCTTAGTAACTTGCGATTCGCTGATGATATTGCCTTGCTCGGTAACTCAAGGGGCCAATTGCAATGCATGCTCACTGACCTGGAGAGGCAAAGCAGAAGGGTGGGTCTTAAAATTAATCTGCAGAAAACTAAAGTAATGTTTAACAGTCTCGCATGAGAACAGGAGTTTACGATAGGTAGCGAGGCACTGGAAGTGGTAAGGGAATACATCTACTTAGTACAGCTAGTGACCGCGGATCCGGATCATGAGACTGAAATAACCAGAAGAATAAGAATAGGCTGGGGTGCGTTTGGAAGACATTCTTAGATCATGAACAGCAGGTTGCCATTATCCCTCAAGAGAAAAGTGTATAACAGCTCTGTCTTACGAGCACTCAGGTACAGCGCAGAAACCTGGAGGCTTACGAAAAGGGTTCTACTTAAATTGAGGACGACGCAACGAGCTATGGAAAGAAGAATGAAGCGTGCAACGTTAGGGGATAAGAAAAGAGCTGATTGGGTGAGGGAACAAACGCGAGTTAATGACATCTTAGTTTAAATCAAGAAAAAGAGATGGGGATGGGCAGGGCATGTAATGAGGAGGGAAGATAACCGATGGTCATTAAGGGTTACGGACTGGATTCCAAGGGAAGGGAAGCGTAGCAGGGGACGGCAGAAAGTTAGGTGGACGGACGAGATTAAGAAGTTTGCAGGGATGACATGGCCGCAATTACTACATGATCGGGGTAGTTGGAGAAGTATGGGAGAGGCCTTTCCCCTGCAGTGGGCGTAGCCAGGATGATGATGATGATGATTATGATGATGATGATGATGATGATGATGATGGCATCCGACCATGGCATCCGGAGACCTCGACCACGGCGCTGTAATCGAACACTGCGCCGTGTTCAATCCTTTTTTTGTTTGTTTGTTTCGTGTCTACGTCGTGTCTTCTGCCGTGTAGTCTAATCCAACCAACAATAGCCTATTCTGCACCTGAAGTTCACGGCGTAGGTATACCACAAAGCTCCCAACCTGCCGCTGTCCCTGCTACATTATAGGAGGAAGTTCACACGTGGGCTATATAGCCCCAGCTACGGCGACAGCCAAAGCGCTTTCCTTTCAAACGTCGATATGCCATTATTGGGCGCTGGGCCAGGACAGCTTGTCTAATAAATGTTCTGCCAGATGGACTCGAATAGCCACCGTTCGTGCTTTTTTCGTTCTGCGACTCGCCTTTCGTGGCTCCATTCAATCAGCGGTTCCGCCACATGCCGGGTGAGCCTCCGCAGCCTCCAGCTTGCAAAGTGATGACGTCCCTCGTAACGTCCTCTGGCCTGCCGCTGACGGAATAGGCGCCTTCGCCACGCAGGGGGACATTGCGGCTGGCTGCGGCCTGTCAACCTGACCACATACGCGCGCTCGCTGGGAAGCAAGTTGTCTGGCGACCCCGATGACCTCGAGCAGGTGGCGCCCATTAAACGCGCGTTTGCCGCACGCCGTTCCCCGAGCTCTACGTAGCTGTGGCGCGGGCTGTGTGCAATGTGAAATGAAGAAGTGAGTTTTTTTTTTTTTTTTAATGCCTCTGTAGCGGAATGGAGAGTGAGTTTAATGAAAGCTGATTGTGGTCCGTTGTGCTGCGTCTCCAGGTCTTGCGCTCTTTACATCATGTGGAGTGGTTAAGACGTCATGAAAAAGAACGCGATAAAAAGCGGACAAAAAAACAACAGATCCAGCTTTAGATAAACAATCAAACTGCGTCCACAGGCCTCGCGAGTGCCCAAACTGAACCATCGGGTATTTCGTCGCTTGGATTGCGTTCTCAATTATGTTCCAATACAGGGAGGACAAATTGTTATATACAACGCGCCCTCGGAGGCAAATGGTGGAGGGGAACAACATTACTAGTAACGTTGGAGGGGACTGAGAAAAATAATCGTTACAAAAATGTTGCTCCAGCTGCGTGTCACCCAGACTGCGTGCAGGCACCGTCTTTGCTTATTTATTATTACTACTGCTATTATTATTGTTGTTCTTCTTCTTCGGGTAATGTTACCTCGTTATTCGATTGGACTGAATCGCGATGGAAGGTTTCATCTCCTAAATGCTTCGCCTTCTCCACGCCGACCTCCGCGCGCGAGTGTAAGGGCCGATTTACGCTCGAGCCGCCCATCGCCGCAAGCCGCACCGCACGCTTGCGGTCGCGCGAAAAATTGCACGTATCCAGCACTTGTGCGCAAATTACCATTTACACTGTGTGCGCAGTGTATACCTTATACATTGTAAACCGAAATTTGTGCACAAGTGTTTGATACGTGCAATCTTTTGCGCGACCGCACGCGTGCGGTGCGGCTTGCGGCGATGGGCGGCTCGAGCGTAAATCGGCCCTAAATCCCGGTGTGCGCAAACCGCACCGGTGCGTTGCACACGCAGCCGCCGCCGACAGAGCCATCGCGGTGTCACACAGGCGCGACCACTTGCGCGGAATGCGGACGGCGCTCGAAGTCGAACTCGCGCCAATTAACCGACTGGCAGCAGAGAGGGCAGTTGAAGGGAGGAGGGAGGCACGGCAAATGCTCGTCGCCCACTCGAAGGCGGAGCTCTCTATACGTTGCCAGCCGAACCACTTTTGTTTTCTGAGTCACACTTGACGACGCTGCGGCTTCGCTCGACTTTTCTCTGCTGAGCCGCGGTTCTATCTCTGTCAAGCGCACCGCATACAGCGTGCTTTCCCTTTCCCCCTTCACCAAGTGGAGGGTAGCCAACCGGGCACGTCCTTGGTTAACATCCCTACCTTTCCAACTTCGTTTCTCTCTCTCCCTGCAACGGTTACCTCACGAAGCACTGCTTCTCTCAGAGCTCAGGGAGGAGGTTGTCGAATCCATAAACGGTCGCTGCCGAGACCTGTCGACTTGAGGTACTGGCTATGGCCTTAGTAAAACTTTATGAGTAGTGTGTGTGTGTGTGTGTGTGTTTCCATCATAACTTTTACATATAACACCTGGGAATATGTAGCAACCCTGACCGTCAGCCAGGCAGTCATATCTCCGGCTTTCAATAAAGGCAATCTCTCTCTCAGACCTTGAACTTTGCTTGAGATATGCACGCAGCCATCGCAGGAAGAGAAAGGGAAGAAATGAAAGGAGGCAGGTATGTTAACCAGACGCGCGTCCGGTTTGCCGACCTGTACTAGGGAAAGGGAACGTAGGGAGGAAGATCGAGAGAGAATTGGAGGGAAAGAACAATAGTAAGGCGCGCTATAAGTCAATAAACGGTCGCAGAGACATGCCTACTTCAGGCACTGCGCGTATACTGTCAGTACAACAAATGACACGACTACGAAATAAAATATTCTGGCGGTGCAGTCGCTAGGACCGTTCATTGCCAAAGCGGTAGGCCTAAGGTTCGAAAACCGGCTCATGTTCTTATCTCGAAAGTATTCTTAACGCCTCGGCTGCGGCGACGGCGTGAAAACGACCGCGTTTCGATCGAGGGAAGTGCTAACACCTCTGCGCGCCGAGGCTAGAACGTTATAAAGCCATAATTATTAGGTCTACATCCTGGATGTGCAGCTTCAAAATGCTAGACATCCCTGAATCAATATAAAGCCAGTGGCGCAGCCAGGTGGTGGAATCGGGAGGCCCGATGAAATTACACGACAATAATCACTTGATCTACAAACGAAAGCGTATGGAGATACACCCAGTGCCCCGTCACCGCACCTTGTAACGATTGTTTCGATTGTTTCGATCATCCGATTGCATTCTTTTCGAATCATTATCGGCGACGAGCAGCGAACGCCCGCGGCAACAACGGCGCGGCTGCGTGCGGGCTGATCATGATCAAGGTTGAAGAGAATGAAAAAAAAAAAGAAGGAACCTATTTGCTAAAAAAAAAAAGAAATACCGTACTCTGCTGGAAGGAAGTGCGCAACGAAGTAAATTGCGGTTCCTGGAATATGGTGTTCCGGATTTATCCCCATCGATGGGTCATTCTGTAACCTGGTTCAAATCTCGAGCTCACTCTGCCTGTTTTATAGCATTGCTCTCCATCGAAACATGCGGTCGTGGCGGCATGGGATTCGAACCTGCAACCTCGTGCTCAGCAGGACAACGCTATATGGGTGCAACTGAGTCACCGCAGGAAGTCGCTTGGGCCAAACACACTGTGAAACAGAGAGAGAGAGAGAGAGAGAGAGAACTCGATCGCCTGCGCGATTCGAGAACCGCTGCGATCAGCAATGGGTGAGGCGCCGCCATGATGGGGCGGGGATCGCTCTTCGCTGCAGCGTCTGCTGTTCTTCGCGTGGTTTATTTCTCTCTCTCTCTCTCTCTCTCTCCACTGGACGACCCAGTGAGCGCAATCGCGCGTTTCATCAGCTGCTGCTGAACCGGTGATGGAAAGAGGGTTGAACAGGAACACCAAGTCCTGACTGCTGCGCTGTCCGGCAAAAACTGGAATAAGCCGCGTCGGCCGCCCCTCCCCCCGCCTTCCGGCCGCGTCTTCTTGGATTGTGGAGCAAACAATATGAACGCGCGCGCAGGCGCTTCCGAAGGCTCGCCCCCACCGCGCGCTTAAACGCATCGCGCGCTATAAACTTGCACAAGCGTCAACGTCCGCTCGCTCCAGTGACCGCGACGCTGCAGCCAGCGCGGACCGTGCGTGTGTATACGTAATACGGCCTATTGGCGACCGCTTCCGCGAGTACGCGTCGTCGTTCGCAGGCTCTCGCGTACGCGCTATTGACCTACCTGGACAGAGAGAGAGAGAGAGAGAGAGAGAGAGGGAGAAGCGCTACGTTACATATGTTGCGCCGCATCTGCATCGCTAAGCGCTAACCACCGAGCGGGTGCGCTGGGAGCCCGGAAATGAGTGGGCACGAGCTCTCATATAGCGTCGGCCGTCGTTTATCAATGCCATGGAGCGTAACTAGAACGTCAAACTGGAAGCAATGAGGAGGGGGGGGGGGGGGTACGCTCTTCTTTCTCGAGAAGTGCTAGCTGCTTAGTCAATCTGCCGGCTGGTGTTCCGCGACCGTCTGCCGCCCACTGCAGAGCAGGGGGACCTCATCAGATACCGCACAAGTTGTTGCGAGCGTGTTCCCATAACGCTCATGCTCGTATAACGTTAGTCGATCGCACGCATTAGACCGTTTTAGATTGGACAGTTTTAGAATAGCGTTTGTCGCCTTACGTACGTTAAACGTAAGCACCCTGGCGGGACGCTACGGTGAGTGTCCTTTCAAGTCTTTTAGTTTGCCTTACGGGAACACAAACGTAAAGAAAACGTTATAAAACAGGTCGCCGTCTGGTCGCTCGTGCCAAACGTATCCAAGCCAAGACGGTCCATTAGCAACCATACTGCTGTTGCTATGCGGACGCGCAGTTTCCTTCCTCCATGTGGACGCGTCTCGTTAGGCGTATACGGGCGCCAAAGTCGCCGAACGATCTCAGAAACTGCACGCGCTATGCGCTCATAACTAACCTTTCAGGTGAAGCAAGGTTTGGGTACGGGATATTTAGTATTCCATTGTTTCAAACATCACTTACAGCGCATACAAGGACAAGGGACATGTTTAGTGAAAGCGAAAGCTCATTACAATGGTTACTGGCGATCAAAGCGAGTCAGAGCGCCGACATCACGAGAATTCACGCTGAAGTAGGAGTCATATAAGTGCCGCCGTGTTCGACAACGCTATGTCTTAGCGTACGTAAACATTCGAACGTTAAACTCGCCAAATAACCTACGTTATCATATCGCACGTAAACCTGGCGTTGGTAAACCGCCGAAACGCAATAACGTGAAGAGCATGCGCACTGATGGCAACGTGACACGTTATGCGTTTACGTTGGGTTGCAAACGCTAAAGTTGTCTATTTATGCGCATCTTAGCCCTTAACTGCATGCCATAAGAAATTTCGACAAATCGATGAAAAGCGTCTTTTTAACCTGCATTCATTTCTTTGCCATTTTCTTTTTCTAAAAAAGATTGTTATACCAGGAATGCCTAGCAGTTTCACTGTTCTAGTTTAAAAGGAAATTGCAAAATATATCGTGTATTATTTATTTATTATTTATAGACTATGACAAGGTAGTGCAACCTTTGTCAGGAGGAGTTAATGCGTCATCGACCAGTCAAAGAGTTAAGTTGCACGTATGTGTGCATGTTCGCGCATGCGCGCTTATATAGGTACTTTATGGAATTGCGAGCGTGTGGCGCTGTGTCCGTGTTTGCGCGTTTGCCGACCTTATCTTTCACCTGCTTTCGCACGATCTCTACCCAGTAGTATTTCTTTAGCGGAAACTGACCATCAAAAATTGCTTTTGGCGGATTGTGCGATTCTGTCATATATCAGTTGGAATTACGTGAAGAGGTGGACGTTAACCACAATTGCAGACAACGATTTGCTGATTACTTTCTAATTATTCTCCTTAAGACATCTCCCAAGTGTCAAACTAAATTTGGGTTGTAAGTGGTGAAGCGGTAGCCATTAATCACAAATTATGTGCTTAGAACCGTATAGAAATGCGTCCTCTATATCAGGGGCGAGGTACACTGACGTCGCAGTTATCACTTATCAGCACCCTGGAAAAACTAACTGCCGATAAGTGTCAAGTGGAGCATCAATGCATTTAGCCAGAGATTTTGAAGGCGTATTTCTGGCGCTAAGCTCAGGATTTCTTCTAAATGCATATGGACTTGACACATATTCTTGAAGTTCCTCTTGAAGTTCCTTGCTACGGCACATTTAGTTTCCATAGGAAAAAAAAAAGATATGACAGCCTCATTGCAAGATAACTGTAAGAAGAGAATGATAACGATATTACAGGCTGTAGGCAGATCTAGCCTTGCAAGATCCTGTGACATGAAGTGCGACGTGAAATACTTGCTACCGCAAGTTCTGGACTCTTTTGCCAACAGTGCCACAGACGTGCCCCCTCGCAATATTTAAATGACAACGTGCGCGCTTTCCCTTGCGTCTTTTCCTGCCCACTACGCGTTTTTTTTTTCAGGGTTAGACATATGAGGCACAGAAGGCTTCAGACAAAATGACACGAACCAGCGCAAGCACAATCAAAGTATGTTATCACAAATAAAACCTTTCACGGTTACAAGTGTTTCAGGAACATCTGATACACGAGTATAGCTCCAGACAAGAGGCTTCACGAATCAGTGCAAACACGAAGTGCGATGGTAAGCAAATTGAGAGACCCAGTATACCTTGAACGACTCTTGAATGAAGTGAAACGGCTCGCTAAAGTTATTAGCATTCCGCATTTGCAAGCGACACACGATGCATATGTGAAAACCTCTCAATGCCGAAATGCCGTGGAATCTATAGGCGTTGGCCAAATTTGTGACTGTTAGAAGTTCTTTCTTTTTTTTTCTTGCTTTATCGCTTGAAGAGCGCATAGCGAGGACACTCGTCGCAATATCCCTATAGCCTTAAAAAGAGAGCGGCGGTAATTAAGCAATTACCCTATAACGCTTACATATGCCAGAAGTGTCTCTGGACAGAAATGGAAGCTTCTCAGAATTCACTCGACGCAATTGGATCGTCAAAGACGGAAGCAGAATTATAATTAGTTGCCTCTCGCAGTGCTTGCGCAATGCGTGGTCATTAAAATTGATCTTGTGCTTGGCATTCTTGTTCCCGGAAAAAAAAAAACACGATACGATATCTTAGAAACCGAGCGTATTTGTAGTTCCATCGTGCAGAATTGCGGAAACCGCTTCGTAACAAGGACACTGGAAAAACTTTAAGGAGCACACTGCGTTTTCATTGCTGTTCTTTTTATCAAACGTGCAAACTCTAGTCGACATTCCTTCGCAGCTGCGTCCGTGAAGACTAAAAAGGCAGCGCACAGATAAGGAGCGATGTATTACGGGACATTTAACGCGCGACACGATAGGATCGACTCCGGCTGATGCCGTATTGGAGAGTTCCCATTCCGTTTCGCCCTCCGCGCTCTGCGCGGTTTCCTTTAATTGAGCGGGGAATGTGAGCGCGCGGACATGTCTTCGGCGTTTTTGTTCCACCAAGCTTATCGATAATGTCAGCGTCGCCAGCAGGGGAGTCGGACACGAAAACATTTTGTCCGCTATTGCAAAGCGCTTCATTTTCCGGGCTATATACCCGGAGAAGTGGGCCACGGATACGAATAAAAAAAAGCTGAGCGATATATCTACGAATTAAGCCAACAGCGCAAGGTGGTAAGAGCGCGAGCTGGTAAGAGCGCAAGGTGGTAAGAGTGCAAGGTGAAAGAGCGCACGCGCGGCGGATGTAGAGATACACGCACCTGCGGGACGCAAGAGTGACGGAGGTTGCTCCGAGAAACGCTTACACGCATACCGCATATTCTAGACCATTGTGCGCCCTGACTATAGTGCATTCTTGAAAGCTTAAATGGCGCGTGTTTCGAACTGTTTTATTTTCCTTGATATGAATGCAAATGAGAGGTTGGCGCCTTTGGCAGGTGCCTCCGGCTATACGCCCTATTCGCAGGGCAAATAAAAGTGAAAGCACGAGAAACACTGAAGAGAGCACAGGAGTAAATAAAATGACACTCGGGGGGAAACACAGTTCTGTAAAAAAGAAATGAAAGTACATGAGCGGACTGCGTATATAACTGATGAGAATGCCCTGTAAAGCGATTTGTAACTGTATAACTGTAAAGCGAATGCCCTGTAAGGTGCTTTCTGTCTATAACTCGCACCCTTGCACACTTTATAGGAGTAATGGTGTGAGTTATAGACCGATTTGCACCATGAAGGACCCTATAGGGTGTAAATTGATTTACAGTGCATTTTTAAAAACGTTTGCGCCCTTTGGGGCTTACACTCTTAAAACAGTTGCACCCTTTGGGGTGTTTATTTGTCCCACAACAATAATTGCCATCTGCCCTGCTTGCGTTTCCTTTCTTGAAAATGCTGCGCTCGCTACTTTCCTGTCGAGAATGCTATGTCACGCTGATAACGCGCCTGCCGTTAATGACTGGTAAGTACCGGGCTCGCAGCGTTAAAGAAAGGAAATGCGGGCAAGACAGATGGTGATTATTGTTGTGCACTCTTAGGCAAAGTTACACCCTTTGGCTTGCCCCTTCTGCCACACAACAATAATCGTTATCTGCCTTGATGCGTTTCCTTTCTTTAACGCTGCGAGCCCGGAACTTTCCAGTAACGAAAGCACGCGCGTTATCAGAAGGGGCACTTCAAAGGGTGTAAACTGTTCTATGCTGATAACGCGAGTGCCGTTCGTTACTGGAAAGTACCGGGCTCGCAGCGTTAAAGAAAGGAAACGCATCAAGGCAGATAACGATTATTGTTGTGTGGCAGAAGGGGCAAGCCAAAGGGAGTAACTTTGCCTAAAAGTGTGGGACAAGATACGCCCCAAAGGGTGTTAACTTTTTTAATAGTGTATCTTGACCCACAACAATAATCGTCATCTGCCTTACTTGCGTTCCGTTTCTTTAACGCTGCGAGCCCGGTACACTCTTAAGCAAATGTACACCCTTTGGGTTGTATATTAGCCACACAACGATAATCTTCATCTGTCTTGCTTGCGTTTCCTTCCTTGAAAACGCTGCGCTCGCTACTTTCCTGTCGAGCATGCTATGTCACGCTGATAACGCGCATGCCATTCGTTACTGGAATGTACCTTAAAGAAAGGAAATGCGGACAAGACAGATAACTATTATCGTTTTGTGGCAAAAGGGTGTAATTTTGCTTAAGAGTGTACTTCCTACACTCTTAGGCAAAGTTACACCCTTTGGCTTGCCCCTTCTGCCACACAACAATAATCGTTATCTGCCTTGATGCGTTTCTTTTCTTTAACGCTGCGAGCCCGGAACTTTCCAGTAACGAACGGCATGCGCGTTATCAGAAGGGGCATTCCAAAGGGTGCAAACTGTTCTATGCTGATAACGCGCGTGCCGTTCGTTACTGGAAAGTACCGGGCTCGCAGCGTTAAGGAAAGGAAACGCATCAAGGGAGATAACGATTATTGTTGTGTGGCAGAAGGGGCAAGCCAAAGGGTGTAACTTTGCCTAAGAGTGTAGTCGCGAACGGCATGCGCGTTACCAGCGTGACGTAGCATTCTCGTCAGGAAAGTAGCCAGCGCTGAGTTTTCAAGAAATGGAAACGCAAGCAAGGCAGATGGCGATTATTCTTGTAGGTCAAGATGCGCCCCAAACGGCTCAAACTTTGTTTGAGAGTGTGTGGATCATAGAGTTTCCTCCAAAAATTACTAGAGAGAACTCTTGCGCTGGTGTACACGGCACGTCGTAAGTATGACAGTTTAGCCACCACGGGGAATGATGGTTAGTATATAGTACCTTAAATTTTGGCTATCTGGCTTCGAAAATAAGGCTTCGCAGCTTTGCAATATTGATCATTTTTCAACACACTGCTGTACTAGAAGCGCAACAATTTGCAGAAATTATCCATGCATGCAGAGTTTCATTGCCTTCTGCGTTTAGAAATTCCGACCAACAAAGGTAGACACTGCGTAATAAACGAAGCTATATATATACGACAACATCTGAAGCCTCAAACACGAAAGATCAGGCAAATTCACGCGCTATAACCATCATCGCCTTGGCAGGTGAATGATCGCAGCGCCAGAGTTGCTTCTAGTGGATTTTATAGGAAACTCAATTCGATATGTGCGCAGCTTGCGCTGAAGCTTTCCAGAGTTCACAGCAGCGCCAAAACCCACAGCCTAGCGAGATGCGGAAAAAAAATGGGGGGTGGGGACATCATAAACATCTGCCGTGACACTTTCGACTGCTCATCACGAGACGAGAACGTCCCAGATGCGAAAATGTCGAAGCGGGGATGACCTGCATACAACGCCCCGAACATACTTGCGATCGAGATCAGAAGCGCGAACATTCGTGAGCATTGAGCTCGGCAAAGCTCGGTGCGTAACCATCAGACGAGCCCATAGAGCGTGGGTCCTTGTCGTTTGTAATGGCGTCCCATTTACTTCGTCGCGCCTCTAGCGGCCGGTGTGGGCGATACTGGGGTGCTAACTGGAAATGTCGTAGCGTCCTCCGGCTGATGCAATGTGTATAAACCTATACATTAAGTAAATCGATGAAAGGGGCTAGTTGGTGCACGTTCATTATTAGGTTGGTGATGATGAAGAAGGAGGGAAGAAGGACGCGGACGGACGAAGCGCTTCGTCAGTACGCGTCCTTGTTCCCTTCCTCATCATCATCTTTTTTTTTTTTTTGTAAAACTCCGCGCAACGTAAGCGTACGCCCAAATCCATACACGATTCAATTTATGTCAAATCGTGAATAGGCTTGGTCGCAACGACGTCCGAATGCGCCTGCAGCTCATTCGCGTGTCAAATGACATTGCGCGAAATCAGCTCCAATGATCGTGGGTTGGGCACGAGCGATATCTTCCAGCTGATTTACTCGCAGCAGCTCTCGGTGTGCAAGCGAACGCTGCTCACGATGCTTGTTCGCGTCATCTAGCTGCTCGACCTGGTCGCGAGGACAACCTTATTTATTTATATATTTATTTGTTTGTTTGTTTGTTTATTTATTTATTTACCCTCAAGGCCAATGACATTACAGAGGGGAGTGGGAAAATATACAATCATAAAGAGAACAACAAGATACAGTGAGTTACAATAACAACTTCAAACAGGCATGACCTTAAACAATGGTGGTTAGTGTCTCGCGAAAACGTCGGTTATCAATGATTGATGCAATGTCAGCAGGAAGGTGGTTCCACTCGATTGCTGTGCGCGAAGAAAAGATTGGGAAAATGCTTTCGTTTTACAAAATAGAATACCTACCTTATGGCGATGATCAGTGCGATTGTAGTTAGAGAGAATGAAACGAGTCGAGTTATTCCGAACAAGTTCCACGGCACATTCATGAATATATATATATATATATATATATATATATATATATATATATATATATATATATATATATATATATATATATATATATATATATATATTACCAGTACTCACGTACGGGGCAGAAACCTGAAGGCTTACGAAAAGGGTTCTACTTAAATTGAGGACAACGCAACGAGCTATGGAAAGAAGAATTATGGGTGTAACGGTTAAGGGATAAGAAAAGAGCAGATTGGGTGAGGGAACAAACGCGAGTTAATGACATCTTAGTTCAAATCAAGAAAAAGAAATGGGCATGGGTAGGACATGTAATGAGGAGGGAAGATAACCGACGGTCATTAAGGGTTACGGACTGGATTCCAAGGGAAGGGAAGCGTAGCAGGGGGCGGCAGAAAGTTAGGTGGGCGGATGAGATTAAGAAGTTTGCAGGGACAACATGGCCCCAATTAGCGCATGACCGGGGTAGTTGGAGAAGTGTGGGAGAGGCCTTTGCCCTGCAGTGGGCGTAACCAGGCTGATTATATATATATATATATATATATATATATATATATATATATATATATATATACACCACGCGCTTCGTTTCACGCGGAGGTGTCCGTGCATTTTACTCCACATCTCCGAATTTATTACAATAAGCAGAACAGTGCAAGTGCACGAAAAAAAAATTATATTACAGACTTTAGGATCCTACAGTCCGAAGACAGTAGGGAGACCCATGATGAGAAGTAAGAGCCAGGTTAAACAGCATACCAAGCAGCAAGAAAATTAAACTAGCATATTACGAGATATTAGCTAAAACAACATACTCGTTGAAAAAAAAAAAGAACAGCTGGATCGATACACTCATGGTAACGCATACATTCATGACACGAAAACAAGCGATCCAGCCCAGCCATTGCCGGCCAAGTTTGTCATCGCTAACCCCGCCCGTAGCAACACCACCGCCGCTGCTATAGTCCGGAAAATTCGGTGCACACACACACACACACACGAGCGCATGTCCGACAGGAGAAAACCAAATCAAAGTCGTGGCGGGCAGCGAAAACCGCGAAGAACAAACAACCCCTTCCCCTCCTCCCTCCTTCAGCTGTCGCCGCGCGGTAAACATAAAAAATAAAAAAAAAATGGGGTCGCCGCGGCAGCTTCTGGGCGCACCGTTTCGCTTGTCTTCGTCACGCTGAAGCAGGCAGCCCCGCGAGGTGAAGGCAGTCCGAAGGCGCGGCTGAATGACGTGCCCGGTGGGGGCTAGCTGGGGGGGGGGAGAACAAATCATCTCCCCGCCACCCCCTTCGCTGCCCAACGACGTCGCGCGGCGGCGGCTAAAACGCACCCCCACTGCCTCGCCCGCCGCCGCCAACCCAACCGCTCTGCGTGCGCGTTTCAACCGAAAGTTAATCGATGATGCGATAACGCAGTTTTATATCCAGGGCAATGCCGGTCGGCGGCCGATGCTTTCATTTAGGTGCTGCGGCCAAAGCGGGCTGGCGGGCGTCACGGAATCGCGGTTCTTTTCCGAGACCGCGCTTGCGTGTGCGGCACCCAGCTGAGAAATCAAGATGAGAGAGAGAGAGAGAGAGATAGAGAGAGAGAGAGAGAGAGAGAGAGGGGGGGGGGGGGGGAGGGAGGGAGAGACGGAAAGCGATAGGTAGTCCGGGTCCCCCGCGTACGCCTACAGATTTCAGAACGTTACCCAAGCTCGTCCGACGGCGCGCAGGACAGCGGAACAAAAAAACTGGGGTGAAGAAAAAACCGGAAGCTCGTTGGAGATGGTGTACGTACGTGGCTCGACAGCAGCGAGGAACACTTTCGCGCTTCATTTATTTCTTCCTTATCTTTTCTTTTATAGCTCAAGATCAAACATCAATCAGGGACGGGCTTTCGCTCCGTTCTTTCCGGAACGCCCGCATTCCGTGCCGCCGCTCCTAATTTCAGCCCGACCCGCTCGATTAAGAGAAGGCGCCAACCGAAGGCCACTCACCTCGCCGAGAGTTGGTCGAAGGCTAAAGGCCCCCTTGCGCTGAAGTTTTCCACATGTTGCAGGAGCACCAGAACGCACGAGCCTATAGCGAGCGGTGGAGGAAAAATGGGAGCTAGGGACGCGATAAACGTTCGCCGTGATATCATGGAGAAAGAAATTGTGACCGTCTCCGGTCGCTTATCACGAGCACAAGAGCGCACCAGAATGTGAGAGTGACTCCCCAACTGTAGACGCTCCGAACGACCCGGCATGCTTGCTGTCGAGATTGGAAGCCCAAACACTTCCGAGCTTCGTCCGCGCGAAGTTCGGTGTGTAAGTCAGACGAACGACGAAACGCGAATCTTTGTCGTTTTTAATGTCGTCTTGCTATCTTCGCATCCATAGCAGCCGGTGTCGGCGACGTTGGTATGACCGATGAGAGTGTCGTAGCGCCCTCTGGCTGGTGCAACGTGCTTGCGGTGAACACGATTCATTCCATTTATTTCATCTGAAGCGTATCTCACATCGTGATCCGGCGTGACTTACCCGGCCAGAGTCTATGCGGAAGGAACGAAGTTTCCGACGGCTCCTCTCTGGACTGTTGCGCATTGAACAGTCATTGCGTTTCTGTACAATCTCTACTAAATCATCCATAAAAAAAGTGATCCTTTTCATAACCGGAATTCTCTAACCAAGTTGTTTTGTCAGAACAAACTTTCAACGCATTGGAAGATTAGTATCACTGGGAACATTTTATATATTTCACATTTTTCATCTGAACAGATTTCCTTAGAGTGAATATTACTTGTACTGCGATTTTTCTTATACTACGGGACCGTTGTAAAATTATGCGTTGTACATAATAGAAAACTATACCCAACAAAGAGGACTCCAGTGCTTGGCGGAGAAATCAGAACTCAAACACGAGATCAGGCTGGAAGGGAAAATTACTCCTGAGAGGTCAATAGTAATGGTGTTGGGGATGTAGCTGTAATCGAATGTCAGATGTCTGCACACTTTAAACACGATCAGAAAAACAAAGCAACAGATTAACCGGATGATAGCATATGTGGCTCATAATCGGACAGGCATGGTGGAACAAGACCCGCTCAGACTAGGGAAAAGCCTGGTCACTGGCAGACTAATGTGCTCCCTAACCTTACCATACCATGAATAGGGAGGAAGAAGAAAAGGCTGATAAAATAATAAGGATGGCATATAAGACAGCCCTGAGGCTGCCACGCAACACTTCAAATGAGAAGCTTCTCGCCCTCAGCCTCCACAATACATTCCATGAGCTGGCTGAGGCCCAACTCATAGCGCAGAGGAGTCGATTGGCGCAAACGACAGTCGGCAGAGCTCTTTTTCAAGAAGTCGGCCATGGGGAATGCATACACGTATATACCAAAACGCCAAGGGTCTAACCTGCCAGATTTGAGATTTGTATGAGGTATCACCAATACCACAAAACATGGATCCGACATTACACGCAGGAAGGAGAAAAGCTAGAGCAGAATACATAGGCAAAACAACAAAGTACTTGAACACTACGATACTCACGGATGATTCACCATATCAGGCCAACGCAAAGAATATGGTGGCAGTTGTCAAAATCACAGCCTGTGCTTCGGTTTCCAGAGCAGCCATTATAGAAGCCGAAGAGATAGCCATCGTCTTAGCTATAAGAGAAGGCATAGAGCGCGACGCTCCACTGACAATAATCACAGATTCTCAGGCCGCATGCAGGAACTATCAGAGGGGACAAATCGGCGCGAGGGCACACCGGATACTTACCGAAATAAGCAGAGAACTCAATGTCAGGCATACCCAAACAATAACATGGCCCCCGGGACACGAGGGTGTTACTGGGAACCTCCATGCAGATGAGGCGGCTCGAGTTTTGCTAATTGCCGAGCTGCCCATGGCAACATCGTGAAGGACTTGACACCCATCGATCCAAGTTATAGAGCAATCTTGCACTACTATGCAGGGAATCGAGAAGGCTCTACCCAGCACCGCATAGGAACCTTTGAGCCGTGGACTCAGCCACGTCAGCAGGCTCCAAACGGACACATAGAAACCTCCATAAATTGCACACATACTACCCAACAGCATACAAGGACATACGTCCGTGGTGTGGGAGCCCACCGACACTCTACCACATCACATGGGAGTGCACGGCTCACACCGAAGAGCAAGAAGAGAATAACACGAGAGCGAGGTGGGAGGCATTGCTATCCAGCTCAGCCCTCGGGGATCAGCTCAGGCTGGTCCGGAGGGTAGAAAGGATGGCGAGGGCCAGCGGTGCCTTGGAATAGGGGCCTGGCCACACGGCGTTACCCCGTTTTAGGGGCAACGAAGCCCTTTCTGCAAATAAAGTTTTGTTCTTCTTCTTCCACGCTCGAATGTTGCCATGTAACAGGGAGATCTGGACCTCAGTCAAGCTGAAACACGCCTTTGAGCACTGAAACCTTTGTTTCTCAGGAACACACTTTTATTTATTTAGTTAGTTATTGATTTATTTATTGAGCGCGCGTGCTGTCGCTGTTCCTATAGCGTTTTTTAGCAGGTGCTCACGTGGGCTCTAAATAAGCAGTCTATAGGGCGTAAGTAGCGACGTCCGCGAAATTCTCATTGGACAAGTCGAATGAATATGGCGCTGGTGGTGACAAAGGTGAGCCAATCAGATCAGCAGATCATGATTAGCATATTACGGTCATGTCAGCATACTGATCAGGGCGGTAACTGAGGTTCGAACGAGCGTCTCTTTCCGGGTACGATGCTGATTTACTATGCGTCCGTCAGTTAATTCATGCTCTCTCTCTATATATATTTTAATTATGGGGGTTGTACGTGCCAAAACCACTTATTGATTATTAGGCACAACGTAGTCGTAGACTCCAGAAATTTCGACCATCTAGGGTTCTTTAGCGTGCACCTAAATCTAAGTACACGGGTGTTTTCGCATTTCGCCCCTATCGAAATGCGGCCGCCGTCGCCGGGATTCGATCCCGCGACCTCGTGCTCAGCAGCCCAATACCATAGCCACTGAGCAACCGCGGCGGGTGAATTCATGCTGTCGCACAAGTGTAACCGCCGTGAGTTGACAACGGCCATCACTTTCTGCTTCTGAGGACAAGGTCGCGGGTTCTATTCCAGGCCGCGGCCGCGGCATTCCGATCAAGGTGAAATGAAAAAAAAATGCTCGTAAAGAGCACGTAAGGAGTTCCAGATGATCAAAATTAACCTAGACCCTTGTTGTTTGTTTCTTTAATAACTGAACACATATGAGGAGGTATGTTACGTAAGGGCCGGTCATCAAATTACACAGTTAAGAAGTACGCACGAAGACACGTCACAGAGAGAGAGAGAGAGAGGGTAAAGGAAAGACAGACAGGTTAACCAGAGATTATCTCCGGTTGGCTACCCTGTACTGGGGGAGGGGAAGAGGTACTTAAAAGACACAGGGCTTTCTGACAAATCGTGGCTGCACACTGTGTGACGCAGGATGGTACGGTGACACTGCGTCACACTAGGAACGCCTTCGCAGACTGCGTGACAGTGCCCTCAGAAACAGTTCGTGTTTATCGTGTGTACGCGTATGTGTATCTTTAATTTTAAGATTTTTTTTTATTTCTTTAAATTCTTTTCTCTCTCACACACATAACAGACACACAAAACATACTAAGTCTGCAAAAATAACTGTAAATAAGATAAAAACAAACTAAACTCAGAATAGCGACCTTATAGGTACCCGCGTTAAGAGTTCGTGTACACTGTACAATAAAAACGCTACTATACGTGCATAACACGCGAGCCTAACCTGTCAAGTAGAATCCAGGCATCAAACAGTCAATTCACACAGAGTCCATATAGAAATCTAGGTTTCAAATCTTATTAATCAGATTGCCGTCTACCAGAAAATACCGTAGGGACCTGCTCTGTGGCCTCTCTCACAGCTCCTGTTTTACTTCGGGAAGTTAAAGTTGGTCAATCAACCAATTAATTAATAAACTAATTACAAATCAAACAATTATTCAATTGCGCAGTCGGTATATAGATGTTGCGCAAGTGTAAGAATAAATTCGCATTGAATGTCAAATGTCAAGCGAAATACGTATACTATATAATGAATAACCTTCGCTCCTACCTCTGAGTCCCCTCTTTAAGTCAGGAAAGTTAAGAGCGATAATGCCGTATTTACACAATTTCAACGCGCACTTTTTTTTAATAACAGGTGCGTCCAAATTTGCATGCGCGCCACAATCGTGACTAATTCTACTCAAAATCAAAAATGAAACCGATTTTTTACTAAAAAGAGAAGAAGCCCAATGCAAGGTGGCTAGCCAAACTACCGTTGAACTTGCCGTCTGAATAGAAATTGACGCTCGGAGACATCGGAAGGTAGAGTTACTGTATGCGCTACCAATGGTACCTCTGGGAAAGCGGAAGATTAATTCAAGACGATGAGCAAAACGAGAACAAGGTAAAAGCGGCAGCCGACGTTTCGACAAGTTGCCTTTTTCAAGACGACGTATGTTTTCCTCGGCACCGTATATCGTATAGGCAGGGTTCTTCTAAGGGAGGGTTCTTCCTTTAGTAGGTACCAAGAAAGGTACCTTTGGTAGCATATGCAGTAACACTATCGCAAGGTGAGTCCATGCGTGGAGTGTCCTCCCTCAGACGGTGGTCAATGACGCGAGCCTTCAAGAAGTGCGGCATTTCTAATGCGTTAAATAGAACTGAAGACTACTTTCTGTGGTCGACGTACAGCGAGTAGCGAGGTGTCTTCGGACTATGATAAGGACTGGCCGCTGAGATTCAGCTGTGTGCGTGTCTGTTTGCCTTTGTTATGTCCCATAAAATCGTTTCTAGACGCAACGCGTCGACTCCACCCATATACACCACTCAGATTTGATTCAATAAAGTTGTTCTTCTTCTTCAGGTTTTGTTACTTGATGTGCGCGGTAGACTCGGCGCGAACTTATTCTTTCTGGATATTTGGGCGGCAATAAGACTTCACGTTACGATCGGCGGCGCGGTAGAATCGTGCAAACACGCTAATTAGTAGCCATGACCCACTGAAGGAAAGTTGCAACCGCGCGCTTTTGCTTTGCCTCCCCACTCCCTCCCCCCCCCCCCACCACCCCCAAGAAAACGCAGCAAACGCGGCGACTGCGTTTGTTATCATGATTTTTTTTAATGCGTTTCGTTGACTCCATAGATCGCTGCACAGTTGTATTCAGCATTTATGGGGAGAGATTGCAATGGCGCCACGGTCAGGAAATCTAGAGCGCGTAACAAAACAAAAGACGCAGACAGGCTTGTTAAGTTCTCAGCGTTGTTTCTTACAGGTTTCGCGCAGAATCTACATCGTGCTATTGCAGACTTTCGCTCTAAAATATATCACCTTCTTTGCGAGATTGCAGGTGTAGTAACTCACGTCAAGGCGGCAAACAAGGTCGGTATTAGTCACTAGGCCGCTGTACAGATTAGGGCGAGATGATGGAGATTAAAGGACAGAGACGGAATTCGCCGATAAAAAGCCGCAAGAAAAGAAGTGGTGCGGTGGACGTTTACCGAGTCATCGGAAGAATGGAATGGTGCGCAATCCTTGTCGAATTCCGCGATCAGAAAACTCGACGCCTCTGCAGCGTCGCCTCGTTCTTAAGAGAATTGCCTGGTCGAGTTGGTTTCGAGAAGCGTGTCCCCCAGGGACGACGTGCAATGCACGTAAGCGTTGGTGTACGCTCGGTCGAGGCCACGCCGCGATGAGTCATTACGCACTTCTTTTGGAAGCAAGGTGGGCCGCTGGCGACGACCTGCCTTCTCAGTGCCAGGAGCCGCCGCAATCGACGCGTAACAACTAAGTTGCGCAATTTTTTTTTTTTCCGTCCTACCGCGTCGCAGTGCGAGAAAGGTGCTGCAGCTGCCCGGCTAACGCCGCTTACAATACAGATAGAGGTACTGCTAGCGGTTAGTGCTTACACCAGAACTAGTAAATTCAAGAGAGCACACAAAAATGTGTATATATAAGTCGCGCACAAGACTGAAGACCACGGCAGTCGGATGTCCTTCTGCGCTCTTTAATATTTACTTTGTACCCCGAACCAACTATATCGCCCAGCAACACATCTCGTGTTGCTACAACCACGACATCTCGTGAACTACAACCATGACAAAAAAAAAATAACAAAGCGCCGAAGATTGCCTGCAGGTCAAGTCGGGGCTCGGAACACTCACTCAAAAAGTCGGGACTTCCTCGCTAAATTTGGGACGGCTGGCAACCCCATATCCGCAAGCCATTGCCTCGCAAATAAAGCTATTCACAACTCTTTCCCTTCACTTCCTGTCGGTGTGGGGGCAGGCGTCGTCTTGCTGCCGAAACGCCCATGCCCTCGCTAAGCCTCGTCCCGTGCCCTCGCTGTATACAAGCAAACAGCAGTGGACGTGTTCTCAGAGGTCGCACGGAGTTGCTCCCGCGTTGACTCCCCGGTCGATAATAGCAGTCCGTAATCGTTCGCAGCCCGAGGGGTTTGCGCCCCCCGTTAACAGGGACGCCGTTTCATCGTGGCACCTCCGGGAGGCCACGTCGGCCGCACCCGACCCCAATCGACGGGCGACGTCTTAACGAGGAGGTCACGCTCCCGGCAAGCGCGCGGAAGAACAGCGCACCCGGCAGAAGGCCGCCGTCTGCACCCGGCAGAAGGCATCGGCTTTGTTTTGTTCTCTTCGACGCCCCAGTGGCCCGTGTGGCTGTATGCGACTCACCGTGAAACAGGTGCAACGGAAGTGACGTCACCACTGGCGCGTACCTTAATCGGTACTTGGTGTCTTTCCGTTATTCCCACGAATATGAACTTCTTGTCACGCGGAAAAAAGTGGAAATATGTCACGTCGCAGGGAGAATTTAGAAAGACATTGTTGTTGGTCACTTTGTAGCAACTGCTACGATTGGGTGGGTGTCTCATTTTCCCTTAATTAATTCCTTCTCTCGACGTTGCGGGTTTCCGCAGAACTATTACGTCAAACTCTTGCCTTTACTTCGAGGTGATGACGAATTCGACTTCGCTCTGCCATCTTCTAGCCGCCTGGTTAGCTCAGACGGTAGAGCAGCTGCCCCGGAAAGGCAGTGGTCCGGAGTTCGAGTCCCAGACCAGGACGAATATTTATTCAACTGCGAGGCTTTTCTTTCGTGGAACCCGTATGGCTTTCCTTTGCAGCAACTGCTACGATTGGGTGGATGTCTAATTTTCCCTTAATTAATTGTTGGCAACTGATTAAAAAAAGGTTGACAGCCGCTTTAGCGTGCGCCAAGGAGGGCGAAAGCCTACGCGCTCGCGAGACAGTAATTAGATTGGTTGACATTCATTCGAACGCGTTGTTGCTTCGTATTGCTTGTTTTCTCTCAACAAAGGTCGTGGGCTCGAGTGCCTTAATTAATTCTAGAATAATTAACTGTGCTTTAACTAACTTTGTTCTAATTGCCGCCAAAGGTCGCCTGCAGTTCGAGTGTCTTAATTTACTCAATCTTAATTTAGTGCGACTTAATTAACCTTGCTTCAATTAACACCGCAGGTCATTCTGACGCTTCTTCACCTCGGCTTCACGCTTTCTTACAAAGAAATTGATGGCTTAATTCGCCCTAATTAACACCGAAGGTCGAGGGTTGGACTCCCCATTAATTTTGGTGTAACGAATTATGGTGCCATAACGCCGGACATCGGATTTTTCGACTTATGAGACACCTAAGGCTTTCGCCTGAGTAGTTCCATTCAAGGACTCATTCGGTGTCTAAGCCACTGCGAATGAATGACGTGGCGGTTGTGTGAACTACCCACAATTAATTAATAAATACTAAACAAAAGCGCGAAAGACAGGGACGAGTGTACAGACAATACGTAAGCGATGTCTTCAAGTCCAAAACGTAACCAAGTAACCGAAACCAGCACCGTCTATCGCAGAGTCTTTACAAGGCAAAGCAAAATGTGCGGCGACCGTTCGCGTTGACGTCACTGGTAGAGTATTCTGATGGCCGGTAGGCGTTATTCCGTGACTACGAAGCAGACGTCAAACGGATAAGTAGGGAGGGTGGGCGAAAGAAGGAGCAGCGCAGACGGCGAGCAGACGACGTCGAGGGCACGTCCAAAATGACAGCCTGCCCGCGCGCCAGCACACTGGCAAGTATGATGGAAAGGCCCTCTGACACGCGGCGTCAGCAACCTGTCGGCAGTGCCGCGAGAACTCTCCGAAAGGGGCCAAATAAATAAAAATAAAGGAAGAAACGGCAGGGCACGGTTATTGCTGGATCACGCTCACGGACAAGCAGGCAAGGCCGCCTCCTCGCAGATCGCATTCCGCGTAAGACCGGAAGAGAGGAAAGCTGGGATCAGTGGCGTGTATATCCAGGTATATTTTTCGGGGGGGAGGGGGGAGCACGCACTTGACCGTTGACGAAGGTGGTGGGGGGTGGGGACTGGGCAGACGTCCTCCTAGAGCACAGAATTTTTAGCGGTGCGACGTCATAGCCGCAAAGCCACCATGGCAGGGGGACTTCCTGGACCACTGCCGCTGCCGGGTTCTTTGCCGTATAAATCATACCGGCTCATACGCTATAGGTAGGACAGCACTACCATCTTTACTATACCCTTCCCGGTGTCCAAGCTGCTCGCCTTCTTGTTTTCCACGGAATCGCGCACTGGTAAAACACGTGATACCTAAACATCCTCATCGCAACAAATACAGGTCTTCAGGCGCACAATTCCTTTAATGAAGCAACCCTTTCTGTGCCTACTTTCCTACGGTTCCGGGTTTGTCGGTCTTTCGTCGATTAAAGTGCAGTTCATTGCTGCACGATCTCCAGGAGCAGCGCGCCAACCCGTGGATACGGTGTCATAGCAAAGGGGGTCAGCGCCGGTTACAGCATAACGCGTGGTCACGTGGGTCAAGTGGTCTTGCCGTCTCCAGGGCAGGAAGGTAATTACTATGGTGGAAAGCGCTGTGCAAAATAAAATCGGTTGCGTGGCTTTTTATTTAACCGCTTCAGGAAAGGTTTGCTTCACAGATATTAACATACGGGTCGGGGGGAAAAAAAAGTTAGAAAGCTTTCTCGTATTTTGCGGGATTTTTTTCAGGATTGGAAAAAAAAGACTTGTATGCATAGCACGTATTAAGCAACAGAAAGCTTAATCGGGAATTTTTCAGGGCAGTCTACAACTTTTTTCATGTACATTTTTGATCTGAACATAATATTTGAGCGGTTGATTAATTAATGATAACTAATTATGTAATCAGGCGAAATAGAAGAAATAGCCTGACCCGAACCAAAAACAAGATTACCTTGGTGCCGTCCACGTGGCACTCGCATATATTTAAGTGTACGCACATGTTACGAGGAGCACCCAGTATAATGGACGTGGCAAATAAGCTCGTGGGAGATAGAACGATATAAGAAGTTTTGTCGGCATGTTTTCTCTCTACAGCACAATATTTCACACGCTTCGTAAAAAAAATTGTACCGACGCTTGCATACTCTTTCACTAGTGTTAGTTATTTAGGTGATCTTTTATTTTAGGCCCATAACAGCGCCAAGCCAGCAGTTCACTTCCTTCGCGTAGCTCACTGTGCGATGGAATGGCACTGGTTAGGACAGGACGCAAATCCGCATTTATAAGTGCGCATAAGTACTAGTTGGAATCGGTGGCGCAGTACAGGGGTAATTGGAGATCGCAGGGAGAGGCCTTCGCCCTGGCAGTCCACATAAAATAGGCTGATGATGATGATTATGATGATGAGAACTAAATGTCCTCGCGGCGACTATACCCTGTCCCGAAAAGCGCGCGTATAGATATGCAACTTCCTTCTCGAGATGTCATCAAGTGTCAGTGACCTCATCCGCGTTCGGGCGACAGGTGTAATGGCAGGCACAGACAGACGCACACGCAAAGTATACCCGCCATGTTGGCTCCGCTGAGAGGGCGTAACTATTCCGATCACAAGGTCACGGGGGCGCCTTTCTCACTGTAAACACTAATTTACACCCGTAAGGGTGCAGATTAGTTAAAGTTCTGTCGCAGCTCAGGCTTTTGATGGGACAACATGCACTAGCACCAATGTACATAGATATCGCGTACATAGGGCACATATATACCGTTGCAGCAAACACACAAACTCTGATTGCAGACAATGCCATAGCGCAACTGCTATGTGTTACGTTCGCGTATTGACAATTTCGAACGCCGGAACGTAATTCGTCAGTATTATTTTTGTCAGTGCCGTCGTAACCGAACGACGTAGCGCTTGCTCCTTTCAAAGTTCGGTCACGTCCTCTTCAGCTTGCATATAGTTTATTTTCATTTTAATAATACATTTTCATTTATTTGATACATACTGACAATCCCGAAAGGCGTTATAGCAGGAAGAGCAGAAACACACACACACAACATATTAAAGGCAGTGCGAGCATATGTACAAAATAAATAAGTTGCATGCAATGCATAGTTCTAATTTAACACGAAGCATGTACAATGCAAATAACAAACATATGAAGGAAATATCGAGTAGCTGCAAAATGAATAAATTGTTTCATCTATTAATCGAGCTTTGCACGAAGTTAGGAGCATATAGTAAGAACATTAGTAAAATGTATGAAGCAGTAATACATCTTATTAAACACGTCATACAAAAGATGCGCGCGACCAATTACAGGGTTGCAGTTCATCTCCACGAAACACGCATACGTGGCTTTCGAGTGATGACCGGAAGTTGTCCAAATTATAGTCATACATGCGGGCAGATTATTCCATACCCTAATTGCCTTAGGAATAAATGAATACTTAAAGTAGTCAGTTTTTAATCGGTATTCTTGAAGAGTTTGGGGATGCTTGTGGCGGTGTCTAGTGTGCGGGCTGGATAGGTGACTGGAAGTATGAATGTTAAGCTGGTTATGGGAAAAGTAGAAACATTTTTTTTTTTTTGGTTAGCGCGGTTATAGGTAAGGTAAGGATTCCAGCTTCGCCAATTAATTCCGAGGGGGGAAATCAGATTAATGGTCTTTGTCAAATAGAAACCTTACAGCTTTTCTCTGAACGTCATTTAGTCTATTAAATATTTTATTAGTAGACGGGATCCGAACGACGTTCGCGTATTTAAGCATTGGCTTGACAAAGGTGCTATACGCCAGGAGCTTTGTTTTCAGTGGCGGCGAATGGAGACGTCTTTTAAGATACAACAGACTCTGAAAATGCTGATGATATTACATTGTTTAGCTGTGCCTCCGATCTTGGGTCATCTGATATGATTAAACCAACGTACATGTACTCTTCAAAAAGAGCTAGTTGAGCGTCACCGACAGCGTAGGAAAAATTCTATGCCATTCTGTTTCCTTGTTAGTCACAGTAAAGCTGAGTTGACAACATTTAATGCCGTCTGTCTCAAGGTTAATCATTCTGACACTGATCTTAGAGCACTATCAATTATGTTGTGATCAATGGGACAGTTGAAGTATTTATATGTGACGCTATCTTCATCATACAACCCTACATTAGCCTGGATAGGCGAGGATAAAGCGTTAATAAATATAAGGTCTAAAATCGGAGCCGAGACTCTACCTCCCAGTTGCGGTATATATATATATATATATATATATATATATAACTGAAAACAAGATGGGTTTGCGGCGGCCGCCGTGTCACGGAATTATTAGGTTGCAGGCTTGGTTCCAGGCTCGCTCTTCTTTTTTCCTCATTGATTCTCTACAAGACCAGCGGCGGCCCGTACATTCAATTAGAGCCACACGCTTCGCGACAGTCGCTTGCTGCGAATTCGGTTCACGCGACCTTTCTTGCGCACCGGTGCCAAATAAAGAGAAATAAACAAGCGAGAACAACACATCCGCGACATCCAGTGGTGCGTGAAACGTCCATAATGCATAACGTCTCGCGAGACATTCTAGCACCTGATGGAGTAACTGCCGCACCTTTAGACAGACACATCCATATGTATGTCTGTGCCACCGCCCGAGAGACACGTTTCCAGCCTTGCCCGTATGACGTCACTAAAGCGAAGTATTCCTTGGCTATACTATACCCTCCGGGGTTTGACGTAGCTGCTGTCGCTTACTGTTGATTGGTCGCGGTCTGTTTCACGGCGAACCTATTTGGGCATATTTATATATATGCACGAATGTTATCATCGTCATATTCTTCATCGTCATCATATTTTTTAATGTCCTCTGCAGGAGGAAGGCCTCTCCTTGCGATCTCGAATTACCCCTGTCTTGCCCTAGTTAATGCCAACTTGCGCCTGCAAATTGCCTAACTTCATCGCTCCACCTAATTTTCTGCCGTCCTCGACTGCGCTTCCCCTCCATTGGCCCCAATTTTGTAACCCTATACATTCTGTAACTACATACGAATGTTAAATGTCCGCGCAACGCCAGTACCAGTGAACGCGTTTGTGTAACCCCTGATTTTCATTGACTTGATTTGGAGTATATTATACATACCATGCGGCATTTGTATGGTCCTTCGTTTTCGGATCTTATGTCCTGCTTTTTTCATTTTTATTTTTCATTAATTCTTTTATTATCATTTCTTTTTACCTCTCCTCGGTTTTGTAAGGAGAGGTCAAGTTTCTGTTGTCTGGCAGCCCGAAATTCGGGATCATTTTATTATTGTAACTTTTAGAAACAATTAACGCAGGCAATGCACGGTCTCCTTCTGGACACACGTTTTGTACTCAAGCAAGTCAAATCAGTGACAGGAACATTCTATTACAAAGAGCTGTTTGCAAGTTATGTGACGAACGTATAAGTATGCACATTCTCGCTGGCAGGCATTATTTACACTTCTGAAAGAAACCACATAACCAAAAACAACAAATAGAAACATTCTTGGGGTTCCCTTGCATAATTTGTTCTTTGCACTTTCCTATCAAAAAAAAAAGGAAGGGAAAAAGAAAGAAAATGAAAGAAACACAAATAGTATAGTGCACACGGGCATACTTCTTCAGACGTGCGATGCTTTTCTTTATCGTACAACGGCACTTGTTGGCGTGCATTATACCATGCGCGTCTCTAAAAGAATTTCTCTTTCCTTCCAAGGTATACCTGTCCGACGTTTTGTCTTTGTCGCTTGTCCTGTTTTACTGGTTCGCTCTACACGCCCTTGCAGCAAAATCAATGGAATACCAACTAGTTCAACCTGTGACCCTTCTTTGAACGATGAGAAAACGTCCTCTAAACGTCACAGCTACAGTTCACCTTGTGACGTATCATCGCCGCTTACGTGTGTGCAACGTGGGGGGAATTTCGATGCGATGCGACATTGTCCAATTCATTTCGCGTAATAAATGCGGTTACAAGAAAAGCAACAAGCTTTCGCTCACTCAAAAAGGCAGCAGGTGCTGAATGTATGACATATGTGTATACGAATAATATTGATATGCTCTTACCCACTTGCTCCCAGGAATCGGGCAGCGTTTTCCCTGGTTTGTAATGCCTGCATTTATTCTTGCCCTTAACGAAACTTCGGGGAGTAAATCTAACACACACACACACGCGCGCGCGCACACGTACACACACGCACGTTTCAGGGAGGTTCCGCTTTATATTTATTTACTTTTTATAGGAAAGTTTCGATTTTCGTCACTCTACAACGTGGATGAGGCCGAGGAAGTATCCTAAGGACACGATAACGACAACCACGGCCATCGTCGTCGCGGTGACACTACACACCCAGTAAACTCAGCTTCCATGGCTCTCACTGATGTCGGGGCAAAAAAATTTTTCACGACGACAGACGAATCGTACACGTCCTCGAAAAAAGTCGCGCAAATGCGCGCACTGCGATTCCATCGCCTCGGTGTCCAGCCTCACCCAGGGTACACACACTGCAGGTCGGCCTCAATACGTCCTCCCATCAATTACGGCCAGACGGTCTTGATTCCTGCGCTGCTGCAGACGGCGCATTAACGACGAGCCCATTGCGGGAGCGCCGCAGCAGACGGGCGTGCCATCGGCGTAACTTCGCGGTGGCGCTCTTCGACCTCGGCCTCGCTTCGAACGCATTGTGCACCGTTCAGCTGCGCTGTACAGTGATCCGGCCCGCAAGTGCAGTTTAGTTGATAGTTGCACGCGATTCGCGAGGCGATAACGGCAAACTCTGCAGCCTCCGAAGGAAATGTCTTCGAGGCATCGATATGTATGAGGCGGCGGCGCCGGTTATGGGTGTGGGCCCCCTTCCGCGCGGGTCTTTGAACGCGCGCGAAGGTTAGAACTACCGAACCGAGACGAAGGCACCCGGTTCTCCGCGCGTTTTCGAAGCCGCCACGCCACTCCCGATGCCAATTTTCTTTCTTCTAGGAAAACAAAAAATGCTATCACAGACGACGCTATGCGCACATCGAATGCACTTGACGTAGCAGACGACAAAAAAAGCGCCGTATGATTTTTTTTTTCTTCTGTGATATACGAGAACGGATGTATCGATTCCTCGAATAATTTGTTGGTGACTGCGTTTCTCGTGCCAAAAGTCTTTTGGAAACGGGAACAGAAACTCGATATCGAAATGAGGATACCCCCTCTCTCTCTCTTCAACTAGTCGCAGAGAATGGATTGCTGAATGCATAATTATTTTCTAGGACTGCTAGCTCGGAAGCGGCCATCACCGCCGTGTGCGTGCAAAGTAATTCCTGCGACAACTCAAGGATATGTGCCTCGGCTTTTGACGCGTGCGGATCCAAGCCAACACGCGCACGGGTCCTTGAACGTAACGCCTAGTGAGCCATTAGAAACTGTCGGTTCCGACTTCTGCAAATAAGAACGTCCGAAACCAAGTTGCTCAAAGCGTGTAGTGTTGCTGCACCAGCTGGGAACAGAAATAGAACCAGCGGGCATGTTGCTTTTGCACACCGTGGAGATTGCATTTCGCGCAATGCAGGTCTTTTCATAATTAAAAAGTCCGACGCCAAGACTGACTACTCCACAAAGAACATTCCTGTACAGTACACCCACATACATTTCCCCACCAGCACACTTGCCTATAATCCCTACGCAACAGACAGGTAATTCTCGGACATTCGTAACTTGCAAAACCGGTCAGACAGCCGCGCTTGGACATGTGGCTACTTGTGTTCCCTCGAAAGCGCTCGAGAATTTCGGTGCATTTACGCGTCATTCCAGGTCATTCCGCGTCATTCTATACTTAATTTTAGGTATAGGATTTGTAATATCATTTCATTTGTAATATCAAGATTTGTAAGAAGTCCTTTCCGCTTGCTGTCGTCGTGTATTCTACTTATTTTACCTATTACATGTTGTAATGATGCGATTATGAACATGCCTTTTATATATTTTATCAGATTTTATTATTGGTACACATATATATTTACTATTGACCTGTTTCACATATTCTTCACTGGACCGACTACTAGCCAATGTAGGCTATCGGTACAGAGTTTGTAACCATCTCTTGTGATTCATAAACAAATTGAATGAATGAATGAATGATTCTTTTCACTTTTAGGAAACTAAGAATTTCCTCTAAAAAAGAAACACTAACAAAACATTAACATGTACCCTTGCTCTAACATATATGTACTGCCCTCCCCACCATCCCCAAGAAGTATGAAAAAAAAAGTCAGAAAGAGATAATTACATGCATCACGCTTTCTTCGGAGCGTGACAAATTGGGCTCTGCGTCAACTTGAAAAACAGAGGCAGTTTCGTCAGAATCATATGCTGGGCTTTGCTTTATTCCAGAAAACACGTCTACGCTTTTGCTGCCTCTTTTTTTTTTAGTTATCAATATTTTACGCTAAATGTTTCAAACTCCATTTCACGTCACCGGCACGAACATTCATGTGACAGAAAGGCACTTTTACGCCCGCGAGAAGGCGCGACGCAAGTTGTATTTAATTCAGCGAAATCTGCAAACTGCGAAGCCCGCATCACCGCATACTTCATACATGATAAACTATCATGCTACACAAGCGAAGATATACCTTAGTGATAAACTGCGCTGGTCGTGTCACCCAGGGGCGCGGACACGCGTAGCGGCTACACAGCTTCGACAGTTGTCAGTCAGAATGAGCAGTTGTTAAACAACACGGCATTCGCTAATCCGCGCTTCCTTCCGTCCGTGCCGTAGTTACTTTCGCTCGTAGTCCGCGTCCCTGAGTGCCGCAGGCGGCGGGCTTCACCACAGCGCCTAACTAAACGTTTACCACTCCCCTTCATCATCGTCGCTCACAATTTCTTTCTTTTGTTTTCCTCCGCACTCCCCTTTCCCCAGCGCACAGCGTTAGCAGGCGTACAGATCGGACAAACATGCAATAGCGAAAGGGAAACGAGGCAGGCAGGCAGGGTTGCGCTCGATTTCTTGACTGGTCGGTGGGTTTTCCTAGCGCCGCGTACATTCGTGTCGTGTGACCTGTATGCGCTGTGTGACCCTTTACATATGCGCGCTCCGAACGGGTTATATACGTGCACGTACACGTATCACACGTTATATTGGCGGGAGCGGCACACGCATTAGCGGCGCAGTCCGATAACGGGCCGCATTTCATTATCGGGCGTAAAAAAACCCCGGCCCTCGGCCATCAACGGTATATACTTACCCGGGAGGCGACGTCTCGTAACAGCAGCTTTGCCTACATAAACTGCTTCGATATAGCAAGCGTTCGCGAAGGACGATGGGGAGGGAGCGGGATCACGTAGGACCGGCTATCAGAGTCGCTATCGGGATATGGAAACTTTTGGGTGTATGTATGGCGCGCTTCAATCGGTTTTTACAATCGAAGGAAAGCGTGCGCCAAGACTACCGGCGCCGCAATAGGAGAGCTTCCCGGTACAGCGCGCGGTCTATAACCACGTATAGAATAGTAATAGGCCGGCTTAAACTCGATCGCCGCCGGGTCTAAATCCTCACCGCGCGAGTTGGGTGTTTCCGCGTTAGCCAAAAGCGTGTCGTTAGTGGCGTGATCTACGCTGTTGCGTTGGAGACGTGTGAAATCGCGGGCTTCTGGGATCAGTTGGTGGAAGATGGCGATAGAATTACGGCGCTGACACAATGTACGAAAAAGAGTGTGGGTATACGCTAAAGCACTACATTGAGATAGATAGATAGATAGATAGATAGATAGATAGATAGATAGATAGATAGATAGATAGATAGATAGATAGATAGATAGATAGATAGATAGATAGATAGATAGATAGATAGATAGATAGATAGATAGATAGATAGATAGATAGATAGATAGATAGATAGATAGATAGAGAATTCGGTCAAAATGTAGTACAACTTTTTTTTTTCGTGTGGCAACACACGTCTTTACATATAAATATTAATCGTTGCATACCAGCCCCATGCGTGAAGACCGTACGCGGAGTATAAGGAAATGTAAAGTGAAGTGAGAAAGAAAGATAGAAATGTAAGAAAGGAAGGCAGACTAACCAGCTGCCCTGTGGCGTCGCTTGACGAATCACGAAGCATCGCTGCAAAATGCCCGGCCCTGGACGAGAATCTAAGTGAAATGGATTGCAGCGGCGCTGGTTTCGACCTTCGACATCATTTCCTGCAACCTTCTTGTTGATATGAAATGTAATCCCAACTTCCATGTTCCTTTGAAGAAGAAAAGAAAAAGAAAGCATATTTTTGATTAAAACACGTTGGTGGCCTAGTTGGTTAGAATCCATGATAAAGTGTACAAGCGCGACTGAACGAGAACATAGAAAGAAACAGATACACAGAGACAGGGCTTCACATTCAACTATAGGTTTTTATTTTCGCACGCATCGATAAATATATACCGTACCCCCGAGCGCTGTCTCTGTATATCTGTTTCTTTCTACATACTCGTTCAGTCGCGCTTATACACTCTAGCATATTTTTGCGCCTCTGTAAGGCATAGTTTAATTTAGTTTCACTTAAGTTACAACCTTAAGGTATTCTGCGTACCCGTCTTATGCCGCCCTTGTGTTTCTCCCAGTGTACAGACTGAATTACAACAAGCCCTTGCTTTTTATGCAGTTTATTTATTCCAACACTTCCGAATGATGCTTCTACTCAAAGGACGGTAATTATGATTATGATGACGATGGCAGCAACAAGACGATTATTATTATTATTATTATTATTATTATTATTATTATTATTATTATTATTATTATTATTATTATTAGATCAGTCAAGGAAATACTCGGCGACAGACGCTGGTATACTGACTGTAAATGGATTTGCACCCTTAATGACCCTTAAGGGTGTAAATCGGTTTAAAGTGTAGCTGTCTTAAAAAAAAAAAAGGTTTGGCGACCAACGGAATTCCTAGACAGTGCATGAGATGCGGCGTATTAAGAGGAAGCTTAAGCTCGGGTGCTCCTATCTAAATACATGTAAAAGGAGAATTCTTTTTTCTCGGCAACCACTGCACCAAATTTGACGAGGTTTGTTGCATTTAAATGAAGAACTTAAAATCTAGTGACTTTTGGTCTCCAATTCTCGAGTTAGGTCGTCAATTTTTTATTAAAAATTGACAAATATCGCAAATTTTCAAAAAAGGAACTATAATGTTTACAACTCTCTAACTCTAAAACGAAAAACGATAATACAATTCTTTAAATTTTATTATCGAGCTAAAGCTTCCTCTTGGAAGCTTTAGCTCGTGCCAAACTCTGACGCGGCCTATTCAAATACATGTAAAACGCAAAAACGTTTTTCTGAAATAACCCCTGGACCGATTTTACTGAAATTTGTTGCATTTGAGAAAGGAAGGTAAATTCTAGCGACTGTTGGAAGCGGAATTTTGATTCAGCGCTTGAATTTTCTTAAAAAGATTTTCAACTATTTGACCGTTTGAAAGAAATAGAAGCACGAAGTTTATAAATTCAAAGCTCTGCATAAAGAACTGATATCGCGGTTCTGTAAACGGCAAGCATTGGATCATTCAAAGCGGACAAATTCCATATTTGATTTTAGATTTTACGTGAATTCGTTACGTTGGTTACAAGGGTTCTGCAAAAGTTGTATTTCCCTATTACTAAATTTTTTAAAATTCATGTGTAACATATCAATTTTGTCCCCTTTAGATGTACTATTAGATACAATTCACGGAATTGTATTATCATTTTTCGTTGTTGAGTTACAGAGTTGTAAACTTGATAGTTTCGTTTTTTGACTGTGACAATATTTTTGATTTTTGCCAATGTTTAATAAAAAATTGACGACCTAACTCGGAAATTCGAGACCAACAGTCACTATATTTTAAGTTCTTCCTTTAAATGCAACAAACCTCGTCAAATTTGATGCAGTGGTTGCCGAGAAAAACGAATTCACCTTTTACATGTATTTAGATAGGAGCACCCGAGCTAAAGCTTCCTCTTAAGGAAAAGAAAAGGGAGGGGGGGCGATAGAAATTACAAATACTTTTCGAAAAGAACACGCGCGATCGCCAGCGGATCGTCTGGTCCCGGCGGCACGATCGTCTGCCTGCACGGAAGCCTCGATCACGTAGTGTTACGAGTTACACAGCGAGGCTCCCACATAGGAAGAAACACTATAAGAGCGCAGTCGCGCGAGCAATGGACGCCCCACCGTCATTTCTCTATGCATGCTGCCACGCTCTCTGTCTCCCCCCCCCCCCTTCTCGACTCGCGTAGGTGACGTCACCGACGAACTAGGGCAGACGTGATCGCGCGAGCTGTAACGCTTGTTATCGCCAGACCAGACGGCGCAGCAGTTTCCCTATAGCGGGTGCTTGGCCATAGGAACGTGCCCCGAGATCGGACGGCCAGATGGTCCGCGCGATAAGATGGAGCTGCACCAGAATTCAAGGACAGCAGCAGTCGTGCTGCTGCTGCTGCTGCTGCCCGAGAGACAGCCCCGGCGATCGACGGAAAGTTGGGGGGAGCGGCGTGGACGTCGTCGCTCTATAAGCTTTGACAGGTGGAGGATTAGTACGGGACGTTCATCGAACGGCGGCCGCACGACCCGTTTATTATTATTATTATTATTTGAAATTGCCGAACGGTGGTGCAGAAATCTCCGACTCGAACAGCGAACGTGCTGAGTAGAGTGCAAGTGTTACAAAATGCAGTTGCGTGCAGGAAGGGCACGAGAGGGGATTGTCACGGAAGCGAGCATCACGATGCGATCACCGCTCACGCAGTTCGCAGGAGGGAAGTAATTATCGCCCGCGAAAAGTTGAAGCGGCGATGAAAGTGGACGCGCAGAGAGATTTGGAGCAGCGATGAAACGTTCTTCGCAGTTTGAACGTGTACCCCGTTTTCCACGGTTTTGTTCTTACTTTCGGTGTTAATTGAGCTTCTCAAAGTTGAACACAATCGGAGAGTGTTACGCAACAGCTTCGTAATAAAGGATGCCAATGAGTTCAGTATTTGCCCTCGATTTTGCGCCGTATAAGCAGGGAATGACGAACTGAAGTATCGACCTGGCGCTGATTTTCGCACGGTTGGAAGCGAGACGGTAAAGTAGATCGACGTGCACTAAAAAGTTCTATAACGTGCACCGAAAATACGGCGCGGAAGTTTCGAAACAACAGCATTTTTTTTTGTAAAATGACTACAAGGTGAGATTACAAGGATGCACACACTGAACTGTGTATGAATTCTTTGTGAGCGCATTACAAGTTTCTTTTTTCTTCTTGCGTCTTTTCTTTTAAACAACCTTAATACACTGTGCTTGCTTGAACTTTCGCTGAACAGGCGCGTAGTTCAAGTATTTCCTTCCCGTTTGTTTGTTTATGTGATCACTGTGTATAAGTCGCCTTCAAGAAGTCAAGTCCGCTTGTCGAAACGTTGGCTCCTGATTTCACCTTGTCCTCGTTTCGCTCATCGTCACTGTGTATATTATATCATGCCAGGCTGTCGGCCAGGCAAACATCTGTAGCTTTTCATTAAAGACCACATTTCCCTCGCTCTTTCTCTGAACCATCTGTCCGAACGCGTCTCTACTTTCATTTCACATCTTTGTCCCATTTGCAATATTTTTTAGAGTGGACTTCTCGCACGACTAAGCTAAATGGAGTAGTCGGCATTTTACATGTTACCAACGTCACCTAGCTACACACAAATTAATTTCTTCTTCTTTTTTTTTCTTTTTGCTGAATAAGTACGTGTCGGCATCATGGCATGGCAAAAAAAATTGGCAATTTTGGCCCCCAAGGGCGACACACTGAAAGAAGTAGCAAGGTTTAGCATTCCGCTCGAGCTGCCCGCACGTGTCACATCGATACCGTGACGGCACGGTGACGCCGACAGGCGAAAACACGGCTCGAGCTCTCGTTATAATATCGTAACTTCAAGAAAATGCTGCACCTAGCCAGGAGAAGACATCGTTCATCGTATACAACACTCGCGAGTCGTAGAGGGGCACTAAATCGATAAACTGCCAAGTTGAGCTAGGCTCCCAGATTGGAAAATACAGAGTACCAAACGTGTCACTTTTATACCTATAACGATGGCTTGCTATGCTGGTAAAAGGTTTGGGACCGGTGAGGAATAGACGGAGTGGCCCAGTGTATTCCATTGTAAGCTATTTCTTTCTTTCTTTCTTTCTTTCTTTCTTTCTTTCTTTCTTTCTTTCTTTCTTTCTTTCTTTCTTTCTTTCTTGTTTTAAGACTAAGGCTTTGCGGAGTTCTTCATTGTCACAGCCTCGAATATTTTGAATGCGGCAGTGATGCCGGTCGAAGCTTCTCGTTTCCGCACGACACGTCTTACACTCAACTTCCTAGATAACGCTTTTACCCACTAGCACATTTCTACATGCGTGACGCCGAGTAACTGAAGTGTTGACCCAGATGCTCTATAAATAGCTGACTGCACGTGACAGGATGTGCTATCAAATGAAACGTTTGGAAACTGGCAATGGGTCAAAAATAGATAGATAGATAGATAGATAGACAGACAGACAGACAGACAGACAGACAGACAGACAGACAGACAGACAGACAGACAGACAGATAGATAGATAGATAGATAGATAGATAGATAGATAGATAGATAGATAGATAGATAGATAGATAGATAGATAGATAGATAGATAGATAGATAGATAGATAGATAGATAGATAGATAGATAGATAGATAGATAGATAGATAGATAGATAGATAGATAGATAGATAGATAGATAGATAGATAGATAGATAGATAGATAGATAGATAGATAGACATCGCCCTTTGTATCGGGGTGGTGACAGGTGCCACCTTGCCATAAAGAAAGAAAATACATATATGCGACCCTAAAATTCTTTTATACCCTCGTATACCTGTCATCACCATCCTTCAATCCTACAGCCTCAGCTTCCTTACAATCTGCATATTAATCTCCCCGTGACGGCTTTTTGCATATCTTTGGTTCTTCAATTTCCCCTAGGGCTCGCTCCGTGCTCTAGACACTGAAGCGCGTTATAGGTTAGGGAAACGTGTTTCATCGTTTTTCTGGCTCGTTTACAGCAGCGACAAATTACCACTACGGTGTCAGTCTCCTGCTTGTAGCATTCTGTTCTCAAGCACCCAGCCCTATAGACTCGAAAAGTGAAGTGCTGCCTGCCCCCTGGTGCTGTCAAAAATAATTTCCTTTCCAACGTCCTTTTTGCTCTAATGTCAGTCTTTCTGGGTGGACATTATGGATGGATAGTATGAGCAGCCCCTTTGAAATGGCTTGGCGGCTAATGTCACCAAGCAGTGTCTTGAACTATATAAGCTAGTTGGTAAACAGGTAACGAAAAACATTTGACGGCGCTGGAAGTCGCAGACGATACTAATACAACAAGGCGTCCCTTGACGCATTCGTGTCGCCCTAGGCTTTTACTGCCGTTCAGCGCTTTAGTTACGTATTCATCAACTAGCTCATGAGGTTTTATATTTCTGCTGCGCTTATTTGACCACAATAACGTCCGTGACATGTTTTAAAGGGACACTAAAGTGAAAAATGATTTCTTCTGCCTCAGTAAATTACCGTTCTACAACACCAAAAAACACCACTCTTACAACGATAAGACATTTGGTAAGCCAGAAAAAGCAGAAGAACGAAAGACGGGTGGCGACGCCTACTTAAGTTCCCGCACCTGGGGGCTGTGACGTCTTGGATTTTTATGGCACCTTCTAGGGCCTACTAATTGCATATAGCGGTACAGATTGACTACATTGTGTTCTAAGGGAACCAAATATTAAACATAGAAAATTTCGAGAACCTTTATTCAGCCAACGTGGCCCAAATGCGAAAACATACTTTGGAATCCCTAACGTCACGCTGACGTACCAGTGCTAGAATTTCCGCGCGAAATTCAAATACTGATACTCGGACCTTCATTTTCTCATCTAATAATCAAACTATTTTTTTGAAATGACTGCCCGCAGAGTTCTCCAACAATGCTTCATTAGTCTAAACTGATTTATTGTTTCGCTTTAGTGTCCCTTTAACGAACCGTCAGAACTTAAGCATATTTATGGCCATAACAAGTAACATGTCTATTTATTCTGCCTGTTCTGTTACCTGCTTTTGCGCCTCTCTCGATTCATGATGATTTCTGACGACAATTCCTTTCAGAAGGGATGACAACAAATGTTCACCTAGCTTGCCTGAGCTAATCAAACTTTATTAGGGATCTATCGAAAGCATTTTACTTATCTCTAACGTATCCTTATTATTTACCGATGACTCTAACGATACAGTCCCAAGCTCGTCACCGTATTTTTTTTCTGCAAACATTCTGATCTCCTCTTTCTTATCTCGACCGCTGACCAGTTAGTACTCCCGTAAGCTTTGAAATCCAGCTCTTCTGGAAGGTGGACGCTCCCTACGCGTTCCTGTTCTGGGTGAATAATTTAACATTCTGTTACAATGCGCTAAGCTGGCTCCGTATTTTTGAGCGCAGCTCCTAGGCGCCCGTTCCTGCGTTTAACGTAGGCGTCCCTTGGCGTCTTCCCTCGGCGTAACCGAGCGGACGAGCACAGCCAAGGATGAGAGCGAACGCGGAGGATGAAAGACGGTGATAGTGAAGGGAGCGGGAGGAGGAAAGCGGAAGAGGGGGTATGGCGAAAGCGGGAGAAAAAAGGCGTGCTGCGCAAGAGGGGCTCTGCGGAGACGACCGCTACGAGATGTCGCCAGAGTAGTGCGTCGTTGTCTGATCACCGATGGCATGCTGCGAGCGCATCCACCAATACCATATATGGAAACAAAGCAGTGCATGAGCGGAGGTCTGTCTGCAGCAGGTGCTGCGAATCGCGCCCACGCGTCACCCACGCGCTGCCTCTCGCGATCTCCCGATTAGCGAGGCCACTATACGCCACACTTCGCTCCGTTTGCAATGTGCCGCACGAGACAGATTGTCCACGCCAGCCAACAAATATGTCGCGAAATGAAAACACGTATAGAGCTGCGCTCAAATTTCGCATTAGGGAGTATCGTAATCGCGTCGGTGAATATTTTGCGACGGTAGACCCATGCCTCATCCTGTTGCGAATATTTTCTTCTCTATCCTTTGTCCTCGGACAGCCAGATTGGGCCTCAAAAAGCAAGGCACTGCCCTTTGTGGTATCGTACACATTTTCGTTCCTGATCTCCTGCTTGCCGTCTTTGTAAAACTATATGAACTCTTCCGTTTGTTTCCATTCTTTGCACAGTATTTATACGGTCCCAGCTTCTTTTAGCACGTTTTTCTTTTCTTGATTCCGGGTTGTTTACGCTCTCTCTCGCAGCGCCCCCGAGCGGCAACAGCCTGACCCGGTGTTACGGCAAGTACGGCTGCTTCTCGGTGGGCGAGCCATTCCTGTCCATCCAGCGGCCCCTGAACCTGTTCCCGCTGTCGCCGGAAACGCTCAACGTGCAGTTCTTCCTGCGCACGCGCCGCAACAACGAGTACTACCAGCGGCTCAAATCCGGCGACGCCGACAGCTTCGCCGACTCGAAATTCGACAGCACGAGGCCCACCATGTTCATCATTCACGGATACCTAGAGCACGCATACCTCAGGTGGATACTGGTGAGTGATATGAGCCGCTTGTATATGCATACCGCGCCTCATCAACAAAGTTAATACTAGTTAGCTGAAAAAAAAAAGATATTTCGTCAGCATTGAGAGTGTATGTGGCAAGGTTTAGCGTTGCGCTTGAACTGCTGGTACGGCGGTTCTAATCGTACACGTGGGTGTGACGTATTGGCGAGGCGGCAAGGCAACGGCCTCTGCGCAGAAGAAACAGCCCCCCGGGTAGCTACCAGGCGTCTCACGACGCTGGCATAATAAGGAACGCTTGCCAGCGGCATCGCAGGCGTCACGCATCGACGATACGCTATAGATGAGGCCGAAGGAAAACCGTCGGCGTTTGCTGCAGTGCCAAAGAAAGGATTAGATGGATTTAGCTTGGCGGCTAATTACTTGTGTTTAGAAAAAGTTTATTTAAACAAGGGGCGATGCTAACACTGAGTCACAATCATGGCACAATTTCACCAGGACGATAACATATACAAGAAACGAAGTACTGTATACACGGCACGTTCTCAAAGTAGTGTCCGAGTCCTCACTCACTAACATATAACAACACAGACACACGGTAAAGCACAGTTAAACATAAGCTAATTGTCACATGTATAAAATGGTGTTCAATATATACAGTGTACACAATGGTTATGTACAATGATAGTATGACAGAGACACTTCTGAATAAATGTGGAATTGATTTAGGTCGTATTGCAGTTCGCGAGCTGCGCCACGTGATATGTTATGTCTTTGAGCAATTTCAATATTGATTTCCTCGTAATGCATTAAATCGAATCAATTTTGCGTTTGTCTTTTGTTAGATTCCTGTATGTTTCATGTATGCTCCTGTACTGCCTTGTAGAGGGGACCGTGGGCTCTAGTCAAGCTGTTCAGCAGCTTTTAACCATGGTCCCTCCATCGTTTTGATGGAAATAAAGCTTATTATTATTATTATTATTATTATTATTATTATTACTTTACGTAATTTTGAAGTGATGCTATGAGATGTGTATTCGTTCCGCTCAGACCAGTGTATGTGCCACGGTGTGGTACGCACACAACTGTTCAGGAGGAACGCTAATATGTGTGCGCGCAATGTTCATATGTTCATGCCAGCACCTGAGGTTGAACACGAACCTAGCCAGCGGGAACCCTGCCTCAGACCCGGCAGAACCGATGGAGCGGAGTTTGTGACGGTGCTTCCGTTTTGCTTTGTCGCTTTTGCAGCCAAAATCACTGCGCGTCTCTGGAGACCGTTTATCCCTCCACGCCTGGTCGCCGCGCATACACTTCTAAACCGTGACAGCACGACAGCGCGAACGTGTCTCAGTAGAGCGCCTACGTAGTTGCACTCGAAATATTGAAATGCTTATATTTGTTTTGGTTGCGACTGCCAGGCTTGACTATGAAATTTTCAAAAGTTTTACTGCCAGAAAAAAGGCATAACAAGGCCTGACAACGCTGAAATCTAAGTAACAGTTATCCCCAGTAGAGCCTGAGAGGATAATTCCCGTACATTTCATGGAAAAACTTTCCGCGAAAGATATTTCTTGCGATCGTGACTAACATATTGTCTTAAAAGGCATAACCTATTGATGCTTCTTGTCGACTACGTCTGAGCAAAATTCTCGCCTGCAAGAAATCCACAGAAAAATTAGAAGAATGTTTGGTAGGATCCCAGAGCGTTTCGTGTGGTCATGAAACGTACCAGCAATGGGTTTTTTTTTATCTAGCACTTCCGCTTATAAATATCCGTTCTCCAAATCTGTTCCTCTGCCTTTCGGAATTTTTGGCGTCCGACGCTGGATCTGCCATTCGCGTTGACGAACAACTACGACAGCTTCTGCCGACGTCACTGCGTGTTTTATGTCAGGGACGCCCACCTCTCGCGCATGGCGCCTGCACTGTCTAGGAGTACCTCGAAGACCCAAGTCGTCGTCGTTGTTGTGCCTACGGGGAATGGTCCCGAGACCGTCGTCGACGCGACGGCCTGAATAGTTGGCCTCTCTGAGCTCTACTACGTTCAGCACATGGGAGGCCTCAACATCCAAGTCGCAGTCAATAGCACGGCTTCCATGTCTCTGATCGTCGATGCTGGCTGCCTTGTCATCGGTGTCGAACGTTGTCCTGTCGTTCCCGTCGGCCCGCAGGTCTCCAACGTAACCTGTCTCTTCTTGCCATCCTTCGTTCCGAACTAAGTCCTCGTCCAGGCACTATCACCATACGGCAAGGTCCAGTCGGTCAACGCCGGTGTTACGAGCGGACGACGTGGCGTGCTCACGGACACCCGCTTTGTTCGAATGGAAATGAGCACCACAACCCCTGTCCCCAATTACCTGCGAGTCTCTGGTCATCGCGTGACGTCTGACTACCGCGGCTTGCAACGCGTGTCGTCGGTGCGGCTCCAGCTACCACTACCATGTAAAATGCACCTGTGGCCGTTGTGGTATCCATGGCCACGAAAGCGACGGATTTGACTGTCCTTGTCGGCGTTGCGGGGTGGTCACTCTACGGTCGTGTGCCCTGTGCTGTGTTCATACTCAGACATTGCTGCTGGAGCCTTCTGCTCCTTGCCGCCGGCGTCAGCTGCGGTCGCGACTGCGCGTGACGTCGTAACGAAAGAAATTGCCTTGACACCGCATCAACCAGCGTCGGCAAATGAAAAAAAAAATGGGGGACGCTTAGGCTTCGCTTTGAAGAGTGGAGCGCCGATATGATTCAAAGATCCCTGGCTGCTCATCACGCTTCCCGGCAACTGGAGCGTATGCAACCGTAATGTTTACCTGGAAACGCTTGCCGCGAACGCTATGCACGAAGGCGAGCTTTGTGGTGGAACCAAGGCCTCTTGTGTGGGCCGCGATGCGGCGGAAGCGAGCGCCAACAAATTATAAGGAGCCGGGCGCGCCGCTCCGTGGCCTCCAAGACGCCCATCGCGCCGGCGCGCGCAAAATGGCGGACGCTGCGGCCGGTCTGTGAAAGCCGCGGCCGGTCCGTGTGTGTAAAGGGGTTTCTTTGAATTTTCGCATAACCAAATTATGTTTTTTCGTATAGTCAAATTACAATCCGAGAGCTACCATGTCTGTAAGTTATGCACAGTAGTAGTTTACGGTTTTTCTACGTATTTTAGCTTGAGAAATTCAATTAGTTCAGTCAATTCCTTGCGGCACATTGAAGGCCTGAGCATAAGTGGTCAGAAAAAAATATTTTTGCCGAGAGGACATCTGACGCCGGACACTGCCGCGGGACGCCGGATTTTCCGCCACATGAGTTCCTTAACACTTTCGCGTTAAAAGAACAAACATGCAGCTCGAGCGATCGCAACACGCCATGTTCGCCAGCCTCTTCGACCGAAAAAGACGACCGCGCTAGTGATGCAGAGTTTGCGATTAATATGGGTACCTGGGCACAAAGGCATATTTATGAATGAAGCGGCAGACAGCTTGGCCAGCTTAGCACGCCGCATCAGCGGCCCTGTGTTTGCCCTTCTTCCAACGACGGGCTTTATCACGTCTTTCAGGTTTAGAAGATACATATTTTTCACATCAAAATCAAATTCTAACATCATCCTCACTACTACGCCACTTACAATTCCCTTGGAGCAGGAAATTTCGCAAAACCAGACAGACGGAAGTGACACCAAAGAGGTTGCGTTGTCGAGTCCCACCCCTAAATTTATACATGCACCGATCTGCTCTGGCGTTTTCCCCTTTGTGCCATTTTTGCAACTCATTAGAAACGACAACACTACTTACTGGAAGCCGGCGTTTCTCCTCCCTGAGAAAAAGGCCACTAGAAATTACAGTGCGAATGCTCGGCCTGCCATTGAACACTCCGGTGCTGCTGTCTTTCGGAGCGTCGGTGCTTGGGCACTCACACAGGAATGTATGCATCGCCATAGGAAAATTCATTATTGAATCAAACAGATTTCATTGTTAATCGTATTATTCATTTGATTCTCCCTTTATCGCTTCATTTATATTACATATAACTTTTCTTTATCAATGACTGTCTACTGAGTCGCTTTGACCTTTCCTCGCTTTAATTGATTTATCAAGGTTATAGATTTTTATATTTATTACCTTTAGACATATGTAAAACCTGCCCGACGCTTGGTCGATCCCCGTGAATGGGTATGCGCCAAATACAACAACAACATCATCATCATCATCATCATCATCATCATCATCATCATCATCATCATCACGTGGCCGATCGCAACACGCCAGGTTCGCTGGCCTCCCAAGCAGCGAAGGACACGCACGCTGTGGCCGACAGCGCCTCCACTTCGGCTGCTATACTATCAGTCCTCTTTATCACACGGAGGTTTTAAACATGGCTAAAACACGTGACCCTGCGGTTTATACGCTTGATACACCCGCAAAATCTGCTATTGCTTCACCCGCCTCGGTCCCGTCGCCTACCACGCCGCATCCGATTTGTGGCTCGCCGTTGCGTCTGAATGAGCCCCCGGCTAGAGCGAAGCTGTCGGCCGCGATGACACCGATCCCGCAGCCCAACAGCTACCGAAATCGTCGTCAGAAAACAGCTTCGGCCTCGGAGTTGACAGCAGCGTTGGACTCTCGCCAAGCCTGGATGGACTGGACGTAGAGCGGGCCCGCGCGCGTCAGCCTCCGGCTCGGACAGCGCCCCGGATCGCCACGCCGAGTTACAACGGCCAAAGGAACCTCAGCCTTCTTCGGAAGGGTCGAAGCGCGTGTAGCGCATGACCCCTGGACTTGTTCCCGGGGTGCCGACTTGAACGACACGACCAGGTCAGTTTGGTGACACATATATATCTAAATATGGCTGACACCGTGAACATTATTTCATTAAACGCGCAGGGGTACTGAAGTCCTATAAGACAAGCCGAAATTATCAGCGAAATGCCCGCGATAAAAATTTTGACATCCTGTGCTTGCAAGAAACAATTTTTTTTTTCATCATTGGACATGTTCTTTCTTTCAAACGCACCTTCAACCTTGACTGTTCTTTCTTCTTCGCGACATGACGCTCTAGTGGAGTCGGTATTACTATTTCCAATGCAGCTACCTTGCGAGATCATTATGTTTTTTATGATGGGACAGGGGGAATGCATTTGATTGTGTACTATCTTCGTTTATGTTACGGATTTTGTGCATCAATGGACCCGCCCAGGACACAAAGTCAAATTATTTTTTTCGTGACCTGGACGTGTGTCCTGGACGTCGTCACGTGGTGCTTGTTGGGGGCCTTAATTGTGTTTTAGACACGCGAGCAGATGTGCAAGGCCCGGGCTGGGGTCGCCCTGATTGGAAAGCACGGGAGTGTGCGTCGCCTCGCCCAGCACTTTTCGATGCTGGATACATATCGACTTTTTCATGGTTCTTCATTTGTCTGGACGTGGCAACGGGGTGCGTCGTCAAGCAGCTTAGACCGTGCCTTTGTGCCAAGCAATTTAGCTCACTATGTCTCCCAATCTGATGTAATAACTTTACCTTCATCTCCTGCTTTTATTTCGAATCACAGACCAGTTATCCTTGAAGTTTGCTTCCCTGCTTCCTCATCAGTAAAACCTTGGCGGCTTGACATCCGCGTTCTGCATGACGCGCGCTCGCGCTCTTGTTTGTCGAGTCTTGCTTGCTTCTCTTTCTAGATCTGACCCAGAGTCGTGGGACGCGCTCAAGGTGCAGTGGCGTCTGCATTGTTCAGTTGAAGGTCACGCACTCAGACGACGCACGTCAGAAGAACTGGCGGATACTGCCACGAAGCTCCGTATTGCCCTTCGGGCCAATCGACTGGCTCGACTGATGTGGTCATGGCAGCGTGGGCTACGGAGGCGTTTCCAGCGCCTCATCGCAGTGTTGTCTTTGTCAGCTGCTGCTTGGCGATGCAGACGTAATCGGTGTGCATACCCTGAAGTACTCCGCTGTGCAAGAAACTCGCTTTTTAGACAGCCGAATACATTAGGTTCTGCGGCCCCAAGAGCACTTTCTGTTATGTGGCCTCCCACGCGTGATTATTCCCTCTTTGTAACGCATTTTGAAAACATGGTGCGTATACGACTATGCAAATAGATTCTGGTTCTCGAGGATCGCGTAGAATGCTTAATGGGCTGCCTCAGGTTCCACCTGAGGTAACTGACCGTCTTTGTGCACGAACGTCGGCTGATGAGGTCAAGTCAGCATTATCTTCCATGAAGCGTGGCTCGGCCCCAGGGCCGGACGGGCTACCCGTTGAGGTTTATCTTTATCTAAACTTCTGGGAAGGTATTGGTGCCACTTTCGTATCTATTATCAGCCGCTGCTTTGAGAACTTTGGATTCCCGGCTAGTTTTCGCGACAGCCGTATTGTGCTGATACCTAAGCACGATCCATCATCATTTCGTCCAGAGGAATGGAGGCCAATCACGTTTCTCAATGTTGACTACAAAATCTTCGCAGTTGTTGTCACTCGACGCTTGGGAAGCCTGATGCCTTCATTAATAGGACACCATCAGACATGCCCAGTCTCGGGAAGAGAGATACGCAGTCTCTCGTTTGTTGCGCGTGACATAAAGACGTACATGCTGACCAGGTCAGCAGACGGTCTCTTGGTTTCACTAGATCAAGAAAAAGCATTCGGTCGCCTTGAACAAAGCCACACGTTTAATACACCGATCTCGTTCGGCTTTTCGTTAAATTTCGTTGAACTTTTTTAGAAATTCCTATTAAAATATCCGAAGTACATTGTTTCTTGATGGTCGTAAAGGTGCACCATTTCCCGTCACTTGTGGTTTTCATAACAAGGGTGCCCTCTATCCCCAGTACTCTTTGTGCTCAGCCTTGAACCATTTCGGCGCTAAGTAGTGAGAGACCCTTACGCGCGCGGTCTCCCACTACCTGGTAGCGGTGTTGTGAAGGTGATTGCCTTCGCCGATGACATCACATTGTATCTCAGGAATGAAGACAGCTTATCCCGTAGCCTTCGAATTTTCACTGAGTATGTAAATATTTCAGCTGCTGCGCTAAATTTTTCAAAATGTCGTTATTTGTTCATTGGTTCCCCACAGACACGCCTAAGTATGCTTTTCCGTCTTCAAAAGAGCGATTCTATTTGTATTTCAGGCCTTGATTACGCTTATAATGGCATATCAAACTCTGTGTGGCTCTCAATTCTTGAAGATGTGAGGCGAAATATTCAGGATGTTCAAGGGTATGATTTACGCTTATTAGAAAGAAGGTACTTAGCACAGTGTGCATTTTGCGGCCGTGTGTGGTACGTTTGTCACGTTGTACAGCTACCTTACGAGTTACTAGGTCCTTGCCGTCTCTTCGTTCCTTGTTCTGGTAGGGCAGTACAGAACTGGTTTGTCGCGCGGCGCTTAGGCAACCACGCCCTCGCGGTGGGTTCGCGTTCCCATCCGTGTCTGTGCGCTGCCGGCTACTTGCTGTGTGATTTCTGCTCCACCTGTTGCAGGGTGATCAGTGTCTCGCCCATGAACTCGCCTGTTATTCTTTGGCGCAGGGGACGTCAGCAGAAACGGTCGTAGTTGTCCGTCAACACGAATGGCAGGCGTCGGACGTCTGCGCTAAGAGTCCAGCGTCACACGCCGTTTCAGCCATGACTCATTCCGAACCCCGTATACCCGACCACGCAGGCCCTCCGTGTAGCGCTGAATTACTGAATTGAGTTTCCCAAAGTAAAATACGACTTACACACAACCTACTAAACATGATAGCGTCGGATTATGATTTGAATATACGAGAAAACGTAATTCTGTTAGGCGGAAACTGAAACACAAACCCGTTTACTAACGTTTCTACCATTCAGAGAGCGGAGGGCCCGGTTCCTTGCAACACCATCCAGATGGCGCTCGCCTCCGCACATCCGCGGTCTACGAAAGAGACCGCGTTTGTACCAGACAGCTCGCCTTCCTGCACAGCGTATCCCAGTAAACGTTACGGTTGCATTAAAGATGACACAAGCTGCAGTTGCCGGGAAGCGTGAGAAGCAGTCAGAACTCGGGGATGTTTGAATGCTATCGCGTAGCGCCCTCCGAATTTCGTGATCGGTGATTGGACATATAGCGCCGATGCAAAGGGCGTGTGTTGTTGCTGGGGCGTTCATTGGGCGCGTTCATCACCGAGCTGAAACTCTTGCTTAAAGGACGTCGATGAAGCAAGAAGATTTTTCTCCATGTAAATTTGTGCGGTAGTTGCTCTTAATTTAAACTCAATATTTAGGGAAAACTTCCAGACTACCCAGAGCCCGCACTGAGGCTTTTCAGGGTGGCGTATACGAACAGTGGACAGTAAGAGAAAGAATGAGCTGTAGCTGTGACATACATCGTTGCACAGTATATTTGGAACATAGTTTTGTACATATGACAATTTATGTGTAGCTGTGCCTTTCCGTGGGTCTTTGGGATTGTATGTTAGCGAGTGAGGACTCGGACGTGCCATGTATACAATGCTTCGTTTCTTTATATGTTATCGTCCTGGTGGAATTGTGCTGTGGTTGTGACTCAGTTTTTGTATCGTCTCTTGTCGAAATAAACTTTTTCTAAACTTGGCTACTTGACGTGCACTTAAATCGTGGGCCACAAGTGTTACACGCACCTACGTTTTACTCCGCGGCCGTGGCATTTTATCGCCGCGTACAGCAGGTACGTCCTCATGTAGGCGTTCTCGAAAACCGTGTTCTGGATACAATGTCAGCCTCACTGCTTCCTCTAGTTCCCTCAGCGCGCCGCGCACACTCCAATAATCTGTCATGGGGTGCGACAACGGCGTCATTTCTGCCTGGCCACCTATGCGACTTCATACGGCGTCTAGGGTGGCAAGTGCTCCCAACGCATGGCAGACTACAGCGGTGGGGCATAGTTTCATCTTCGCTGTGTCCCAATTGCCCCCTTCAAGAATCCAACAAGCACGTACTGCTCGAATGCGTCGTTGCTAAGGTATTTTGGAGGGCCATGCATGCTGGTTTCCGTGGCCTTGGAGTTAACCGCTTTATTACATCTGGTCGCTGCTCACGTGGTCGCTTCACGCGATATTTAATTGCTGCGGGGGGCCTTTTGTCTGTGACGAAACCGGTGCGAGGCAGTTGCCGCGGGACATCGTCACCGCGCTCTGTTCCCGCTTCTGGAGAGGCTCTACTTTGAGCTACCGTCGTTTCTGTCAGAGGAGTTGTTCTTCCTTGGGGAAGAATAGTTCCTTCTACAGTGATCATGCCGTTTCCCGTCGGTTGCTGATGGACGCATACATATTCATTTTCGACCAACCTGATTCTTGTAGCCAGGATATCAAAAGTATTCACTGAATATACATGTATGTAGGTGCCCGTGATTTCTGTGTGCTCTCGTATGCATGATCATTTTTGTATATACACCTCTCATGTATCGCTACAAAGTGTCTCAGTCACACCATCATTGTACATAACCATTATGTACGCTGTATATACTGAACATCATTTTATATATGCGACAATTAGTTTATGTGTGACTGTGCGCTTCCGTGGGTGAGTGAAGACTCGGACACTACTTTGAAAACGTGCCGTGTATACAATGCTTCCTACTCTGTGTATGTTATCGTCCTGGCGAAATTGCGCCGTGATTGTGACTCAGTGTTCGTATCGTCTCTTGTCGAAATAAACTTTTTCCAAAAACACAAGCATGAAATGGCTATCGGCAAAGCAGACTGGTTGGAGATGATACTATAGCCACAATCCTACAATGGGTGTATGCATACTCGCAACGGCACACACCCCACCACCCCCCACCGCACCACGCCACACTGTGCACTGGACCACATCGACGCAATAGTTTCCTGTAACAGACAGAACCTCATTGCAAGTATCGTTTCGGTCATACTGCCATTCGCGGCCGCGCCGCGGAACTCCCGGACCGCTGGCGTTGAAAAGTACACTCAGCGCAAAAAGAAGACAATCAAGTGTATAGTGCCCTGTATCTGCCTTTTGAGCGTTGCTATTGGAAATGACAAATAAAACTCGACGTACTAGAAGTTAAATGTTGAGTGTTATTGTGAACAAACATTAGGAAGAACTCGGAAGCAACATTTTTTTTTTTGTAACTTGTTTGGGAAGTAATTAGCCTATGTAATGCAACCTTGACTGGTTGCCCGGATGATCTCGTTTTGTTCTCGCAGCTTATCCGGATGTTCCCGTTTGAGTGCCCGGATAACGGCTCTGGCTTTTGGCTTATGGTCACCTGAAGGTCGAAGACAACGGGTGCTAAAAGCATGTCACGCTTATTATGTCAATAACCTTACTAATCAGGTCGAGCCTCCTCGTGCCTGGAGACCACAGCGTCAGTAATTGTTTTGACACTTTCTACTGAAAGGTGAAGAACTGACAGTGATAGAAAGATCTAGCTTTGCGCAGGAACTGTCGGTATCGGTTATATGTCATCCTGGGTTCTAGTTACACGTACAAAACGACTAATAGTCTGTCGATAACACATCCGGGCTGCTCTTCCATGTGGATCAGAATGGAAGCCAACCATACGGCAGCGAGCAGAGATTAACCCTTTCCAAGCAATGAAGAAAAACGTAATCTATTGTTTCTGTTTGCTTACAAATCGAGCAGTAATACTCCATAGCACACGAAAATCCCGTTTTTCTCAGAAAGTTGCGACCAAAAGCATGCTTGTGTGTCATTCAAAAACTTAAGTCTTCGCACTTAGTGGCACGTGCAGCTTTTTGACGCGTTTTAGTACGTTCAGGTCCTGCTCTCAACTGTGTGCGGCGGCTGTGTACAGTGGGGTAGAAAATGACGTAACGTACTCTAGACACTACTTCCTCAAAGAAACCTTGAACTACTCAAAACGCGTACCTTGGGGCGAAACAACAAATTCCGGCAACAGTCGTGACACGTGACACACTGTAAGAAAGGGTCACTACTTTCGCGAAAGAAAACGAACTTGCTTACTAACTTTCTGACAAACAAAATTATGCAGTCACAACCGCCCGACCTTTACTCGCTGGAGCAAGTTCGTGCGACCGCAGCTCTCCCAGCCTGACCCTCAGACAAAAACTGAAAAATAAAGAAGCTGTGCCATTTCTGCGCCCTTACCCTATACTACAGAGAACAGTTTGCGTGACATACCATAGGCATATTCGCAAGGGTCACTATGCATATTTTTTTTCGTATGCAACGCTCGAACGCGTACTTCTCTCGTGCCAAAGCCACGTAGCTCTTTGCGGCGTTTGGTACATGCGTCACGTGTCACTGTCTCCCATTCTTCTCTCGTGCCAGCTAACGCTTGGAGACGCTGTGTTAAAGACTACACTGCGTTCGGCATGGGCGCGCATTTTCCAGTTCTTTTCTCGTATCAGCTAACGCTATGTAGAAGCTGTGTTATATTGTACCCTGCCTACCCAGGTTTTAACGCTTCTCTGCGGGCGTACAAATTCCAACGTCGTTTCAACATATACCGCGTGGCACAGCGCAATTTTACAATACTCAGTCGTACATTGCGTCACATCTGGCGTGCGTTTTTACCACGGTGTTGCAAACAGCTCATGCTATAGGCGTGAACTTGTTGCGGGAATATGGCATTGTGGTTAACATTCGTGAAGGCGTGGTCAATTCGTTCCACTAGCTGGTAAGGACGCGACGAACCACGATGCTGAACCATGACGCAGATCTTTACGTGTCGCCGACGACGATGTCCTTACACCGCCCCGATCATGCAATCTTGTTCCGGTTATTTGCCATGCACAGTACAACGAAGACGGAGTAGCCGAACAAAAAGAACTAATGTTCGGCAGTGTGTTACACTCCTGTAACACGTCAAGGTGCAAGCCTACTGCATACGTGGTACTGCTACTGCACACTTCTCGCAAGACATAACGAGCCGCAGTGTGAAGTAAACGTGTGACGCTGTAAGTCGACCTCAAGGACACATGCGAGTACCTAATGCACTACCTAAAGGTCATTTCTTTCTCTCTTTCTTTCCGTCTTTCATTCGTTCGTTCTTTCCTTCCTTTTTTTTTCTTTCGTTTCTCCATTCATATTCAGCCACTGCATCTTTGTCTTTATTGGACGCTTGCACGTGCTTGCCTGACTTTTGAATGTGTTTTCGACCACCTTAACGTTACGTACTACTTTGTTTTCTTTTTTCTTGTTTTGCTGAAGATTCTGCTCCGAAGAAAGATATGTGGTTCAGCCCAGTGGGTAAGACACTCGGCTTCCGAGCGTAGGATCGTAGGTTAGAAACTCACTACCGCCAACGCTATTTCTTAGGAATTCATTGTTTTTTTTTTATCTTCTTCCTACTCCCAATTATAGGCCTTCGAGCCATCCTTTAATAAATACATCTTGTCATCATCATACATTAATTTCTTTATAGTTATTACCAAAGCGCAGTTAGAACGCAGGCCAGAGCTTGCGCGGACGAAGAACGCATGGGTAACGCAGGCTTCTGAGAGGGAGGGCCACTTGGCGTCGAGGCGATGATCACGCGACACCTGGCGCGTTATCGCTTTCAGCAGGTGTCCCTTTGGCCCACTCTGCTCCGTCGATGCGCGCTTGTGACGTGGCATGGTATTCAGCGCGAATTTAAGTGCTGTCTTTACCTTCTCCAGACGACAGACACCGGCTTTTTCGCTCAATGTATCATTTGATGTTTTCGCATAAACAAAAACACTTATGTGCGCGCAATTACGAAGGAAAACTTCGTCTGAGATGTCGTTTTGTTGGATCGGTCAGTGTGCAGCCGGCAGTGCCTGCTTTCAAAAGTACTGCGTGCCCCCCCCCCCCCCCCCCCCTCTACTCCGTTAGATACGCCTATGCGTCTTTTTCAGGCGTAACATTTTAATTTTCATTGTCACCTCGATGAGCTCGCGTTCCCATTTTAATCAGTTGGACACGTTTTCCTTTTTTTCTTTTAATTTTCTCGAGCAAGACCTACGTTTGAAGGGCTACGATAGCAGACAAACGCTGCACGCCAAAGTGGCTAAGAAGGCTAGTTGCATGTATACAAAAAAAAAAAAAAAAAAAGATAGCACCAGTTCTGCGTATACATGCCTCCGCACATGAAATGTGAGCAGAGCGGACGGGTAAGGCGACGCTCAGCTAAAGCTGTCGATTATCGCTTTTCGATACAGGGGGTATATGGACACTTCTCCCGTAGAGAGAACGCAGCATATGAACAGCGGCTAAGGTGCCTGGCTGGAACACAAAAGCTTTCTCGACATTTTTCTTATGGTGCGTCGCTCGTAAGCACCACCATCCCGACCTGGAAGGCGCCCCGACCTCGGCGCGTGATCAGCGCGATATACCCTGTGTCCCAGCTTAGCCAAGCTGTTCAAAGAAAAAAAAAATTTTTTTTAAAAATACACGATGCTAAATACGATTATCAGACTACGGTGTTCGGTCGTCCCAAGTCTGACAATCGAACAGCGTGGGTCTTAAAATCGTACCTTGCACAGCGTTTCTCAACTTTGTTATTTTTCTTTGAACAGCTTGGCTAACAGTTAGCTGGTACACCGTATATATACAGTATACCTCGATGTGAATGCAGAGCTGCTAACGAACTTCGGAGCATCAGTGAGTTCAATTTGGAATAAGTTCCAATCCGCCCCATTCCGTGGCGCTGCGTGTGGCGCTGCGCTAACGAACGCGTGGCCGCGGGTTCGATACCTAGAAGCGCTAGTACGCGAACTGTGCATTTACTGCCCGTTAACGAAACCCAGGTGGTCAAAACTAATTAATTCATGAGACCCCTACATACAGCGTGAAGATTGTGGCTTTGGCACGTGAAACCCCACGATACATTTTAGTGTAAGAATGACACGCGGTTTGAACGGCGGAGAAGACAAGAAACGGACTTCGATGCGTGTACACCACCATTCCCTCTCCGCGAATTCGCGCTGTGGGCTATATACTCCCGCTTCGCACTACTTCCCCTTTTTCGGCATACGGCGCCGCATTCGGTGCAACGTTATCAATACGTGAAACAATCTTTCACTTCTTCCTTAGTGGAAAGACAAAGGAGCGGCTACACGAGAGCCCTCACGCATGAGCGCGCGCGAGGAAGTGGGCGTGCAAGAAACGCGGCCTGCAGAATCTGACGTCGTCCCGTTTTTCTAAATGACGTGACACCACGCCGCGGAGGAACACAAAAAAAACTTCCTCCCACGGTCCGTACAGCGTGTCGTATCGAACTCATTTAAGCAAAGCACAGGTTATCAACGTTCTTTTCGCTGTATCGCCGCCTGAACAAAGTGACTTGCAAAGGCGTGCGCTGCTGAGAAAAGTGCGCAGATCTGCCAACGGCATGGATAGGAGAATTCCACTCAGCACCTCGGAACACCGGGTAGGACATCACCACGCATTAACCACCCGTCTATTGTCTAGCCACATGTGCCGGACCAGACGTCGTTAAGCATTCCTTTCTTTCAGAAAATATACGTATGGTTATATGGACAAAATCCTAGACGATCCTTCTGTCGGTCCTTCTCTGTATATGTGTTTGTTTGCACTCGCGTTCTCGGAACACCCGTGTACCGATGTTTGCCCGCTACCGACCTCGCCTCGACGTCGTCTTCGACCCTGCCTTGGCGCCAAGTTTAGGGGCGAACAAACTTCATCTTTCCGCAGCTGGTTACCGAGGCATCTGGCTCGATCGATCCAACAGCGGCGGCTTATGCAAAATAAACACCCCCTTCTCAGCCGATGGCATCGTTCAAAGCTATATGGGGGGACTTGAAGTGTAACGGGCAGCGCGAGGTCGTTCTTTGTGTAACTCCTTCGGCTAAACCGCCCAGTTTCAGGGCTCGCTGAAACGCTCTCAAGGCTTTGACCATGGCGTCGGTGCATCGTAGAAGTGCCCTGCATTTTGCGCGCTTAAGATCCTAAAAGCACCGGAGACACACGACGAAGCCACCAATAATGCGAGAAATCGAAGATAAACGGTGTCGCGAAATCTGCAAAAAAAAAAAAAAGAAGAAAAAGAAAAGACGAGATCAACAGCGGATATACAATCCAGGAGAATACTGAACAGATAACGCAAGTAGTCAGAAGTGAACCGTGGGCCTAGTTAAAAGCCCCGGACAAAAAAAAATAATAATGTTGAAGCAGCGGCGAAGGTTGTTTGCTGCTAAATATATTGAAGTGCCAAAGCGAAGCGGTGCCGATCGAGTAATATATGGTATAAGTGGTGCGTTGGGAGATACAGACCTCATAAAGCGTAAAATCTAAAAATAAGGCCTCTGCACACAGAATGTGGCTACCAGTAAGGCCAATCGTCATCCTATATATGTAGCGGAAGCTCGAGACACTTCTTCGTACGACACGATTTGAATAAAATGAAAAACAAAAAGAGCTCTGCTGTATGAAAGAGAGCGCGCAAGTGAGATAAGAAGGTGGGAGGGTTACGGCGCCGGGAATACTAAGATTCGCGACGGCGACCTTGTTGTCGGCCACTACAACAACGCAAACTGTCCGAGATCAAGTACTGCGAAATCGGAAAGGAAGAGTAATAATGAATCACATGTGCTGTTTGTATAAAAATGAAATGAAATGAACTTAATTGTACGGCGTCGCAAAAATAAAACTGTTTTCAACGAGGTCATCACGTAGAAAGTAAGTTTCTGTCGGCTATAGTCGTTGATGCGAGTACGCGGATCGCTCTGCATGAATCCCACCCTGAATGCTGCGGTGCACGGAACAAATTTAGAGGTGCTTCAAGGGGTCCACTAATGTGGAAAGTGTAAACACCGCCCCAGTTTTCGCCTTTTGCGCCTACGCAGGAGCATTTATGTGCTCGCTCCATCTGGCCAATCAGCCTCCCCAGTACCTCCCTAAAGCTTGCATGCACTTCGTCGTACTCTATCACCGCGACCCTTTCCCCGCATTTCACAACGGCAGCAGCGCCTTCGAACCCATGCTAGCGCCGACGACATGGAGGCCAGGGGAGGTACTCTGTAAGTGTCCACCTAGTGGGCATGTCCATTTCATTACGCTGCTGAAGTTCTGATTGGCTGCGCTTGGGCGCACGTCAGAAGGAGACAGGCGCCGCCAGCCAATCAGCGTTTCAGCAGCAGACGAAATGGGCATGCCCATTAGGTAGACGCGCACAGATTACCCCCTGCAGGTCGATGATGCAACAGTTTCGGAAACAGCGGGTTATGGGTTCGATGCCCAACTCGAAAAAAAAAAATGTCATATTTTCCTTGTTTTGTTTAGTCTTAACTGACAACTGGAGTAACGAACTGGGTTTAGGTTTATAGTTTTCGAGGTCGGTGGGGTTTTTGTTAAATGGGCTGGACCAGGACGATTCAGCGAATGCATGGCTAACTGCAGAACCCAGTTCACGCTAACTGTTAAGCTATCCGTGGTTAATGAAGAAAAACATCGCGATTGCCACGAACTACGGGGCGCACTGGGCGCAACAGGTGTTAGAGTCACGGGCGGGGAGTCGGGTCGAAGTTCGCATTGAGAAACCAGAAAGCGCAAATGGAAAGCACGATAGAGCACGGCGGCACGTTCTTTTAGTTCTAACGTTATCGCATGTCGTCCACAGTGGGGGGGCTTTCTAGTTTCTCTTGGGAACGTTCATTCCTCAGACGATATACATCAGGTTTTAGGTAAGGGTGTGCCGATCTTAGAAATTCCGCATACGAATTGAGTAGTCCTTGTTATTCTATTCGCATCCGATTCCAGAATTTCCTACTCGAATTTGTCGAGTATTTTTTGCGTTCGAATACACAGCGGCATTTTTTTTTTCTTACAGCCTAGAAGGAGAAAAACTCATGCAATGTGTTGACTCACCCAAATTATTTTGCCGCACGATAACCTCGGTTGTGCAGGTGACAGCAGTGTCCGGGTAAACGCACGGATGACATCACTTGGTGCACAGTCGTTTTCAGTCGTTAGATAAGCGTGTCTCGCCTTAAACGGCCCGCGAATGTAGTGTCTCGATTTAGGCAAAACAATTTTCATGCAATAGCATTTCAGGCGGCTTCCCCCCACTTCACAGGCATCCACCTGACGAAAACTATCGACCGATCCCGAAGACAGTGCACTTCAGAGCGGCACGTCGACGGTCGTAGCCACCTCTCTGCGAAGTGACTTTTTTTTTTCATGAGCTTTGTTTGTTTGAACGATTGACTTATTTATGCAAAGTTAATGCCACGGAACAACACGGCGGAGCACGTATGGGTATACGAGAAGAGAGAGAGAGAGAGAAAAGGGAGGAAGGAAAGGCAGGGAGGTTAACCAGACTGCGTCCAGTTTGCTACTCTACACGTGGGGAGGGAATGGGGAGTGAAAGAGAGAGAGAGAGAGAGAACATGAGTCTATGCCACACTTTCACATGTACTAAGTTAAGTGTAGGATGTCTATGGTCGGGCACTCAAGTCTGTTGCCTTCAGGTATACGAGAAGCTCATCTTTACTGCCTGGGATCCCTCGACGCACGCACGATGCCCGTCCGACGCGGCCGGGAGTCGAACCCTGCGACCTCGTGATCAGCAGCAGAACGCTCTACACCAGCCGAGCCACTCGAACGTTTAGGCAGCGCCTGTTCGCTCATTGGAAGCTGATGGCCTTCTCTCGGCCGAGATCATCTCGATACCTCTGGCAGAATTTTTTTTTCTCTGACCTATAGTTACAAGAACTTTCTCCGGAACGCACGACACCGGCGACGTAGATAAGCTGGCTCTGACAGAAACGTGGAACGGTCACTGTGCCCGCACACGTGGCATTATGCAAATTAGAGTGAAGAATGAAGGGCCACGCTCTCATGGGCACAAGCCATTAGTAAGATAATCAGCCGTTCCTAAGAGCGATGATCTTAGTCGGGTGTAAGACAACTGCAGGATTAGCCGACAAGCAACGAAGCCAGGGAGGTCATAGGATAAGTTAACTGTTCCTTTTTAGTTTAACTCTAGAAATAACGAGGGATAAAAAAAGAAAATGAAAGTGGACGAAAACACAGCCTGTTACCAGCATAACCCACGCATTTCGTATTACTATATAGCTGCGACCGCGCGTGGCCGTCATATGGTTATAAGCTCTAACTAATACGAAACATATTATTCTAGCTCACGATCAAGTTAGAGGTAGGGGAATGGTCTTTGTTTACGTTTACTTTTTTTTCCCCATACATGGACAATTTTAGTTTTGTCGCTCCACTTGGATTCTCCAAACGCGACCGAGCCTACCTAAGGGAAACGCGGCGGTGCCCTAAGTGGATGTAATTGTTACACCCCGGATATAAGGGGAGGGGAGGGGGGAGGGCGTTATGCGCCATCGAGGACGACACGCGAGTGTGCTCCCGTGATCCCGGTCGACGCCGCACCTGCTTCACCCTTAAACTTCCACGCACGAATCCTACTCGTTATACCAGTTTGTATGCCAGCTGAAGACGAGTCCTACCCGTGAAAGTCACACTTCCTTAGGTATGGGGTTAATGGGGCTTGACCGTCGAGGTTGGAAGCAGTACGCCTCCGGCTACATCGCCTCGCTTATGCTGAACATATAAGCTCGCTTTACGAAATGAGTTGAATAATAGAAAAAAGAAATAAAAAAGTATAATGAAACGATAATTTAACACGTGCCTTAGAATCCTTAGAATTTTCAGCACTTGTACGCGTGCTCAGAGGCACACAGAACAGAACCAAAACGCAATAATTAACTCTAAATGACACGAAGCTTGTTTGAGTTAGCGAGGTTGCAACGGTATGGGGATGACACGACCTCAGCTTCGTAGCCTTCGGTACGACGAGGACGGAGGCAACGTTTGCTGCTTGTCGAAGTAAGAATGTTGGTGATAGGTGTATGTGCAGAGGGACGCATATCTAAATACATCTAAGGCTTCATGCCCTTTACGTCGCGGCTGCACATCCATGTATGGACATACTAGGGCGAGCCAAGAGCGAGCGCATTTGTACCTCAGTCGCGCGTACCCAGATGAAGATATCCGGTGCCGGCATTGTCTGTTCGGACACATACCTATTGACCCAAACTGTCTACTACAGGCCAGACAGCAGGCAGCATCAAGTTCTCTACTCGGCAAGACAGCCGTGCCAGCACGTACCAAGCGATCCGAGTTGATATATATCCACAAAGATATCCGGCCAGGAAACGGCGACAACGAAGAATACCAAACCCCGCGTAAACAGAAAACTTCGCTTCAGAAAGTCCTGCACTGCAGTGAAAGTTCTCCCTTTTAAACGCCGCCAACTCCAAGTATCGTCTCAACCGTCAACGGATGATTGCGCAGCGTCCCAAGTTTGAGGCGTAGCTGTTGCCCTTGCTGGGCATAAAGAGGGTGGGAGGAAGGGGAGGGGGGGGTTGCTCGATCAACGAGTGGGCCAGGTCAGCCACTCGAAACGTGCACGCCCAACGCGGTGCTCCCACGGTTGGAGGACTTTTGGAGAGAAATCGTTTCGCGAACGGTGAAACAAGGTTTCCACACTTGGTGGCACCTTGACGTCGCTTTAAACCACCAGGAGTGAACCCCACATTGGCCGGTTCACCTGAGTGCCTGAAGTCAAGTACGGACGCTTCTGCATGTAATTTACATTTCTTCCGACGCCACTTATCTAGGCAACACTGTTTAGTAGTGGCATCGGTCTTAAGACAAAGCCTCTTTCTTCTGAACAAGCTGTCTGGCATTTAGGATGAATGTAATGTGTCAATCAAATGAATATTTTTTTTTCACATCTGGACGTACATATAGTAAGTGGTAGCGTGATAAAAAAAAAGGTGATAAAAAAATGTGGAGAGAAGATGGGGTCACTGGACGCCCCATTTTGTGAGCGCTGAAAGCGCTGGGACTTCTTGCCTGGGGAGAGGAAGGGGGAGGGGAGGAAGACAATTAGTCAAAGGCCGCTCACGTCTGCAGCCAAATGACCTTTACACAACAGCGCCTTTTCAGCCTTGTGCGCCCCGACGAACTGCGTCGAGCGCGGTATAATACCCCGGTATCCTCTGTGCAGACAATGGCCGGTCGTTCAATCGTGCTAATGCGACAGGGGGGCAATTGTCTCCTTGCGCGTCAAATCGAGGACAGTCGCAATAAAGGTGATCAACGGTCTCGTCGCCGCTGTGGACATGCGCAAGCACCCCTATCAATCATTGCTATGAAGGCAAAGTAGGCCCTCGAGAGTAGTGCCACTACTATAGCCGCAGTCTACATAGTAGAGCTGCCTCGGGCCGACGGAGTCACAAGGTTAATGTGGGAGTTTTAGTCAGGGTTGTGTGGTAGTTTATAACTTGTTGCTGCCGGAGTCAGTAAACCATATCAGCATATATTAACGCGCGTAGTTGCAGCAGGGACGTTCTAAAACATAAAAAAACACATAAAAAACGTCTCACGCGCGCAACATGCATGTGAATGACTCGGAACGGGTTTGTTAATCCTCTGCCATTCGTTGGCCCCATGCCGGTTGCGTAACACGATCTTCTGCAGCTAAAGCCGATTCAGCGAAGGGATTCTTTGGTCCCTTTGCTACGTTACGTTCTCCCGAGTTTGACAAATCGGTTATCTGTAGTGCTGGCTTCAAGGCGTGAGTTGCCACGAGCTCTTGGCTTGTTAGGCTTTCACGAAACCTGCGAGACGGTTAATTGAGAGGCAATTTTCCGGCCACGTACGCCTCACCGGTGCGGTCTCTTGCCATATGTGTCATCTCTCCGACATAATTGCGACCGAAATCGCTGCCACGTCCGTAAATGCCAGTTGGGCGTGCGGTATACAGCCCTCGGCTAAGCTGGCAGAGCTGGTTGGAAATGATAGCGGGGACAGTGTCGGAAAAAAAAAAAAGACGCCCAGCGGCAATCGGCCCGTAATTCTTCGCATCGGTCACCAACCAACCTACTTAAGTGGAAAGCGCAAATGCATTTGCTAGCACACGGCTTGCATTTCTCGTAACAGCCTCACCAGAACTTGATATGGTGCGTGGTGCCCGGAGCTGTCGTGTCAAAAGTCTCTCGCGTTAAGTTTTAACGGTCGTCGAGCGCTGTCTCCGGAGAGTTTCTTGTTATTTTTTTCTTCTTCTTTTATTTACTGCGCTATTTGCCCTTCGTCGCTTCGAGCTCCATTCGTGGCGATAAAAGCCTACATTGTTGCAACACTGTATGACGCCTTTGCTGCAAGAGCCATACAATGACAAACCACTCATTTCTAGAATGCTGCTGCGACATTTAGTGAGACACAGCGACCCTCGATAAGACCAGTTGATGTGGCGCAGATATGCGCGTCGTGCCATTAATGAAAGAGACGCTAACGCATGCCAGGCTAGACCCGCCTGCAGCAACTCCACTCACTCACTCACTCACTCACTCACTCACTCACTCACTCACTCACTCACTCACTCACTCACTCACTCACTCACTCACTCACTCACTCACTCACTCACTCACTCACTCACTCACTCACATCCTGAGCATGCGACAGTACCATCAGCCTCGCATATCTACACGTGCTGTAGCAGTCTTTTGCGAAGCATAGCCGCCTAACTTATGAAGCAGAAACAACCACATGTGCGACTACATTTTATCAGGCGCTTATGCATGCAAATAATTGTTTTTTCCCACCTTTACTCAGCTATGCGGCTAAGCTTTGAGCACGAAGGTTGCTAGAACTTATGTCGACGTACTCCAAGTACTTGCATTGGGTTTTTTTACGCTACCACGATGCCAAAGCGTACACCCTCTTCATACCCTTTCTATTAGGTACCTCATCTCTATTTTGCAATCTGTTGCTTTACGATGTAAATATGCGCACTCCTTCCTACTGCACAAATAAGAAATACACTAAATAAATATTATGATGATGAAATGAGGACTAAACGTACGTTTGTTACTCTATATACCAAACCACAAGCTATATCATATCGATCTGGGCATTATCGGTGTTCTGACTTGTAAATGTGCCTAGCGAATAGCAATAAAAAATGCAAACAACAAACCAGGCCCAGGGTTTTTGAAGCCTCATTTGTTTGATCAGTTCTATCAGGGTTTTCTTTGGATGCATTATATCTTCCCGGACACAATTGTCCATCATTAAAGTGGTCACGCTTACATAATTTAGAATCACCGCGATTTAAGCTCCATGGCTGAACGGTTTTTGTACTGCAAACATCTCATGCGGCGCCACGCCCAAGTTTGAGTCGATGCTACAACATAAACTTCAGACGTCTATACTATACATATTCTTGTCGCTGGCAACTTTCGGAACTTGCCGTTCCCGACATAACTATTTCAGTTGGCTTAAAGCCGTTTCTTCTTCTGTACTGACATGGCAAGCCTTTTTCTTCTAGCTGCTGCACATTTGGAGCCGTTTAGAAGAACGGTCGAAAGAACCTTCGGTTTCTTCCGTTGTTCTACGTCGCGCTGCAGGCTGTACGCTTTTAAAACAAAGGAACAGTAAGGGCCACGTAACGGGGCAACATCACACGCTTTCTTGCGAGAGCCCTCCCGGCTACTGCGCAGCTGCGGTTCTCAAGAAATCCCCACGTATGCACAAGCAGCATTGCACTGCGCTTACGCAAGCGTGCGTTACTTGTAGCACCGCCCAAGAGCGTGCCTCCGCGCCGTTCCCCCCCGGGACGGAATTTCGCGGTCTCGCGAGCCAAACAAATGCGGCGCTTAACTCGGCGCGGTGCGCGGGCGAGTAATTACCCGGCGAGTCCTGTTGTTTCGTTTCGAAAGAGAAACGCGGGGGGGAACGTGCCAAGCGTGTACTTTCTTCGCGGGACGCTCCGAAAAGGCTTTGGCTGGCGCGCCCTCGCGTGCGTCCACTTGGGCTTATTTACTTTTCAAAAAAAAAAAAAAAAAAGCTGGACGCCTGGCGGCGTCGTGGTGCGGCAGCGGCCCGTGACGTCGTCTGCGACTTGGGACCGCCAGCAGACGACGGGAGCGAGCAGACGACACGACACTGACACGATTCACACGCGTGACGGCCTGAAAGGAAAATTACGCCCGGCGGGGAAAAATGGTCGAAACGTGCATACGAGAGAAGCCCCGCGAGCTTGCTGACTTCGCAACAATCGCGTCACGAGAGGGATGGGCATAAACGGCTAAGGCGAGCCAAAAGGAAGCGAACGCGCCCGGAAAGCACATTGACGGAGGTGCCAAGAACACGTCTTAGCGATGGGCAATACTATATGCCTTACATAGTGCACACTTTCTGTTCACCGATTAAAGGGGGAAGCAAGTAACGCAAGGCACGATATGCACCTCACGAAAGTGCGTGAAGAACTTGCTTTAAGGGGAAAGGCTCGCTGTGGAAATACCCCGAGGATCAAAAGGCGCATATATCTCATACGTGCACCTGTAATCAGCGAGATGGTCGAACACACAGCTTCGGACTGACGCAATCGCACAAGGATGTGATCTTACGAGGTATTGGTATCGCCTGGTACGGTGCTTGATATGCAACGAGATCGAAATACTTCAGCTGTATTCCGCAGTTATGCCCGTAAATAAGTTCGTACACTCGATTCTGTCCTCCTCAAGGCGTTTACGGGTAAACGTTGCTCACGAAAGCGGCTGTAATTAAAGTATTGCGAAGGCTATAGTCTTTGCGGCGCGTATGTCATCACTGGCACAGGCAACAGTCGTTGATGTATAGCGACAACGTTGAGCACGATCTCAACCACGTGTACCATCTTCGCTCATCACTGATCGTTGCGGCGATCAGCGTTGCATACGCGGATAAAAGCACATTTGTTAGAGATATAAAGAAAGAAAGATCAATTAAGCTTTAACTTTTCGGGCCAGCGAAGCACGCCACGAAAGCAGGCCTTTATAAAAGCACGCCTTTAGAAACGCTCTTTGCGTACACGGGTAGCTTTCATTCTAAATACGCATGGCACTATTGGCACAATGCCCAACCGTTTCCGCGGGGACACCAGATGAAGAGGCAAGGAAAACGTGCTGAAACTGTCTTATTTGCAAGGCAAAAAGAGAGAAAAAGAAAGATCTAGAGTTTGTACAAAGAACGAGGTCTGGCATACTAAATAGGCAAGTACTGGTGAAGGCAATCGCCCTGAAGGCGGGTCTTTACGGCTTGTGCAACGGGGCACAGCCGAGTTGATGCGTGGCGTGACAACCGCCCGTCTTAGCGCGGCTTTTTACGCATATCTTCGAAGTGCACATATTCTACCCGTACGTTATCGCGAAACCTTTCACGTTCCTACAATGTGCCCGGAGTGCTTCTTGAAGTTCAGTGTCGTATGCCTGTTATACGCTGCTCCACTTCCTGCTGTCTTGATAAACTCTGAAGCTGCTGTCACGCATACATATTCTGCTTTTCTTTCGCTTCCGGCTCTGCAAGTAAGCTTTAGATCGGGAACTTCTGTCTAAATACACGGGAAAGGAGAAGTCTTTCTCGGCAACCACTGCACCGAATTTGATGAGGCCTCGATGCACTTAAAAGAAGAAAAAAAATTAGAGTCTAGTGACTGTAGCAAGCGGATTTTTTTTTATTTAAGCCTTCAATATTTTTAACAGAATTTACAATTTTACATGCACCGAGTTTCCAACTGTGTAACGCAACAACGGAAAATGATATCACAATTCTGTAAACGCACCGAATAACACATCTAGAAAGCGGGGGAAGCTGATGTGTTATACGACGGTCTGAAATATACCACTAATACGTGAGTAGGACTTTTGCAAAGACCTTCGTAAACGTTGTAACCATATAACGTAAGCTGTAAATTCATATATCAAATTTGTCAGCCTTAAATACTCTAACAGATGTAGCTTAAAGAACTGCGATACCTGTCTTTAGCGCATAGTTAAACATTTGTAAGCTTCGTGCTTCGATCGATTTAGCACCTACCAGTTTTTGAGAATTCTTGCGAAAAAATCCCGTGCCGCACAAGTGAGAATTATGCTTGCTAGAGGCATCAGAGCTTAACTTTCTCTCTCAAATGCGAACACATTTAACTGAAATAGGTCTAGCGATAGTCTCGCAAAATCATCGCTAGGTTTTACGTGTATTCGTGCAATAGGGAAATTGGAGTCTCCGCCCCGAGCTGAAGCTCTTAAATACGTTAGCGTACATGACAAAGCTACGAATCCGCGCCAGCTTACCCATTCCACGCCAAATTCCTCATTCGCTGGCTTAAACTTCCTTTGGTTCCTCACGAGTACGACAGAGCAAGTGTAGAGCAGACCCCGTCTGCCCCTCGAGTACGTGGACTGTAGAGGAGGGCGTCTGTATACCTGCGTTACAACCTGTTACCACCCATGCACGGTGACTCAGTGTCCGTGACGCACTTCTGTCGAGCAGGAAGTCGCGGGCTCGATTCCCGACTGCGGCGCGACAGCATTTCGACGGAGGCGGAACGAATTAAGGCTTGGTACACTGTGATTTGTGCGCACGTTAGAAGGTCGTAATCAACCCGGAGCCACGGCGTTCTCTTGGGACGTTACACTCCGTGAATCAACCAATAAATCAGCCAAATTACCTCCGAAAAGCTTTGCATAGATACTTCAACTTAGGACAAGCTATAGCGTGCATAAAATGTTTAGAAGCGTTGGAGAATCGTTATAGTGGGCAAACGAGACATAAAACTAAGAAGCGATACCGGCAGCAAAGCGAGCGTGTGCGCACACGTGGCAGATATCGCTGCGTATACCCAGAGGTGGCAGCGCAGTCGAGTTGCCGTATTAAAGAACACAGCAGCTGCGACCAAGACTTTCCCCAACTTACACAAATACAGCATCTTCTCAGAACACTACAAAGACGCATGCACCTGGTGTAACGAACAGCTCACTGCCTATCACGTCACGTGGGGGTGTACGGGCCCCAAACCGCGAGACATACAAACACAACAGCCGGAGGAGCAGTGGGAGGCCACCCTGTCCAGCCCAGACCTAGAGACCCAGCGCGGACTGGTAATCCAGGCGAGAGCAGCAGCCAAGGCCACTGGAGTTTTGAAATGAAAACTCCACTCACTGTAAATTTTTTTCTCCGTATTTGTTTCCTCTTTTGTGAACAAATGTTTTCTACTACAGCTGCGACTTCCCATCCTATAGCATGACGGACGAGGCCATGAGTACCAACTACTTTAGTCCTGTTAATCATATGTCATGTTATTGCCCTATGCTACAGCACGGAGAGAAAGTCTGGTCATCAAAGAAAGGCCGTAGTCAGTGGATGCGCTATATATGATCGTAGTAACCACAAAAATCTGCATAGGATACTAAACTGATGCGTACACGTTTAACATAGGTTAAGACTGCAGCTAAGAGACGGGAGGAAGGAGGCCAAGGTTGCTTTGCACTGTCTTCATTGTAATTTCTTTTTCTCTCGAAGGAGATCAAACAGCGTTTTGTGACGTCACAGGTTTACCAATAGTATAACATACTGGCGGAGGAAGCGTGAAGTTCTGAGGACGTCAAATGCAGACGTTCTATTAACCACTGCAATGTCTTTTTTTTTTCTTTTTTTAAAGGGACGTACGCACACCCTGTGCCGGTATTTTTCCTCAAACATTATAAAACAATCACAAAGGTATATTTTCGATCATTCAGAAGCGAAAGAAAAGATGACACCGATAATGGTAAATACATTATTCGTATATGGTCCTTACTTGAGAGTGAATAATGTACGGGTACGTCAGTGACATGGTAGGACCGAAACGCTGAAACGTACCGGTACGTCAATGAGAATGAAAGGGCTAAAATAGATTGTTAGCTAGAAACTGATTATATGCAAGCCAGACGACGCAAAACCGGACGACGTGCAGGACTAATGTTACGATTCCATTCCAATCAATTCCATTCCTTTGCGCGCTTCTCCTGTTTTGGCGGCGTTCCGCCCACAGTAGCACCAAGATCGGAAAGCGGTGCATGATGAGAAAGAAATACAACCAGGCGAAAGGAATCTTTGCCTTATAGCGGGCCACGTGGATACCGAAGCCACATGAAAATTCCCCGCACCAAGACCTCATTGGAGTCACAAATTTCCACAGAGTTTGGGCCGAGGAACACAAACATTCGGGAATAAATAAAGGTTACGCTGGTTTGAAAGCTTCCCCGAGCACTCTAAACCTCCCAACTTTGGCAATTTCTCCCGCACAACAACTGCCAAAACACGCTTGCATGTAATTAGATCCGCGACGTGGCATGACGACATTTGCACTGCCTTTTAGGCGCGAAGGTCAAAGCGGGAACTTCTAACATTTTCTTTTCTCGAGAGAAATGTTTATAGAACTTCGAAGAAAGAGTACCTAACTAGTCTATATTGGTTAGTACTTATCTGACGTTTAGTATAATGTATATAATGTATCCGCAGGACATGTCGACGGAGCTGCTGACCAAGGACAACTACAACGTGATCGTGGTCGACTGGTCACAGGCGGCTCAGCCCCCGTACACCCAGGCGGTGGCCAACGCTCGGATGGTGGGCGCCCTGGTCGCCGACATGATCATGCACATCCAGGTGAGAACGCACGTCCCGCCATTTCTTTGTCTTTCTTTCTTGCTAAGACGGCCTGTCCTACGGTGGAGATTCAAATGAAGTCATCAAGGTCCTTAGGAAACATATTGCCGATGAGCAGACGTGCACGTAACTTAACTGGTTTTCAATATTCAGCGTCTCTGTACGTCGAGCCGTCTGTACATTCGGCCTCGATCACGCTGGTGACCTGCTAACCCCCTGGTTAGTTCGCATGATACAGCGACCGACCCGGAAAGGCGTTCCCCCGGACCTACACGAATTTTTTTTCAACTGCAACGCTTTGTTTTCTAAGAAACCCGTATTGGGTTTTCTTTGCAGTTTCGTGGTATACGGTCGGGTGGACGACAATTTTCCTCTCTTTAGAACATCCCTCCACCTTTCGGGCTTCCGCCGAACTTATTCGCTGTATATAACTGTCTGTCTGATCAGTTCGTATATGACAGCTCTGAGAATTTGCTCTCGTGTAGACCTCTTTTTCCATAAAAATGGGCACCAGGCCAACTTAGGTGCATTCAGATAGAAGTTCCATGCAAAAGACGCTGGTTCACAGATATTAGGTGCATTATAATACTTGTGTCTTGGCTATTTGGTACAAAATTCTCAAGTAAATACGCAGCGTGACGTAGACTAGGACCGCCATGACTAGGACTGAGTGAGGTACAAATACGGACTTGTCGTTTCGCGCTATAGTCAGTCCCTGGCCCTTCGTTCATCCTCGCCTGTCGTGCTGCTTCTTTTCTATAACATAGAGGCGTATGTAAAATAACGAATGTCAATCCTAAGTTCACACCTACGGCCTCAAGAATAACCCAGGTGTACTGTATCCAAGCCAATGTATCGAAGTCCCATCAATTCACCAGCTTGCTTGTATCCATAGAGAAATAGAGAGGTAAAAGCAAAGCCAGAGCGGGTGACCAGAGGATATCTCCGGTTTGCTACCCTGTACTGGCTAGAGGGGAAAGGATTGCCAAAGGTGAAAGAAGAAGAAAAGAGACAAACAGCACAGAACTGTCTCTATGGGCGCAATCGCGCAGTCCCCGAAGGTGCCACGTGGTCGTGGACAGCGTCGACGTACCAGTAATGCTTTCAACGTCACACGGTGCACGGTCACAACTTGTCACAGAGTCTGGTATCTCTTAAGCAAAGCAGCCGCACCTACTTCACTCTTAGGCAAAGTTACACCCTTTGGAGTGCCTCTTCTGCCACACAACAACAACCGTTATCTGCCTTGATGCGTTTCCTTTCTTGAACACGTCGCGCCCGCTACTTTACTGTCGGGAATGCTATCATGCTTATTACGCGCATGCCGTTCGTTACTGGAAAGTACCGGGATCGCAGCGTTAAAGAAAGGAAACGCATCAAGGCAGATGACGATTATCGTTGTGTGGCAGAAGGGGCACTCCAAAGGGTGTAACTTTGCCTATGGGTGTTATAGCGGCACGCACTGACGTCCGTGTATAGGCCAGTGTCCAAGAGTTTCACTTTCAGTGAGAGAGCGCTTGTTGCAAGCAGGTCTAGCTGTCGGATTTTTTTCTTTTATTCTTTTTATTTTTTAACGGAGGCAGGACATTAGGCAATACACTCTAAGAACAGTTTACACCCTTTGGAGTGCCCCTTCTGCCACACAACAACAATCGTCATCTGCCTTGATGCGTTTCCTTTCTTTAACGCTGCGAGCCCGGTACTTTCCAGTAACGAACGGCACGCGCGTTATCAGCATGATAGCATTCCCGACAGGAAAGTAGCGGGCGCGACGTTTTCAAGAAAGGAAACGCATCAAGGCAGATGACGATTGTCGTTGTGCGGCAGAAGGGGCACTCCAAAGGGTGTAAACTGTTCTTACAGTGTAAAATAAAAAGAGCTTGGTGGCGCAACCCACCACCCCGTTCCAAAGGGGACACTCATAACATCCACCCATCCCTCTAGCTTGGCTGAGAGTGCTGCTCCTTGCGGGTTGCAACGATCGCAGACACTCGAAAAAGAAGGTACGAGAACGTTTCCCTGCACAAGCAGAAGTACCTAAGCGCATGGCGAAAAATGCGGCGGCATTTCACGTGACAGACGCCAGCCGGATGGCAGATCTGCTAGGCGTCCCTGTCCGTGGAGCTTCTGTGGCTCGGCAAACCTTGTCGTTGACGAAGAACCTCAGCATCCAGCGGCGCGCAATTCGGGCCACCCTTTTCCTCAAACAGCTCTCCCCGATCGGATCGGCCTTTAGCGTGCGCGCGATCGACTGCGATTAGGCAAACGCCGCGCAGGCAGATAAGAGAAACGACAGGAAGGCGCGCGGGACCCGCGCACCGTCCTGTCGTTTCCCTTATCTGTCTGCGTCCCCGGCGCTGTTTCATATTTATGCTACCACACGAAACTCGCCCGTGCTGTCCCTGCCTTTTGCCAAAGATATACTTCTGCTGCCACATATTTTGTGGATTTCGGCGTGGCGGCCAATGACACCGCAGAGTTGCCCGCCTGGATCACACATTTGTCTTCCAACACGGCAGGCCGGGCCCTTGACAATGACCATGAGAGGTAGAAATGTATGCGACAAAAAAAAAAAAAAAAAACGGTATAACAGCCAAGCCAACCCAGTCGGGGCACTTTCGAACAGCCTCTTCGCCCATTTCTATTTTCGTCTGTCAATCTATACGGGCTTCTCCGGAGCGCAAACACGCGAACCGACGCGGCGTTCACGACCGCGCATACACACGCGGGCGTGTTGCGCTTCCAAGGTCATCGCGGAGGCGAGCTCGAAAAATCACCGCGCACGCGGTACACTGCGCTGTGTACCTTCCATCGCCACCTCGAAGCCTGCAGGCCCCCCCCCCCCCCCCCCCCCCGTCCTCCGCGCGAGTGAGTTCCCAAGTTTGAAGGACGAAGACCAGCAGCGTTCGGTGCTCCAAAGTGCGCATGCAATAACAGTCCGCCAGCGAGGGCCGTGCGTCTTTTTCGCCGGTCTGCAGTCTTCGATGTTGAAATGTTTGCCTTCGCTCGCATCCTTTCGAGCTGCCCTCCGCCCGAGAAGGCCGCGCCTCCTGTTGTTTCTCAGCTGCGTCGACGAACGTTGGTGCCAAGATAGCGCTCCCCGCTCATTTGTGATGCGTCACGGGGTCTCTCTATTCATTGTCTTGCTTCGTTCTTGTTCGTGGCGTTTTCTCTATCAAACCGAGCCTGTGCGTCACCTCGGGCGTCTGAAACGGCGGAGTGTATACCGCGTACGCTGCGGTAAATCCGACAGATGCATGCAGTGGGCCCCTCATACATGCATGGAGTAGGAGGGTGTTATCTACAGGCGGATCTAGGCCTTGCAGAGGCGTACAGGTAGCTATACTCATCTCGAACGTCTCCTTTTAACATGCGCGGAGTTAAAACATGTCATCAGAGTTAAATGTGGATGAACACTTTATGTGTGGCTATAACGCTGGCAAGAGGGATAAACAAGGTGGCTAGACGAAACAAAGGCAGGTTGCCTCCACTCAGCTCACATTCGCAGAGTTTTAGCTTACCGTTGCAAATGCACGTCATGCCGTCACCGTCTACGCCAGCAGCCAGGCTTGCGCTTTATATACAGCCAAGCCGTGGCGCTAGATGGATGCGCTGCGCGGCTTTTCTGGCATGCACAGGGTTGTAAGCTCCAGTAGAGCGGCATTCTAACATATGTAATAAAGCAGAAGCAGCAGCAGGCTTGAACTGACGCGGGCACAGTCTAAAGACAAAGCGCTGATTGCGCGCATTGATATGGGTGCTCAGTTTGCGAGTGTCGGTTCTTTCTTTAAGGTCAGCTGCGTGGTTTAGCTCAGGGTGATTATAAGCAACAAGGCCACCAGCATGCCGTCAACCAGTTGTGTTGATAGCCTGCCATCCGAAATGTCATGCTGTTGTCAATGGCGAGGATAGACGACCGCGTCTGCATAGTTTCACTTAAGAAGGGCCTGTCCATAAAATTAGCCAACGACAGAGAAGCCGAGCTTCCAGGTCTGGCTGCAGTCTGGTTTCACTGGAAAGTGGGTTTTGATTCTGCAAAGACGCACACGGTCGCCTTTTTAAGGCACTACTGCTAGGTTATTCACGCAGAAATTCATCCTGTCTCTTAAATATACTTAGATACGTTGAATTGTTGTGGAATTCGTGCAGAACATTGCTGAAAATGGCTAAATATTGGTCGGCGTTACGAACGCCACCTTGTGCTTAGCAGTGATGTCGGGTGGCTTGACTTGCGGCTACCGACAAAAAAATTTCACGCTAAATATGTTGAGTTAGACGTCGATCATAACGACCCAGGCAGAGATTCTAACAAGCCAACAGACCCATGAGGCTGGCATCTGCATGATAACCTGGATCAGAGCCCGCATTCTCGCACATGAGCTACATGATCGTGGCAACGAAGTATACCGTTGTCGAACGTTGGCTTCAGCGACATTGCTTGGTCTGCCACAGCTTATCGACTTGATCATTGAGGAATGTGGTATGGGGCACATTGCTCTTTTTAATAGCAAACTATCCTAGCCCCCCACCCCCTTCCGACTCTTCTCCGCAGAAGAGAAGAAATAATGAATGTAGAGCAAACGGAAGCAAAATAGGTGACGATAAGCGATGGTACCAAAGTCGATTATAAAGAGCACCGTTGGTCAAGCTCGATTTCTTCAGGAACACCGTGTGCTCTCCCGGTTCTGTATGGGTTCATTAGCAGGGGAACATTACAGAAAACAAAATAATAATAATTATTACTATTACATTCAACATGACGCCAGCTAGCGGCAAATATTTTTGGCAAGAACTGCTCTAACCTCTCATATGCAGTGAGCGTGAACCATCGAAGCATTTTTTTGTTGTATTGAACGTGTACAGCTTATCCCACCAGGACCGTGAGCTCACACCACATCTGCCAGCGGTGTTGGTAGTCGCTTATAAATCGACGTCTTCGTCGAAAGAGAGCACCGGCGACAATTAAAAGAGAGTAGGCAATAAAAGAAAATGCCCCGGTGGAAATGAATAAGCAGTCCGCATTCTCAGCTTACAGAGACGCTGCAAGAAGGTCGCGCATTGAAGGCACGGCGCGGAAAAAAAAAGGCGTGTAAACACGATGCCATTCAACGTATATTTAAACAGCGCTCAGCGGCAGGTCGCGGTCGCCTTGTCCGAGAGTGCTTGCTGCATTTCGATTTCTATCTTTTATGCTTGTTATTGTTGCTTTTTTTCCGTTTGAGCTTTCGCTGTCCCCGTTCTTTTGTTTCAGTCGCGGTTGCGACAAGCTCTCACTTTCTCTCACGCCTCGAAGCCAAGGCCGCGTTCCTCACCGACGCGCGAGACGCACCCAGCTGTTGATGAGGGAAGAGGAGGGGCAGGGGGGCGACCCGAATGGTGCGGGACCTTGAGGGGGAGGAGGTGGAGGAGAGGGTGGCGGAGAGAGGTGGGAGGCGAGACGGCGGTTCGAAATAACCGATGAGGGATCGCACCCGCACCCTGCCTCGCGGCCACGCGAGAGTCATCACCGCCGCCGGGAGCTGTACAGTCACACCCTGTAACACCCTGCAGCTCGGACGGTGTGCGTGCGCGTGTCCGTGCGCGGACTGCCAATTTTGCGACACGAAACACGTGGCCGCGCACCGACCGGCCGTATATTCTTCGTTATGCGCATTATCATTTTCTCGTCGTTCGCTACAGGCAGTCGACTCTCCGCTTCGAGGGTTCCTCCGTTTCCTCACCTGTCGTTCGTTTCCGTTTAGGTTTGTTCGGTTCCTTTTTCTTTATATTTTTACTCTTCTTTCGTCATTACTCTAAGCCAGCGAGAGGCAACGTGGGTGCCCGGCCCGAGGCAGTGCCGATTGCTTCCCTCGACGCCTAAACCTACAGCGTGCGGGAGAGAGTGCTTACAGCTCGAAAGACGGCGCTCGGAACGCATCGGTTGTTATCGGTTGCGCGGGGCGCCTTTAAATTAACATAGCTTGGATAATTATACCCACCGTTGGCAGAATGCTCCAAGGTGAACCGCCCGGGGATTTAAAAAAAAAATAAAGAGGCAGCTCTGTCCAAACGCTTAGTAGGCATGCGTGAAGACATTTAGCCTACCAGAGGCCCGCAAATATATTTACATCTTACATTTCTGTCTCACCCTGCTCGCTTCGCCGTAATGCTGACCGATGTTCAGGTGTCAGCCGAGCGCTACGTAGTTACGGTGTAGTCAGAAAGCTGTTCTCTTTTCAATTAACCAGTCTCATTATCTATCTATCTATCTATCTATCTATCTATCTATCTATCTATCTATCTATCTATCTATCTATCTATCTATCTATCTATCTATCTATCTATCTATCTATCTATCTATCTATCTATCTATCTATCTATCTATCTATCTATCTATCTATCTATCTATCTTGCCAGTGTTGCAATGTTTACAAAGCTCACTCAGGTACGCAGAAGTTCAAATGAAGACCGCCAGAAACTTCGAGAATATACATCGGTGACTGGCACGGCGCCAGCCACCTCCGACAAGGTTAATTGCAACTTTGGTAATTAATTACACACATTTAGAACATTACCACGCACAATTTCGGGCTCTCTTCTCGTATCTGCGCATGTGTGA